>NC_138771.1:611885152-612100152 GCF_965119305.1 Pelophylax lessonae | reverse complement strand
CATCTAGACAGCTCATAAGGCTGTTATTAGGGGTCGTATAATTGGCCTGGCTTCGGCTAGAAATAAGGCCAGAGTAGCTGATATTAGGACTCTCACTAGAGATCTTGACCGTCTCTATAACTTGCACTTTCAATCTCCCTCTCCCCCCCCTCTTAGAGCAATTTTTTTCTAAACGCATTTATTATCTGGTGACATAGAAAGGGCACTAAGATGGTCTAAAGCTAATTTTCTATTACACAGTAATGCATCTTCTTCCATGTTCGCCAGGAAGCTCAGTCAAGCTATCAAACCCACACATGTGTACAAATTGAGAAGACCCGATGGCAGAATGGTTTTCCATCCTAAGGATGTTCTTGGGATCTTCATGGACTTTTACAAATCCCTCCTATCAGATCCCTCGGGCACGTCTAAGGAGCAGTTTGATTCCTGGATCGATAAAGTGCCTATCCCATCCCTTTCTCCTCAACAAATTGAGGCCCTTAATGCTCCCTGCATGGAGGCCGAGGTTCTAGAAATGATTAAATCCTTAAAGACTTCCACAGCCCCCGGCCCTGATGGTTTTTCTACGTCTTATTATAAGACTTTTTCTCCCATCTTAGTCCCACACCTAAATAAATTATTTAACTTTATCCTCCAGGGTAATAGTTTACCTGATAAAATGCTCCTGGCGAATATGTCTTTACTTCCCAAACCTAACAAAGACCATTACCTCTCCCAAAACTATAGACCGATTTCGGTCATGAATAACGACCTAAAATTATTTGGGCGATTGCTAGCCAACAGACTGGCAAGTGATATATCATCACTAATTAACTTTGAACAAACTGGTTTTATACCATATAGACAACTCACTGACAACATCAGACTAGTTACTAATATTATACAAGATGCTAATTTACATAAACACCCTACTTGTATAGTTAGTCGTGATATATACAAAGCTTTTGACAGTGTCAGCTGGTCTTACCTTGAGCTTCTCCTTCATAGATTTGGTTTAGGTGATAGGTTCCTTCAAGGCTTCAGGGCTTTGTATAACTTTCCCCAGAGAAGAGTACATATCCCTGGTTGTAACTGAGTTTTTTCAACTTCAAAGGGGTACCAGACAGGTGTGCCCTCTTTCCCTTATCTATTGTTTGCCTTAGCAATTGAGCCTTTTGCATGTGCTATCAGAAATAACCACAAGATCAGGGGCTACTGCAAAGGGAGCAGGGAATTTGAAATTAGTCTTTATGCTTATGATGTTTTACTGTTTCTGTTAGACCCACATGTATCGATCCCCCAATTACTATTAGAACCAAAAGCCTTTCAGAGTTTTTCTTGTTTGGGTGTTAACATATCTAAATGTTCTATTTTACCATTGAGTTTGCCTGATTGGTTACAGGTTTCCTTGAGGGAGAGCTTCTTTTTCTCTTGGTGTGATAAATCTTTTAGATACTTGGGTGTACATATCACTCCTCATTATGAATCATTATTTATATCAAACTTCCCTGCTCTAATTACTTAGATCAGATCTCTTGTATCCTCTTGGTCCTCATTCCATATTTCTTTCTTAGGCAGAATAGCTGCGATAAAGATGGTCATATTGCCAGAATTGTTGTTTTTCTTTAGGGCCCTCCCAGTCAATGTCCCATTCTCTCATATATCCTCTATCCAGAGAGACATATCTAAATGTATTCAGAATAACAGGAAACCTAGATGCAACAGACAGGTCCTTCATGCACATCAACAATTGGGCGGCTTGGGTCTTCCTGACCTATGGTCCTATTATCTTTCTGCAAAATTTACTCAAATCGCCCAATGGCAGTCGTTTGAAAAGGCTATTCCATGGCTTCGAACAGTTGTCCATCTCCCCCTGTCACTTGCAGTCCTTACTTTGGTCCAAGAGTAGGATTTCTGGACACATTCTCCATTCTAAAAAAATCATTAACCATCTATATCAGGTTTTGACGAGATCCAAAGACAAATATAAACTGGTGTCCAAAGTTTCTCCATGAACTACCTATTTGGGGGAGCTTGGCACCCCCTCTTTCCCCCAGACTCAAACTCCCTCTCTCCCTGGATCTCTAAAGGTTTGGTGTCCCTGAGGACCCTCTCAATTAATAATAGGTTCTGTTCATTTGAACAGATATGGTCCATCCATAAGCTTCCCAGGTCTGAAGTTGAAAACTATAATAGTATTAGAGAATTTTTACAATCACTGGGTTCCTTGAACCTTAGCCCACCTCATACCCCTTTTGAGGTCATTTGTTATTCCTCCCCTAGGGGTAGGGGTCTGATCTCAACTATGTATCGTCATCTTACCGAGTCCCTGCTCCCTGAGAGGCAGAAATATATGCTGAACTTGGAACAAGACTTGGAGTGTTCCACATCTTTATTAGATTGGCAGAAGATGATACATAATCTTCGTAAGTGTACTCGCTCTACCTCAAGCAGGGAAACTCTGCTTAAACTGTTTATCAGATGGTACATGACTCCCACCCTAATCCACTCATTTTTCCCCTCCACATCTCCTGCCTGCTTTAGGGTTTGCTCGGAAGAGAGCACATTACTACATTTGTTTTGGAATTGTAAACACCTTAAAGGGTTGTGGGACCTAACTAAAGATAGAATTCTGCAGTTATCTGATACAGACGTCCCAATATGCCCCAAGATGTGCATTCTCTTTGCACATATCCCAGATGTCCCTATACACCTGTCTACGCTACTTCATACCTTATTTAGTGCTATCCAATGGATAATTGCACTCAACTGGAGGTCTTCCACAGTCCTATGGTCTCAGGTGATTTCTAGGATGGAAGTTATTAGACTTTCAGAATTTGTTTTCCATTCATTACATAACTCTTTGCATCTGTTCCATAGCAAATGGGATAGCTGGGACAAATGTCCCTAATTTTCTTCGGTTTGTTATAATTTTATTGTGATGTCTCATGCATTACTTGTTTGATATTCCCATGATCTGCTTGACATATTGTGCATCATTCTTCCAAAAACACCATGTGGTTTTATAAAATGTATTCTGTTATACATTTATTCAGCTATGTACTGTTTGGTTTTTGGTGGGTAGGAAAGTGCGCTGATTCAATATAGGGTGTGCTGCTACCTTAGAGTGTATGTTGTAGAATATGTAAAGAAATCAGGTGCGCTGCCCTAGTGCATATGTGCAACATACAAAATTATGCAAACAAATAAACCAAAAATGCAATAATAATGCAAAAAAATGAAAACGTATGTAATTCGTGTAAAACAAAAAATGTCCAGAAGGTGACTAGTGATACACCAATGTGCAATAAACGTCCATGTTATAAGTCCATAAATAAAGTGCAAAAAATGGTGACATAAACTTCCAGCTTGGGGAAAGGTGAACTGTGATTGGAAGGTGCAAAGTCCCACCACCAGCTTGGCCTCTTACCAGAAGTTAAACGTTAAGGGCATATATGAATATGACCGCTCCAAAGGTCATGCAGCCAGGTAGAAAAGTTCCCAGAAATACAGAAGGCACTCTGACACACTCGTGCTCCCTAGACTCTTACCGGACAAAAGCCAAACAAGAAGCCTGGTTCTATGGTGATGAGTGGTCCTGCCGGGGGTTACTGGACTCTAGGATGGCTGATGTAGTTGCTTGTGTCCAAGAGGAACAGACCCAGTCAGAAAGCCTGACAAAAGAAGATCCTGCCAAATGTGACTAGACTCTGATTGGCTGCTGTAACTCCTTAGTCTGGTTGACCTCAATAATAGGGGACACAACAGAGGGGACCGCAATAGTGCATTACCAACAGTAGATATTTATTAAAAACAAATGGTTGCACTTACAGTTGTGAAGACAATAATAGCGAGTTCCCTCACGGAGGAGCTGTATGGCGGGGTCCGCCTGCAGTGCGGACCGCTGCCTGGTCTAGATGTGATGATGCGGCGCCTCCTCTCTGACACGTTTCTCCCGATAGGGCATCCACTTAGACTCCTATCTAAGTGGAGTCTAAGTGGCACTGCATTCAAAAAATGTCAGTAGCCGGCAGGGAGCGCTGGGACATTGCAGCACTGGAGAGCAGGTGAGTATAGTTCAGTTTAAAGGAATCCTGCATTGTAAGTGGGTTCAGTTATTCTTATTTTAGTGTGGTAGTCTGAACTCTCTACATTACTCCTGACCCTTGCATCATGTGTTAGACACTCATGGCCTAGAGTAGAGTAAGTGCAGATTTAATTTAACCATACACCTTTAAGCTCTTCCCACTGTTACAGCAATTTGGCCATGCCTACCACACTACACACACCAGATTACATCACTTAATGTGCCCCAGGTCTTCAACACACCTACCAACGCCCTTTCTGAGAAAAGTGACTGCAGGGTAACTTCCATCAGAAGGAGCAGGTACCTTGAAAGCTGCTGGAGGTAGGAGTTTGCTCTCTCCTCCTTCCAATAGCAGCCTAATGTGGACAGGAGAGAAAGGGCACCCGCTGAGAACATGCCTCAATCTCGTGGGGTGCCCCTGGGGAGTGATGGCAGACTGCCCACCCCATTGCTAGTGGGTGCCACTCTGAGACTGAGGTGTGAACTCCACACATGGTAGGGTGCAGTTTGTCATCTTTGCCCTGGGTGACCTTGCCTCAGCACTGATAATCAGCATTCTGTAGGCTTACATTCTGTGTTCACAACATAGCTGTTCTATGGTGCTAAAATGACCAGCTTTTGTAGTCAAACCTTACATAAAGTTTTTGGTGTAAAGCACCTGTTCCCTGCGCTCAGAGTGGTGTAGTCTCTAGTCCACCTTATTAGGGTCTGTCCATTGTTACTGGTGCTGTGGACACGACAACCCAGGAGGAATGCTACGGCCTTGCTGCCCCTTACATGACCAGGGAAGTCTGGAAACACTGTAAACAACAACAAACACAGGGGCGCATAGGCCTAGTGCATTATCCTTTGGATGATTTTTTTAAAAAAGTAAAAAGATTAAAAATACTCACAAACGAGTTCTTGTTAAAAAGCATAACACATAAGGAACGCAGTCCTCAGTAAAGTGATCCGAGGATGAGTTGCCCCTTGAATTCGTGAAGGCTAATGCATTTCGAGGCTTAGCCTCTTCCTCAGAGCCTAAAGAAGCATGTCTAGGCACTTACTTAAATACCATACAATGACATATGGAACAAGACACAGATTGGGGTCAGGCCCTCCTCCTGTGGGGCGTGTGCAAGAGTTGCCCGCCCACATCATTAGTGGGCAATGCTGAAGTCACATGCATTGTGGAGGGTGCCTCCCCTACAGATATTTTGGTCAGAGGGTACAAAATAATAAAACAATATAATAATATTATAATATTATAATAGTAGAACAGTATTATACTGTTCTACTATTATAATATTATTATATTGTTTGTGAGTATTTTTAATCTTTCTACTTTTTTAAATAAATCATCCAAAGGATAACGCACTAGGCCTATGCGCCCCTGTGTTTGTTGTTGTTTACTTTGTAGTCAAGCCTGTATGAGACAGTTTTCCTATTGGGTGCCATTGTTAACAGTTTAATGGTTAGAAATTCTTGTGCTGCTCTTGCACTTCCAATTTGATCAATTGATTTGCTTTTCATGTGCCTTACCTTCAGCACAACGACATACATCTGCCTGGCAGATCTTTCCCAGTAATTTGCTTCCTTCTTCAAAATGGTATAATTTTGTGCAACGACTTTCTATAGGAAGAAGTAAATTAACGTGAGAAAAAAAAGACAGAAGAAATTCATTTTTCATTTTTTGACAGAGTGTCGGCCCCAGTTGTCAGGTTTTTGTAATGCTGTCTGTGTCCCTGTTAGGAAGGCTTGCCCTCCCTATTTGTTCCGGTGGCCAATGTTAATGGGATTGGAAGTGATGGAAAATCTAAAAGATTCAGTTGTCAACAGAACAGGAATAGAGGGGAATAGCTCTTCCAATGACAACTGTCTAACAGCAGATTTGCCCTTTTTTGGAGAGATTTCATCTCAATTTATGTTTTTCTAAAGCACAGGAATTAAAGGAAAATCTCATCAATGGAACGCAGATGGCCAAGCACAATTGATATGGGTTTTAATCCTAAACTTTGCTATCCAAAATTAAAATGAAATCACCTTTACATATACTTTAGGTATCTGGTATTGTTTTGGAAATACCCATTATGGTAGCTATATTCCCCATATGAAAGGAGAAGACATACAGACACAATAAGGTATTGTGAACATTTGCTATTTGTGTTAGAACTGCTTTTTTCCCCATGAAAACAAATTGATATGCAAAAACAGCTTGAAGCAGCTTAGAAGGTGGCCAAATTTAGTTTAAAGGTATCTGTGAAGGAATACAGAAGTATTTTTTAGAAAAGTCCAGGCCAGCCTTCCTCAACCTTTTTAACATTAAAGAACCCTTGATATAACTTTATGGTCTCAGGGAACCCTTGCTAATAATTACTGTATCTACAGATTACTGTACATTACTGTGAGGGTTATTGGGGAGAATCCCCTCTATACAGATAGCTAAAAGGGGATTATTGATGTCAGTGCTTACTTATCTGAGAGGCAGAATTGGAGGAACCCTGGTTGAGAAAGGTTGGTCTAAACTGATATCAAATGTAAGGTGAATGCAAATGAATATACACTGCTTTTGTCCATCTACAATATTTCTGAGAGTGTTACAAGAATTTCTAGCTGGTTTTGGGAATATGCTGTGCTGTAGGTTTCTCATATCCACCTATATCTGGGGTAGTGATTAATAAAGTTTTGTGTGATTGATCTATCCTTTGAGAGTGATCATCTGGAAGGTGTCTGCTGATACTGTAGGTCAGTGGTCTCTAAACTGCAGCCCAAAGGCCAAATGTGGTCCTATCTGGGCTTTGGGGCACTCTTTCTCCCACTGACACCAACAATGTGGCAATTCTTCCTTCCACTGACACAAACAATTGGTCACTATTTCTCCCACTGATACAAGGCCCTATTCCTCAAACTGACACCAGCGATTTGGACTCTTCCTCCCAAAAACACCAGTGATGGGGCACTAATTGATACCAATGATGGGGCACTATTCCCACTACTAATACCAATTATGGGGCACTATTCCTCCCACTGATACCTATGAAGGAGCACTATTTCTCCCATTTATACCAATGATGGGGCACTATTCCACCTACTAATACCAATGATGGTACTCTATTCCTCCCACTAATACCAATGAAGGGGAACTATCCCTCCCACTAATACCAATGATGGGGCACTATTCCTCCCACTAATACTAATGATGGGACACTATTACTCCCACTAATACCAATGATGGGGCACTATTCCTCCCACTAATACTAATGATGGGACACTATTCCTCCCACTAATACCAATGATGGGGCACTATTCCTCCCACTAATACTAATGATGGGACACTATTCCTCCTACTTATACCAATGATGGGGCACTATTCCTCCCATTAATACCAATGATGGAGCACTATTTCTTCCACTAACACCAATGATAGGGCACTAGTCTTCCCACTAAGACCAATGATGGGACACTATTCCTCCCACTAATACCAATGATGGGACGCTATTCCTCCCAATTATACCAATGATGGGTCTCTACTCCTCCCACTAATACCAATGATGGGGCATTGGTTACATCCATTGACACTGGGCCATGTTTTACTCCCCCTGAGCAAAGTCCTATCCCCCTAAAGTATGAAGGGTAGTAAACTGGACTTTTGTTTGGAAAGGTTGGAGACCCCTGCTATACGAGATACATGACTGTCTTCTGTTTTGAGATTACAAGATAATCTCACTAATTCTAAATTAAAAACTAAGACTAAAGCTTTGTTTTCAGGCCTTACATCTGAAGAATTTAATTACAAAAATTGCTGTTTTAGGAACATTCGTTTGATTGTCTAAGAGTTAAAGGGTACAATTTGACAATTGGTTTCAACCAGAGCTAGCAACAAATTCAAAGAACTAGTATAGAAAATGTTTGTAGAATGTTATGGGAACAAATGAATTTCTAAGTTTACTTCTGGCCGACAAAAAATATAACTAGTCTTATGTGCATGCATTTGTGAAAGTTAATTCAAAACTAGAAAGTTCATTAATTTCATCTACAAAAATCAAGGCACTGACATAGTACACAAACAAAAAGTTATTTGAAATCATTCAAGTCCATGAAGTCCATGTATCAAATTCTTGTACAGAGGATTTTTATATTTCAAGTGTCTACGGTACTAAGTGCAGCATTAGGACCAGCAAGTCCAAAAAGCATATGCGTTTTGTTCTCAACTGCAATACCCGCACAAATTAGTTAGGACAAATTTGAAATCATTTTTAGGTCTTGTGAACCACAAATAAAACCAATTAATTGATAGTAGGGATAGAGACCGATGATCGGCAAGGCCGATATATCAGTGGCCGATATGCACTTACCCCGATATTTCGGTATCGGCTGAAATCGCCGATATTTTTGTGATGTCATTCTGCCTTCTTAGGCCACCTCCCTCACCTTGGACAGCCTCGTCTAGAGTCAGGATTAGTCTCTCGGGAGTGTATCACAGCCATACACCCACCCACAGCAGCCCGGTGCCAGCCAGCCACCCACATCCACAGGCCCTGTACCAGCCAGCTACAGGCACTGTACCAGTGAGCCAGCCAGCCACACACTGGCCCTGTACCAGCCAGCCACCCACAAGTCCTGTACCAGCCAGCCAGCCACCCACAGGCCCTCTACCAGCCAGCCACCCACAGGCCCTCTACCAGCCAACCACCCACAACCCCTGTGCCAGCCAGCCACCCACCACAGAGTGCCAGACAGCCAGCCACCCACCACAGGGTGCCAGACAGCCAGCCACCCACAGACAGGGTGCCAGACAGCCAGACAACCACAGGCCCTGTACCAGCCAGCCACAGGCAATGTACTTGCCAGCCACCCACAGGCCCTGTCCCAGATAGCCACCCACCGACTGCAGGGTGCCAGCCACCCACCACAGGGTGCCAGCCAGCCAGCCACCCACCACAAGGTGCCAGCCAGCCACCCACCACAGGGTGCCAGACAGCCAGCCACCCACCACAGGGTGCCAGACAGCCAGCCACCCACCACAGGGTGCCAGACAGCCAGCCACCCACCACAAGGTGCCAACCAGCCAGCCACACACCACAGGGTGCCAGCCAGCCACCACAGAGTGCCAGACAGCCACCCACCACAGGGTGCCAGCAAGCAATCTATTAAGCATTAAACAAAAATTAACATGTTCAGTACCATATTTGTGTCAAAAATTGTCTTTATTTTTCAAAACTTTAAATGTACAAAATATCGGCCGATATCGATACGTTGTGACCAAAATATCGGTATCGGCCCTGAAAAAACCATATTGGTCTATCCCTAATTGATAGTCAGTGGGTAAACCTCCCCTTATATTGGTGGCCAGTGAAAGAATGTTCCTTACAATGATGGTCAGGATGCCACCCTTACAGACAGAAAAGATCATTGGTGTAATACAGCTGGCTCTGTCAAGTGGCACTGGCCCCAGACCTATGAAGGTACCATCAAATGAAAGGTAAACCAGTTATAGCTCAATGAACCCTTCATAGCCTTTGGAGGAACCCCAGGATTTCAAAGAACCCTGGTTGAGGATGCCTGAGTTAGAGTAAACAGCTATAGTGTGTGTCATTTACCTGGGGTATAATACTCATATACTGTAACAGAAGCTGGCTGGATAAGACCCACTTGAAAGATCTGATGGGCAAAGAATTTCACACATTCTTCATTCTTATGGGAAATCTGAAATGTCAGAGGAAAAAATAGGGAAAATGACTAAACAGGCTACTATGACACTGCAGATGTAAAAAATAACATATAGTCGTAGGGTTACTAAAAACCAAAGTTTAAATATTCAGGTCATGTTATTCTTTTATTTTTCACATTGTTTGCAATGGCTGTACTAAGCTAAATCCCTATGTATCTAATGTACCACCATTGGAACTTGGACTTAGTCATGTTGAATTGCTTATATGTCTACCTTTCAAAAAACCTTCAATAAAAATATTGAAAAAAAAAAAAAAACATATAAAAAGCAATAATATAAAAAAGTGAATGTGCATATAGTGATTTTCTTTAAATGCATGGACTTGCTGATTCAGTCAAGGTTTCTTCCATGTTCCTTAGAGTTAGTATTTGCAGAGACAGGGCTTGGGAAAGTCATTCTCCTCTTACATTTCAAAGACTGTAACAAACATCCTCTGTATTTAGCTGAAGTAAAATGATGGTGGATTCAACTTCTGTGTCTTAATGAGGAGTAGTGATGTCGCGAACCTAAAATTCGCCGTTCGCGAACGGCGAACGCGAACATCGGCAAATGTTCGCGAACCGGCGAACCGGGCGAACCGCCATAGACTTTAATAGGCAGGCGAATTTTAAAACCCACAGGGACTCTTTCTGGCCACAATAGTAATGGAAAAGTTGTTTCAAGGGGACAAACACCTGGACTGTGGCATGCCGGAGAGGGATCACACAAAAAAAAGTTCTTAAAAATTGTAATTTTTTGATAGAGAGCCAATTATTGGAAAAATTAAAAAAAAAAAAAAAAAAATTTCTTTGGATTTAGCATCTGGTGGGTCTAAAAAGTGTACCTGTGAAGTTTCAGCTCTGTAGCATGTCCGGAACCAGAAAAAAATACGAATTAGGGTTAGGGCTAGGGTTAGGCTTAGGGCTAGGGTTAGGGTTAGGGTTAGGGCTAGGGTTAGGTTTAGGGTTAGGGTTATTTTTATGGCTAGGCTTAGAGGGTTAGGGTTAAGGTTAGAGGTTTAGGGTTATGGTTAGAGGGTTAGGGTTAGGTTTAGTGTTAGGGACTAGGGTTAGGGTTACGGTGAGATACTTAGGGTTAGAGTTAGTAGCCCTACCCCTACCCCTCTAACTCTAACCCTCTAACCCTAAGCACTAAAAATAACCCTAACCTTAGCCCTGACCCTAACCCTAGCCCTAACCCTAACCCTAGCCCTAACTCTAATTCTATTTTTTTTCTGGTTCTGGACATGCTACAGAGCTGAAACTTCACAGGTACACTTTTTAGACCCCCCAGACAATAAATACAAAGAATTTTTTTTTTTTTAAGTTTTTTTTTTTTTTAAGTTTTCCAATAATTGTCTCTCTATCAAAAATGACAATTTTTAAGAACTTTTTTTGTGTGATTTAGTGTATAGGGGGTCTAAAAAGTGTACCTGTGAAGTTTCAGCTCTGTAGCATGTCCAGAACCAGAAAAAAAAGATAATTTTTCAGTAGAGCAGGGATGGTGGGAACCCCTTTTACACCTATATGATCTTTTTTTCCTGGTTCTGGACATGCTGCAGAGCTGAAACTTCACAGGTACACTTTTTAGACCCCCCAAACAATAAATCCAAAGAAATTTTTTTTTTGTTAAGTTTTTTTTATTTTTTTATTTTTCCAATAATTGGCTCTCTATCAAAAATGACAATTTTTAAGAACTTTTTTTGTGTGATTTAGTGTATAGGGGGTCTAAAAAGTGTACCTGTGAAGTTTCAGCTCTGTAGCATGTCCAGAACCAGAAAAAAAAGATAATTTTTCAGTAGAGCAGGGATGGTGGGAACCCCTTTTACACCTATATGAATTTTTTTTCTGGTTCTGGACATGCTACATATATATATATATATATATATATATATATATATATATATATATTAAAAAAATACTCAAATACCAGCCCTCAAAGGGGCTTTTGGGGACAATAGATATATATATATATATATATATATATCCAAAAAAAACCTCAAATACCAGCCCTAGGAAGGGCTTTTTGGGGTGCTGTCCTTTCAGCAGGAGTGTACCAAGAACACTGGCTAACAAGACCGGGAACTGTCCCTAGCTATAACAACAGCAGCAGCACCAGCACTTTCCCTGCTCTCAGTAACACAGAAATTATCTAAAATGGATGCTGCCCTTGCTTATTTATAGGAGGTGGGAGGGTGTGGGAGGGAGGTATGCTGATTGGCCTGGAATGTGTCTGCTGACTGTGATGTTCAGGGTCAAAGTTTGCCTCAATGATGATGTATAGGAGGCGGACCGAACATCGCATATGTTCGCCCGCAGCGGCGAACGCGAACATGCGAAGTTCGCCGGGAACTGTTTGCCGGCGAACAGTTCTATACATCTCTAATGAGGAGTTAAGCAGCCTGTGGATGGTGTTAAGCAGGCAGATGACCATTCTGTCTACAGGGCTGGGTCTAAGGCGGTATGACAATGCCTAAATCTTCATTTGAATTTGAACACTTATTATTTTATTTGTTATTCCAACCTTATACAGTACTCATGCTTTGCTGCTGATCTTATGTCAATGCAAGACTGTGACCTAGCTTAGAGTAATCAAAAACACACACCATACGGCTTTTTTGTAATTCACTTATCTCAGCAGTTGTTCAACAATTACATTCACTGCATGACCTGATACTATTATAATGGCTAAATAAAGTACCTTCAAATGTTGCATGTGAAACACAGTTGTGAAAATATGTCACAGAAACAAAAAAAAAGTGTCACCACTTCTAGCTAAGCAGATGGACAATTAAGAAATTATACACTAATGTATATTCTCACCTTATCCAGGTATAATAGAAGTGTACCCTTCTCTGTTGCTCCTTTGCTAACCTCAAATTTGGAGATATATTTGTCCACGCCTTTAGTGAGCTGTGATTGAGAATAAAGTGCATAGTTAGTAAAATACATAAATTAGGTTAACCTTTTCTCGTTCTTGCTCCAAGAAACTCACCTTATTTAGGCTGTCAATGTCTGGAGAAAACCCAGTCATCATGGAAATGTCAATAATAGACATGGTGGCATCTCGGTCTTTCAAAAACCTACAAAAATGTAAAAGTAGCTGATTATCATAAGGTAGAAGTACTACTTTTAAATAGGGGGAAAAGGAAGGGAGGTAAAGAAAAGAAAGATACATTAATGAAAAGGAAAGAGAAAGAAAAAGGAAAGAGAAGTAAGAAAAGGAAACCGAAAAAGGGAAAAGGAATGAGAAAGAAAAACAAATGGAAGGCAAGGGAATGAAAGGAAAGAAAAGAAAACAAGAATCAAAAGAGGAAGTAAACAGGAAAGAAAAAAGAGATGCTAGAAAAGGAAAGCTATCAGAAGGGAAAGCAAAGGGAAGTGAAAGGAAAAGAGAGGAAAAACAAAAGAAATAGAATTGAAAGAGAAGGAAAATTAAAGGGAAGGAAATAGAAGGGAAATGCAAGGAAAGACAAGGTAAAGAGATGACAAAAGAAAGCAATGGGAAAGGGAAGAAAAGGCAAAGGATGGAGTGCACATGCGCGGCGGCTCTGAAATGGCGGCTTAGCCAGGAGCTCTGCGCTTCTCCGGTCTTCAGAGGGCCCCAGCACCGGCTTTGAAGCGCACTACACCCCGCACTCTGCAACATCAGCTGCCCCTCCTTCCAGCGGTCCCCCTTTGTATGTTGGCGGGTCACCGGAGAGAGGTTTCCCGCCGACTACACTTCTCATCCCCAGAGCGGGACCCAGCCAAGATGGCGACCGCGCCTTCCCTCCCCTCAGAGGAGTGCTGTACAGAGGAGGTAGGAGACACAGTAGCCTGCATTATGGACATTCCCTTAGCCTCCCCAGCAACCCCCGCTTACCTCCCACAGCCCCTATTTGCCTCACCAGCCTCCACGGAATCTCTCCTCAGCAGAACCATGGAGCAGGCCCCAGGGATCCCAGGGTTGCAATCACCTGAGGCCCTGGCTTTACAACACCAACTAGGCCTGAACTCTCCAGGAAACTTCCCTGACCTCTCACTTTTAATAGCCAAGTTCTCATAAATGCTAGCCACTGGTCTGGCCCATACTGCCTCATAGATTATGGGCTCCATTAAAGCAGAACTCCAGAACATAGGCACCCGGATCGAGGTGATCGAGAATACTATGGATCAAATGGTCGCAAGAGCCAATCAAAACACTGCTTGCATCCAGACCCTACAAGATCAACTAGAAACAGCACTCAGTAAACTGGATGATTTTGAAAACAGAAGCAGACGCCTGAATTTCAGGATCAGGGGGATCCCTGAGACCATAATGGACATCCCAGACACAATCAAAGCCTTTATTAAGGATCTTATCCCGAACATCTCTGACCACCGCCTGGAACTCGATCGGGCGCACAGAGCCCTCCAACCGCCCCGCATAGTTGGCCTCCCCAGGGACGTTATTGTCAAGACACATTTCTATGGGGTTAAGGAGGAGCTCATGAAAAACAGTAGGAGTAGAGAGGATCTATCCATCCAAGGCCATAAGATTCAACTCTTCACTGACCTCTCCCCCTTCACTATACAGCGCTGCAGAGCTTTGAAACCGCTTACGCTAGCGTTATCTGCTAGAGCACTGAAATATTGGTGGTCCTTCCCCTTCAGGTTGAATTTCCAATTCCAGATCAAGACTCATAGCTTCTCCAACTTCCAGGAGGGTGAAGGCATGCTCCTGCAACTGGGTATCATTAACAGGGACCCTTCCCCTGCTCCATCCACCTCCAGAAGGGAGTCTTCCAAGCGACCCCCACCGATCAGCCCATTATCCTCGGTCTGGAACAAGCAACAAACAAAATGCCACCGTGATGTCAAGCATCCGTGAGGTTTTGGTTGATCCTCGGGAATCTTCTTCCACTGGTCGTTGAAGCTCAACCTTCTTCGCCTGAAAGGGGTCCACATTGATCCCTGCCTCCATTTTTGGCCCCTTTTTGGGACGTTTTTTCCCCCCTTTTTCTGATCGATATTTTTGTTCTTTTCCATTGGACATTTCCTTTTACACTTTTTTACCTTGCTGACCATGTTTTTTGATTTTGAGCTGGTCAGGTCCTCTCTTAAATGCTGGGACTATTGAGCATTGTTAACTGTTAATTTAGTTGCCGTAGAGTCCGCAGCTTCCTCCCTCGTCCCAGTACCTCCCCAACTTGCCTGTTTCCCCTTAGTCTCCTCTTCTCCCCCCCCCCACCCTGCCCCCTCTTCCCCTTCCCTATAGTGCCTTTCCTTTCCCCTCTTCCCCTATCCTAACCTCCCCCTAGAGCCCATTGGGCATGTACCCACTCCATATGCCTAGGGGTGTTTCTAGTAAATGATTACTGTCTTTTTTTTTCAGGAATGCCGGGCTAGGGCCCTATGGCCGGAGAGGCCTTAATGCGCCTCCTCCTGTCGGACGTAAGATATATTCATCTTGCATCCTTCAGGAATGCACACTGACTGGTTCAGGACGCATCTGTACACACGACGGGGAATTGGGGGTTATGACCACGGTCTCCTCATCACCCTGCAAGACCACGCTCTTGCAGTTTTCTTCTTTTTCTACTGTCTTCTATTTTCTCTTTTTCTCCTTTTACTGGCCTTTTTTTCTCCCCTCCAGGTTCTTGCGGTCCAACTGGTCCACTACTGCACTTGCTCTGCCTGTTGACACTGTGACAAGACATCCCCTGGGGAACCCTTGGGTCACTGCCTGGCCGCTTGCACCAGCGTACCTCTTACCCGCGCACCATGCAGCCTAACGTAAGTACGGTCTCCTCTCTATGGGTGGCATCGCACAACACACAGGGCTTAAATTCTCCTGTTAAATGTAGAAAGGCATTTCAGCACTATCACTCCCAAGGAATGGGGGTCCTCCTGCTTCAGGAGACTCACTTTCCGGCATCTTATCAACCGATTGTAGTAAGTATGTAAATTACCAAAACCCTTATATAGGGATTGGTGAATGTGGGCTATAGGGGGACTTTCTTGGTATCATACTCATGATGTACAGCAACACAAAATTGATAAAAAATATACGTTTTATTTCAAATTACAATTTTTTTAAAAAACACTTGATATAGAAAAGAAATACAAAGAAAGGGGAGAAAAAATATACAAAATATATATACTTGGACAATTCATGAAAATTGACAACAATTGGACAGTGTATGAACCCTCTTAAATTTGATTAGGTGGAGCCACTGGTGCTACCACCTATAGCATAGCCCAAATGTTTCGCTAAAAAGCTTCTTCAGGGGCGAATTGACAATATGGGGGTTCAGGTGTTGTCTCTAGAACATTAACAAGATAATGTTAGTCATGGTACTTTTTCAAGGTTATAACATGTTCAGTTTTCTCAGCAAATTTCAAAAATGGATTATCCCCATGCTCAGTGCAGTACTCTCCATGCATAAACACTATCCGGCCAGATGAGAATACAAGGTGGTGTGCGGCATGCAAACGTCTCCCCGGCGAGTGTGGGGGCAGCAAAAAGTGAACCCTATAGGATACGATCAGTGATATTATTGTTATAGGTGCTGTAACGGCTACCCAGGTGGTGAGAGGGTATCAGCCGTTGGAGACGTCCTTTTTCCCTGTGTAGTAATGGAGTAGTATAATCCCAACCATAAGATCCAAGAGGAGAATCAGGTTCAGCTGTTGAACGACCGGGTAATAATGCAGTAAAATCCCCCTCCAGGAACGAGACGCCGCTACGTTTTGAAGGGTCAAAAAAAACAACAACTGTTTATTGAAACAAGAATACAGGCTTTTATACACTTGGGGAATATATCAGACACTACTTAAACAATGGCCCGACATCCACCCAGACAAATAGGTAAGGTCATTACCACACTTAAAAAAAGCTGCCTCAGCCCAAATCAACATAATGTAGACAAAAGCGCATCGTTAATCAGCAGATATTCCGTCTCTAGGCTGGCCATACCTTGACTTCATGGAATGTCCATATAAGGAGTCACTTCCTGGGGCTCACAGTGCAAAGAGAGATATGATAGCAGGGAGTGTAAATAACCCAATGGTTGCTGTGAAATCTTTCACACCCATGAACCAGGTAAGCACAAATATTCTCTGTCAAAGGTAAGGTTCTGTTACACTGCTCCCCTTTTGTGCAACACTCCGGCAGACCCGGATTGATCCTTTTCGGGTCAACTTGGGGCTGTCCGACCAACTGTCAGGGTAAAGGTTCTGTTTGCCTGGACAGTCCGTCCGCGTTCCCATTCAACTTGCCAGGGCGGTATTGGATGGAGAAAATGTATGGTTGTAGTGCTAGACTCCATCTCAACAAGCGTCCATTATCTCCAGCCACTCGGTTCAACCATACCAAGGGATTATGATCTGTAATGAGGGTAAATTCTTGGCCATAAAGATATGGTGTAAGTTTCTTTAGAGCCCAGACCAGGGCTAAAAACTCCTTTTCTACTGCCGCGTAACTCACTTCTCTGGGTAACAATTTTCTACTCAGGTACGCGACAGGGTGTTCTCCTCCGTCTTCCCCGATCTGGCTTAGAACTGCCCCCAGTCCGTACATGGACACATCGGTATGGACGACAAATCTTTTATTAGGGGCGGGGGCAGACAGAACATGTGCATGGATCAGAGCTTTCTTTAAGGCTTGGAAGGCTGTTTCACAGGTGGGAGACCACAGGACTACTCTAGGCAGGTTCTTTTTAGTCTGATCTGTCAGGGGTTTGGCGATGGCGCTATAGTCAGGGACAAACTTCCTGTAGTATCCGGCTGTCCCCAAAAACGCCAATACTTGAGTCTTGGTGCGGGGTGCTGGCCAGTTGGCCACAGCCTCGACTTTAGCGTGTTCTGGTCGCTCCTTCCCATACCATACCATGTGCCCCAAGTACTGGACTTCGGCCATACCGAAGTGACATTTTTCTGGCTTCAGAGTTAAGCCTGCGGCCCGAATCTGATCCAGTATGGCCTCTACATGTTGCAAGTGATCCCCCCAAGTTTCGCTATAGATCGCAATGTCATCCAGGTACACGCAAGCGAAGTCCTGGAAGCCATCAAGGAGTCTATCCACCAAGCACTGAAATGTTTTTTTTTTTAACTTCTTTTTATTAGTTTTTATCAAATAAACAACAGGATAAAACATGAGTATAGTTACAGTACAGGAAAATACTGAGCACAGTATCTGCAAAAGTCACCATAGATCCTATAAAGGTAAGGTAGAACAAGGATAAGAGTGACACTACACATTCAAGAACATGCCTTAATAAATGAAGATGGCAGTGCTACAACATTGTTTGCTTTCTCAACATAAGACCAAAAACTCAGCAGTAATAGCAAATGGCGGTCAGAGTCATACCCATTCCTCCAAACGGAGTGTAGACGCAGGACGGACCTGACCGTGCCCACACACCCCACTCAATTAGACCAGAGTAGAGCCACACGTGTCAGCCAGGTCAACCCATTCACCCCAAATCTTCAGAAATTTCTGTGGACAGCCCCTGGCTTCATAAGTCAATTTATATAGAGGTAGAACATGGTTAATCAGGTTCTTCCAAAGGTCAAGTGGAACCCTGTCCATACATACCCACTGCATCACCACAGTTTTTCTGGCATAAAACAACAAAAGTCTAAGAAACTGTTTTTGGTGAGAACGAAGATCAACATCACCGAGAATCCCCAATATGCACCACTTAGGATTGCAAACATAAGGGAGGCCCAGGGATGCTGAGAGGAAGTGCGTAACCTGAGACCAAAAAGGACTGATTTTTGGACAGCTCCACAACATATGAAGTAAATCCCCTCGATCTCCACTGCATTTATGACACTCGGGAGTGGGTCTCTGCTTCATCATAAACAACCTATACGGTGTATAATAAGTTCTATGAAAAATACGTAATTGTATCAAATGTTCCCTGGCAGATATTGGAGTCTTAAAATATACCTCCAGCAACTCCTCCCAGTCATTGTCCAAGAGATCCCGGATGTCTCTCGTCCACCCGGCCCTGATGGCCTCCAGTCTAGACGGCACACTGCCAATGAGAACACTAGAGTAGGAGCCAGTTAATTTGGCGTGCTCATCCCGCAACAACTCCTTTTCCATAGGAGAGTTGCAGAGAGAGACAGTGCCGGGCCCAAATTGGGCTAAGGCCGCATGTCGCAATTGGAGATAACGGTAATGCCAAGAGCCGGGTATCCAAAAGTCCATCCGGAACTGGTGAAATGTCTTAAAAATTTCCCCCTCAAATAGTTGGTGAGCATACTTCAGGCCCCGCTCTGACCACTGCGCCGCATCTTGGGACGCGGAGAAGTGAGGCAAACTAGGATTACACCACAAGGACTAATTCGGAGAAAAGAGGCCCGGAGATGCCGCCAACAGCGTCTCACACCTGATATAAATCTTCAGAGAAGATGTCAAAAGTGCTGTACCCTCAAAGGCCACAACGCTGCGCCTGTAAATAAGATTAGCGAGTGTCTCATAGGAGGAAACTACCGCAGCTTCGACAGCTGTAGCCGCATTGCCCCTCTGAGGGAAGAGCCAACCATGAATATGTACTAATTGTGCTGCATAGTAATATACTGTAACCGCAGGTTTGGTAGGGCAAGGCCCCCCAACTCCACTGGTTGTTGTAACATAGCAATGGAAAGTCTAGGCGCCTTCGGATACCACAAGAAACCTGAAATAAGGGAGTCAAGTTCCTTAAAAAACTTATTTGGTACGAACACCGGGGAGTTGGCCAAGATGTACAAGAATTTGGGCAACATAACCATTTTAAACAAATTAACCCTTCCGGTCAGAGTTAGTGGCAGATGCTTCCAGTGTTCCAACTTAGACCTAAACATAGTCAGGCAAGGGAGAAGATTATTGGTCAAATATAAGGATATGGGCTGCTGGACCTGAACTCCCAGGTATTGGAAGGAGAACATGAATTTTAAGGGGAAGCCCTCTGGCAAAGAGAGAGGGGTGTCCATATCTACTGGAAATAGGCTGTATTTAGACCAGTTAACCCTGAAAACCAGAGAAAAAAATGAAATTTTGGACGAGTTGAAGTACCTTCATCAGCGAGGTTTGAAGATCAGACAAATATAGCAACATGTCATCTGTATAAAGAGAGACTCTCTCCTCCAGGGTCCCCACACGACAGCCGTGGACGTTCTCAACAGCTGAGCCAGAGGTTCTATAGCAAGCGCGAAAAGTACGGGGGATAAAGGGCAGCCCTGCCACGTACCCCTCTATATTTGCAAGGGACTAGAAACCACCCCATTCACCCGAATACGGGCGAATGGTTGATCATATAGGATCCTAAGCCAGGCAAGGAAGCCCTTCCCAAAGCCAAACCTCTCCAGTACGTAGAACAGATATGGCTACTCCACAGAGTCAAAATCCTTCTGTGTGTCAATTGAGAGAACCACCTTAGGCAAAGGAGAGGGATTTGGGGTCTGAAGATTAGTAAACAACCGACGAATATTCGTATATGCTGAGCGCCCTGGAATAAAACCGATCTGATCAATCCCCACTATAGAACTAATCACCTTTTAAGCAGTAACACAAGAATTTTGGTAAGGATTTTAAGTTCAACATTAATAAGCGATATGGGCCGGTAGGAGTCGCAATACAGTGGGTCCTTGTTGGGTTTAGGAATTAAGACTATAAGGGCCTCACGCAGCGAAGGGGGCAGGGACCCCCCATCAAATATTGTTTTAAAGAGCACCAAAAGCCGCGGCAGTAACAGCTCCCCGTGATGTAAATACCATTCCACTGGGAAGCCATCAGGGCCCGGAGTTTTATGCTTCGGAAAGGTCTTAAGGGCCATCTCCACCTCGTCCAGAGTGAAAGGAGCCTCAAGACTAGTACTCTGGTCCACGCTAAGGGTGCGAAACGGGATAGAATCTACATAGGCATAAAGTTCGGGGGGTATAGTGGGCCTGAGAGGTATAGAGATCTGAGTAAAATCAATGAAAGGCGCCGAGGATAGCATCCGTAGACGAGAGGGAGTGACCTAGATGATCAAAAATGACAGGGATAGCGACCGGTTCCAGAACGGGGCTGGCCAAGAAGGCCAGCAAACGACCGTTCCTGTCCCCGGACTCAAAGATGCGTTGAGACTGATAGAGGAGACGCTTCTGAGTCCTCTCCACCAATGCCAACTCATAAGCCCGCTGCGCCGCCTTCCACAAATTACAATTCTCAGGAGTGGGATCTAAAGTATAGGGCCATTTTGAGCCACTCAAAGCATCCGCCAATTCCTCAATATTAGCCGCTACGGCCTTCTTAAATTTAGCAACACCTTGCATATAGGCCCCACGCAGGAATGCTTAGAAGCGTCCCAACAGGTAAGGTCAGCCACCCCCTCCGCATTCTCCACCCAGTAATGGGACATAGCAGTAGCACATTCAGCCGACACCATCGGTTCCACGAGCCAATAAGGGCTCATACGCCACACCGACCTGGACGGCTGTCTGGCCACTACCAGTGTCATCGCCAGGGGTGAATGATCTGAGATCGCCCTCGACAAGTATGCCACCTGCGAAAGCGTGGGAAGAACCTCAGAGGAGACAAACCACATGTCCAATCTGGAGAAAGTACCATGGGAGCTGGAGTAACAGGAATATTCCCGCCGCCATGGATACTTCGAACGCCATGTCTCCGTCAGACCGTACGCGGCTACCCAATCAGCCAAAGCCAGCGAGGGTCGCACCGAGCCATGAAGTCGATCAAGTTGCAGATCCAACACAGCGTTGAAGTCCCCCCTATAATTAAAGAGCCCTGGGCAATCGAGAGGACATCCCGCATACATCCATCAAGGCGTCCAGCCTCCATGGGCGGAGGCAGGGCCAGATTAACGTAGGGGCTATTGGAGCTGCAGCTCCAGGCCCCTACCTTTTATATAGGCCCCGGGTTGGCCATATTCGCTGTTACCGCTCTTCTGTCACTTGTAAACACAGAAGTCTGGCTTCTATGCTCGCTTCCCCAGGCAGCACCCTCAGAACCTCCCCACACAGCGCGAAGGCTGGACAAGGAGGGACAGTTGCCGATGCATGGATGTGTTTATGGGCTTCAGAGACAGCATCCCATGTTGAATTAGGCATGCATGGCTGCACCCTTCCTCCTCTGGGTGCATGGCAAGGCACGGCCCTTAAGGCCCTTCAAAATCCTCAGCACCAAGCCCATGATGCTCTTAATCCGGCCCTGGGCGGAGGGAGATATAAATTAACCACAGTATACAAGTGATCCATATAATTCAATACCACTATAACATAGCACCCGTCACGATCAGTCTTCACCTCCAGCACCCGTACCGTACAGGCCCTGGAGATCAAGGTCGAGACACCCCTTGAATAGGTAGAATAGGTAGCATGAAATGCATGAGCAATACGTGGCCGTTTTAATGCCCTTGTTTTGGGATCCATCAAAAAGTGTCTCCTGCAAAAGAAGGACGTCTGCCTTGGAGCGTTTAACATAGTCAAATACCAGAGACCTCTTAATCTTGGAGTTCATACCCCGCACATTCCAAGTCAAAAGTTTTAATGACATGTGGAAACGTAAAAGGGCTCGAAGGAGCGAAGCCCCCCAAGAGGGAATTCCCCTCCAGGACCACCTGACTCACAAATCAAAGGATATACATACCAATACCTAAAGAACGTGTAGGCAAGGAAAACCCCCGGAGGGCCCTCCTGGTCCACACCACCGCTGAGATTTAACCAGAAGAAGATCCGACCACCATTGCTGAAAAGAAGACTATGCTGAGAAGAAAAAAAAACGGTACAAATTGACCACAAAATCCCACCAAAAACAATTTTGCCAGCATAGATCTTGGGGGGGCCCCCGGAGGGAGAGGGAGCATAGGAACCCGATGCGCTCTTTCTATGGCAAACAGAGGGGAGAGGTGATCCGCACCTATAGCAGACTTAATCCAAGTTTCCAAAAAATTCTCAGCATGTCTCACCTCAGATTTTTCAGGAAAGCCAACAAAACGAAGATTATTTCTGCGCATCCTGTCCTCTAGATCCCCCAATTTGTCAGAATGATCCTTCAAATCCTGCTGTTGCGTGCAAACCTCAGCCTGCAAGGGGTTAACTGTATCCTCCACATCACTGATACGCTGTTCAGCAGTAGAGATCCTAGCACGAATCTTCTGCACTTCATGTTTAACTATAGATAAGTCCAGCCGGACAGTCTCTATTTGAGTGGTCAGGGCAGTTTGACAAGTTTGAATAGCTTCCATTATATGTTGCAATGTAAGACCCCTAGGGACAGAGTCTCCCATCTCTGCAGTTACATCCTGAGCCCCACCATTGTGAGAGACCCCCACATTCCATGTCCCCTCTGCATCCCAGGGATCCTCCGGTCCCTCAAGCAGCCCAGGATGGGGAGCAGAAGGCCTCCTAGTCGACACAGGAGAGTCAGCAAAATGTTCCCGTATGGTGGCTGGGGGTCGGGACTTCGGGGGTGCATTGCCAGGCTTACCCGATGGTGCGGGGATCCACGAAGAAGGTAGTCCGGTGCGACCCGACTTCTCCCTGGGTGGAAGCGCAGGCTGTGAAGAAGGTCCGGCGCCATCTTGGGAGGCCTTGCGGCCCGGGCTAGGCCGGAAGGCCGTGGCCGATTTTGAGCCCTGAGAGCCGATTTTGACCATGTCGGTCGTTGCAGGACGTGGTAGGCAGGTAGTACAGGCAGAGTGGAGGGTTCAATCGCCAGGATCTGTGCCAGGATCAGTGAAGGATCAACAGGTGCCGTTGGAGCTCCGGAGCCGCGCTGTTCACATCTCGGCCACTAGCCACGCCCCCCCCAAGCACTGAAATGTAGCTGGGGCGTTCTTCATCCCAAATGGCATGACCTTATATAGAGTCATCTATAGTCCACACAAAACCTGGTAGCTCAGTCCTTTTTGGGTACTAGGACCACTGGCGAGGCCCAGGAGCTGCCGGAGGGCTCTATGACTCCTAGTCTCAATATCTCTTGTATTTCCTTTCTCATTTCCTCCTTCACTGCCTCAGGAATCCTGTATGGGGTCTGTCTAAGGGGGGTTTGTCCTGGGGTTTCTACGTAGTGGGTCGCTAGCGGGGTGTATCCCGGCTCCTGGGAAAAAGTTAAACCCTTTTTGTTAATAGCTGGCTGAGCTGACCCTTTTCTGCTGGATTTAAGTGCTCCCCTAGTTGCACCGTACTGAGCAAGCTATTGGGTTCGGTGCGTGCTAAAATATCTGGGGTGGGTAGGCTGTCGGGATCCTCAGGAGCAGGGATGCATATAGCTGCAATATCCTCTGGCCTCTCTTGATATTCTTTTAACAAATTAACGTGAAAGGATTTCTGAACCCTTTCATCCTTGCTGCTGGCAATCACATAAGCAGTGTGGCATACTTGCACTACTACCTTGTAAGTGCCCTGCCAGGAGGTCTGGAGTTTATTCCCTTTAATGGGTCTAATCACCAGAACCTTCTGTCCTACCTGGAATGTTCTTTGCCGGGCGCCCCTATCGTACCAACGTTTCTGTCGGTCCTGGGTCGCATGGAGATGGTCCCATGCCATCCGAGCTAAATGCGCCATGCGGTCCCGCATCTCCAGAACATATGGCACAATGGGGGTCCCCTTGTGTTCCAGCTCTCCTTCCTAGTGCTCCCAGATGAGGTTGAGAGGTCCTCGAACTCTCCTTCCGTAGAGCAGTTAGAACGGAGAGAACCCAGTGGATTCCTGCGGTACCTCCCGATATGCAAACAAGAGATGCGGCAAGAATCGCTCCCGGTCTCTGTATTCCACTGTAAAGGTCCACAGTAACTGCTTCAGGGTACCATTAAAGAGTTCACAGAGACCGTTAGTCTGGGGGTGATGTGGTGAGCTGAGGAGGGTCTTAATACCGCAGACCTTCCATAACTGTTGGGTTAGGTCAGCGGTAAACTGGGTCCCTCTGTCAGCTAATATTTCTTGTGGGAATCCCACTCTGGTGAATATCCCAACTAGGGCACTGGCAACAGTGTCAGCCTGGATATTCGTCAGAGCGACGGCTTCCGGGTAGCGTAGTCCACCACGGTAAGAATATATTTCTTACCAGAGGGACTGGGGTTAGGCAGGGGTCCTACCAGGTCGACTGCCACCCTGCTAAATGGTTCCTCGATTATGGGTATAGGTGACAGTTCCACCTTAGGATGATCCCCCCTCTTCCCTACTCATTGGCAAACGTTGCATGTACTGCAGTAGCGCCGCACATCCTTCGAGATCCCCGGCCAAAAAAAGGTCTGGGTGATCCTGTAGGTCAGGGGTATTGAATTAAAATTCATGGAGGTCGATTAGTAAAATTTTCTTCCAGCAGAGGTCCAGATTGCATTTTTTCGTGATGACTCGGATTCTTTATATCACAGCCCAGTTGTGCAGGCACGACAGCCCATTCATTTGAATGGCTGCTGTCTGCATTTTCTGCTGGGAAAAAGCCCTGGCACCTTTTTAAAATGCAGTCGCATGGAAAGTGCATGGTGCGTTTGCACCATGCAATTTCCATGTGTGGGAAACCGCACCTTGTCTTACAATACGTTTAAGAGTCAATGGTACCCCTGCACGTTTTTCTGTGTAGCTGCTTATCCCCCTTCACATCACCACCCCTCCCCACACACAGCACTGTCCCCCTTCACATCACCCCCCCCCCCACACACACACACAGCACTGTCCCTCTTCACATCACCAGCCCCCTCACACACACACCACTGTCCCCTTCATATATCACCCCCCCAATGCTGCCCCTTTCACATATCCCCCCACAGCACAGCCCCCTTCACCTATCCCCCCAACAGCACTGTCCCTCTTACATCCCCCCCCACAGCACTGCCCCTTTCACCTATCCCCCCACAGCCCTGCCCCCTTCACCTATCCCCCCACAGCCCTGCCCCCTTCACCTATCCCCCCAACATCACCGTCCCTCTCACATCCCCCCAACAGTACTGCCCCCTTCACATATCCCCCCAACATTACTGTCCCTCTCACATCCCCCCACAGCACTGACCCCTTCACATATCCCCCCACAGCACTGCCACCTTCACATATCCCCCCAACAGCACTGCCGCCTTCACATATCCCCCAACAGCACTGACGCCTTCACATATCCCCCCCAACAGCACTGCCGCCTTCACATATCCCCCCAACAGCACTGCCGCATTCACATATCCCCCAACAGCACTGCCGCATTCACATATCCCCCAACAGCACTGCCGCATTCACATATCCCCCCCAACAGCACTGCCACCTTCACATATCCCCCCAACAGCACTGCCGTCTTCACATATCCCCCCAACAGCACTGCCGCCTTCACATATCCCCTCAACAGCACTGCCGCATTCACATATCCCCCCAACAGCACTGCCGCCTTCACATATCCCCCCAACAGCACTGCCGCCTTCACATATCCCCCCAACAGCACTGCCGCCTTTACATATCCCCCAACAGCACTGCAGCCTTCACATATCCCCCCCAACATCACTGCCGCATTCACATATCCCCCCCAACAGCACTGTCGCATTCACATATCCCCCCAACATCACTGTCCCCTTCACTTATCCCCCCAACAGCACTGCTGCCTTCACATATCCCCCCCAACAGCACTGCCGCATTCACATATCCCCCCAACAGCACTGCCACCTTCACATATCCCCCCCAACAGCACTGCCACCTTCACATATCCCCCCAACAGCACTGCCGCCTTCACATATCCCCCCAACAGCATTGCCGCCTTCACATATCCCCCCAACATCACTGTCCCCTTCACATATCCCCCCAACATCAATGTCCCCTTCACATATCCCCCCAACATCACTGTCCCCTTCACCTATCCCCCCAACAGCACTGCCGCATTCACATATCCCCCCAACATCACTGTCCCCTTTACATATCCCCCCCAACAGCACTGCCCCCTTCACCTATCACCCCCAACAGCACTGCCCCTTCACATATCCCCCCAACAGCACTGTCCCCTTCACCTATCCCCCAACAGCACTGTCCCCTTCACATATCACCCCAACATCACTGCCCCCTTCACATATCACCCCCAAAGCAGTGCCCCTCTCACATACCCCCACACCACTGCCCCCTTCACCTATCCCCCAACACCACTGCCCCCTTCACCTATCCCCCCACACCACTGCCCCCTTCACCTATCCCCCCACACCACTGCCCCCTTCACCTATCACCCCCAAAGCACTGCCCCTCTCACATCCCCCTCACAGCACTGTCTCCCTTTACATCACCCCTCCCCCCAAACCACACACACACACCACTTCCCCCTTATATCACCCCCACACACATACACAGCACTGCCCTGTTAACACACACCCCCATAGCACTGCCCTCACACACACACCACTACCCTCTTAACATATCAATCCCATAGCATTGCTCCCCTTTACATGAATCTCCACACACCACACTACCCCCCCCCCCCGTACATGATCTCTGCTCCCCAATCATCCTTCACAACTTCACAGTCATGTCCTCACTACTTCACTCTCCTACCTTACACACACAGAACGGAGAGCAGGAGGCGGGACAATCTCAAGAGGCAGAAAAACAGCAGTCCTGCAAGCAGAGAGGCAGCCAACTGTGTGACTCCCAGCCAATCACCTCCTGCCTCCCAGCAGCCAATCACCTCCATCCTGAAAAGTTAATTCAGGCAGCTGCCTCTCTCCATTCAATGCCGGTCCCGCCCCCAGTCACAGTCCCGCCTCCGGCCATCCACCCTGCTCAGCAGCAGAGGCAGATAAGAAAACAAGCAGCTGATCGCAGCGGTCCTGACAGAGCAGCAGCCGGAAATGGACCGCGGGCCGCCATTTAGTGATGCCCGCTGTAGGTAGTGCGGTTACCCTCCAAATGTCCTGCTAAGGGAATATCATGGCCAATTTGGAGAAGTTCCAACCGGTACTTTTTGGGTACCACTAATTGGCGCTTCTGCGCAGGGACACAGCCTCTCTTCCTACCTTCGGTCAATCCATACAATCGGTCGTTATCCCATACAAAGTGTTCCCGCTCATCCCCCCCACTGTCAGCTAGTTCACGGTATTTTTCGAGGGTTTGGTCTTCTCTGGTTTCCCTCCCAAACTCTTCTGGGGTGTCCCAAGCTAAAGGTCCCTCTAACATAGGGGGTCTAAGGGTCATTTCTTGGCTTACCTGGGTCTCCTGTCCTGTTGTAGGATCATCTGCGATACGGCTCTGGGCACGGGTGGTCACAGGGCAAGCGGCAGCAGTGATGGGCAAGTAGGCTGAAGCCAGGGGGCCAATATCGTTGCCCAATACTACTTCAGCAGGTAAGTTGTCCATGATGCCCACCGTGGTCTTTCCCGACCCGACCCCCCAGTCCAGGTGTACCCGGGCCATGGGTAAATGAAACACAGCCCCTCCCGCCACATGTACAGCAACTGTGCGATTGGACCGGTACTCCGGGTTCACCAAATGTTATTGCATCAGTGTGATGGTAGCTCCGGTGTCTCTCAAGCCTTGAGCTACCTGCCCATTTACTCGTACCTCCTGACGATGATGCTGACGGTTATCTGTGGATGCCGCTTGGATCGGGTCCGCCTCATATAACATGCCCAGGCATTCCTCTGGGCCCATTTTGGCCTGCAGGCAGTGGGCAGCAGAGGTACATGGTGTGTTGTTCTCTGGGTTGGGTGAGGTGCACCTCCAATTGTTAGCCACCGATCCCAAAGGGCAGTAACGGGCAATATGTCCAGTGTTGCTGCACTGATGGCAAGTCGTTCTTGACAAGTCCCGGTGGTAGTTGCTCGACCCCTGAGGGCGAGATGGCCCTGGAGGTACGGGGGCACGGAACTCCGGGCGAGGGGTGATGGCAGGGGTACAAGGCTCTACCTTGTTAGCTGGTCGTGTGGTACCCTGGCTCACCTTCCTAGTCTCGGTGTATTCATCTGCCAGCCGGGCCGCCTCGTTGAGGTTGTTGGGGTGCCGGTCTCTTACCCAGTCCTGCAAGTCGGCGGATAAATCTTGGAAAAAATGTTCTAGTAGAAATAACTGCAGCCCTTCCTCCCCGGTGTTTGCGTTTCACCCTCATACCCAGTGTGATGCCACCCTTTGTATCCTGTTAGCTCATTCCATGTGGGAGTCCACAGCCTTTTTTTTGGACTCCCGGAAGCGACGGCGGTAGGTTTCTGGGGTTACGGCATATCGGGTTAGCAGCGCCTCTTTGACCCGCTGGTATTGTAATATGTCCTCTGGGGTGAGCGCCCAAAATGCCTCGCTCGCTTTGCCCGACAGTTTCCCGGACAAAATAGTGACCCATTGCTCTGGGGGTACTTGATGTAGGGAGCATTGTCGCTCAAAATCCGCCAAATACCCATCAATTTCCTCTTCATTCTCCACAAATGCTTTAAATGCAGCAAAGTGTATCTTCTTTGCTGCGTTAGTTGGCAGGGAAGTATGAACTGTCTGTGGGACAGGTTGTCTTGCCCTTGCCAGTTCAATTTCATGTCCCCTTTTCTCCCGAATCGCTGCTCTTACTTCAAGGAACAGACGCTCCATCAGTTCCACTGATGTTGCTGGGTACATGGCTAATCTCCTCTGTACAATGTTGGTAACCTCCTCCTCCTCGCTGACAGGCGCAAGGGGCTCGGTTGCTTCCATGGATCTATCCATTTCGTCCAGCTCCAGCAGGTCAGCTATCAGCTCTCTCCGCGGTCTGTTACTGGCACTCCTTCCACGATTCTCCAATAAATCCTACAGTGTGGGTCTCTTCAGTCTAGCGTACTGAGACTCCATTTAGTGCTTGCGCTTTGGATGAAAGGACCATCCCACTGCTTCCAGCCAATGTAACGGCTACCCAGGTGGTGAGAGGGTATCAGCCGATGGAGACGTCCTTTTTCCCGGCAAGTCCCTGTGTAGTAATGGAGTAGTATAATCCCAACCATAAGATCCATGAGGAGAATCAGGTTCAGCTGTTGAACGACCGGGTAATAATGCAGTAAAATCCCCCTCCAGGAACGAGACGCGGCTACATTTTGAAGGGTCAATAAACAACAACTGTTCAGTAGATATCTCTTCTTAAAAGGGAAAATAGGAGAAATCCAGATGACACTGGCAACTCTATACTCGCCTAACAAGCAACAGGATAGATTTGTTGCCAAAACATTGAATGCACTTAGAGATTTTACTCAAGGCCAATTGATATTGGGAGGAGATTTCAACACACCGCTGTCTCCCATGGCTGATGCCTCTAGAACTAAATCTACTCCCTCTGTAATGATGTGCCGTCGGATGAGGAAGAATATATATAGGGAACAACTGATAGATGTTTGGCGCCTTCAGCACCCAACTGAAAAAGAGTTTACATTTTATTCGCACCCGCATGGGGTTTATTCGAGAATAGATTTCTTCTTGGTGCCACATGCTCATCTCCAGGCGGTAAAACATACCGACATCGATAACATCTCATGGTCAGATCATGCAATGGTGTCGATGATTTATAGTATCCCTACAGTTAACTCAACTAAACAAAGATTCTGGAAATTAAATGAAAGTCTGTTGCAGATAGAGGAAGTAAGGTCAGAGGTACAAAAAGAACTTAAGGATTATTTTGATCTTAATGATCTACCTGGGTGTGCGATAGGCACATTGTGGGAGGCACATAAATCAGTGATAAGGGGAATTTTAATTAAGCATGGTGCAAGAATAAAAAGGGAAAGGCATATACAATTGCTAGCATTACTAGAGAAGCTCAAAATATTGGAAACAGAACACAAAAAAAAGGAAAATACAGCAATAGGGGAATTGACTATAGTAAGAAAGCAAATACTCGATTTAATGCACTATAGAGCTAAAGCCACGATACAAGTTTCAAAGAAAGTCGCGTACGAGTCAGGGAATAAATGCGGAAAAGTCCTAGCAAGATCTGTCCATAACCAAAAAATAAGATCTTATATCCCACAAATTGTATCTCCAGAAGGAGTTAAAAAAGTATTGCCGGATCAAATAACGGAAGAGTTTAGGAGTTTCTACTCATTGCTCTATAATTTGCCGGAAATAGGAAAATCGCAAAAGGAAATGGACGATTATATGGCACAATCAGGAATACCGAAACTCTCTGAGGAAGACAAAGATGACCTGGAAAGGCATATCTCACAGAAGGAAATAGAACAGACCATAAAAAGTATGAAAAATGGCAAGGCGCCAGGTCCAGATGGGCTGACATCACAGTATTTCCATGTATTGGCCCCCATTCTGGGACCATACATGGAAAGACTGTTTAATGAGAGAGGCTTGGAGGGGACATTATCTAGGGATACACTAACGGCTTATCTAACGCTAATACTGAAAGAGGGTAAAGACCCATCGAACTGTGGAAGTTATAGGCCCATTTCGCTCCTGAACACGGATTTAAAAATTTTCACAAAAATCTTAGCGGCAAGAATGGCAAAGGTACTCCCAAAAAGAATACACTTAGACCAAGTTGGCTTTATGGCGGCGAGGGAAGCAAAAGACAGCACCACAAGAGTTCTTAACTTAATCCACATAGTCACCAAAGCAGAAATACCATGCATCATACTGAGTACCGACACAGAAAAGGCTTTTGACAGAGTTGAGTGGACCTTTATGCAGTCGGTACTCAAGTATATAGGAGTAGGTGAAATAATGCGGGAAAGAATAACTAGGGTATACTCCAACCCGACTGCAAGAGTAAAGGCAAATGGGGTGTTGTCGGAACCTTTGAGTATGAAAAATGGCACAAGACAGGGGTGTCCATTATCCCCCCTGCTATTTGTGCTGACATTAGAGCCCTTCCTGAACAAAGTCCGACTAAATCCGGATATAAAAGGAGTCACGGTGGGTAAGGAACAATATAAGACTGCAGCATATGCGGATGATTTATTGTTCACATTGACAGAGCCAGAAATATCGCTACCAGTACTCCTAGAGGAAATCAAACAACACGGAGAATTATCAAATTTCAAAATAAATTATAGGAAATCTGAAGCAATGGGAGTGGGAGTAGCAAAAGTAAATAAGGATAGAATAAAGAGCAATTTCGGATTTTCATGGGTAGAGAAAGCAGTGAAATATCTAGGGACTTACATAACCGCAAATCTAGCCCAGATCTATGAACTAAACTTTACCCCTCTGATTGGAGAGACAAAGAAAACTTTGGAACAATGGAGTGGAGGCCTTCAGTCATGGTTTGGTAGAGGAAATTTAATTAAAATGAATATCCTACCAAAATATTTATATATCATGAGGGCGCTCCCAGTTAAAATCCCCAATAGTTTCTTCAAAACTATACAGGGTGTGTTTGGTAGATACATCTGGGCGGGTAAAAAACCACGAATAGCGCGTAATATCCTAACACTTCCCAAAAACATGGGTGGATTAGCAGTACCTGACCTGTGTAGATACTATCACGCCATTCATTTAAACAGAATACTGGACTGGTGGCACCATCGGGAGACGAAAAGGTGGGTCCAAATGGAACAAGCACAAACGGCGGTTTCATTAAAGAGAGCAATTTGGTGCTATAAGACACTCCCCAAAACCTTGAAGATACACCCCTTGTTGGGAAATACAATAAGAATAGGGTTTCAGCAGACCCTGAGACAAAACTTAACTTCAACAGAATCTCCACTATATCCGATCTTGGGAAACCCCAAATTCACTCCAGGCTTAGAGAGACAACATTTTAAAAAACTATGGGAAACAGGACAAGATGGCATCAAAACTTTTGCGAGCCAGCGGATGTGGCCTCCAATCTGTAGACTAACAGATGAGGAGGGACCAAATAGGCTACTCTTATGGGAGGCACTCCAACTGCGACACTTTCTAGAGTCGCTGCCGGAGCCGGAAAAAATTAAGAAACCACTGACACACTTTGAAAAACTATGTGAGAAAACAGGGGGTATAGATCGCCCATTATCTATTCTATATAAAATGCTGAACACTCCATTGGACCAACCAAATCTGAAATGGTTGGAAAAATGGAAATTGGAACTAAATATAGACATAACGGACATACAGAAACAGAGGATGTTTAGGGCAATATTCAGACCAACTAAATGCACTAAAATTCAGGAAATAAATTATAAAATCCTGACTAGATGGTACAACACACCAGATAAACTGCATAGGTGGTATACTCAAGAATCGGATAGGTGCTGGAGATGTGGAGAAGGGGAAGGCACAATATATCATATCTTTTGGAACTGCCCAGAGATAAAGAAATTTTGGTCAGAGATTGGTGATATAGTCCAAAAAGTAACAGACTATAAAATCGAGGGAGATGTTGCCTTCTGCCTCTTACAGTTATCAGGGCAGTCAGAGAGGAAATATGTAAGATCAGTACTGCCACACATGATGAATGCCGCAAGAGCATGCATACCCCAACACTGGAGAAAAAGACAAGCTCCATCGGTGTTCGAGTGGGTAAGAAAATTAGAACACATTAACAAAATGGAGGATCTTGTGCTCTCCTCACAACATAAACAGGAACAATATAAAAAGACATGGAGAACATGGAACTTATTTACATCCTCGGATGTGGGCAAACAATTGTTGTTGCCTCAGAATGCGGAAGTTCCGTGAGATGGGAAGCATCCCTTACCTTTTTGAGGGGGGGGGGGAGGTGCGAGGGAGGGGAAGAGAATTTTTTTTTTTTCTCTCTCTTATTTTTTTTTTGTATGTGTTTTATGGGTGTGTGTGGTGTTTGAAAGTGGGTATGAATGAGGGGAGGGAGGGGGATAATATAGGAAAGAAAAGGGAAAAGGAAGGGAATGAACAGATAGGAAGAAGAAGGGTAAACAAAGACAAGATCAGAGGTTAAGGGTCATTTAAATTAAAATATAATGAAGTAAAGAGAGGCAAGGATTGAATGAGTAGGAATAGAGAAAGAGACTTGCTGTCTTAACAATATCTTGCCTTAGCTGAGTATTTGATAAATGACTATATATTAATGAGTTGGAAATCTCAAGAGGATCATATTAGACCTCGGAGATGAGAAAATTGATGTGGATAATGGCTTTGTAACCTATTGACCTGATATTGTTTTATATATTCTGTAATGATTTTTCTGAAAACTCAAAATAAAGTAATAAATACAAAAAAAAAAAAAAAACAACTGTTTATTGAAACAAGAATACAGGCTTTTATACACTTGGGGAGTATATCAGCCACTACTTAAACAATGGCCCAACATCCACCCAGACAAATAGGTAAGGTCATTACCACACTTAAAAAAAGCTGCCTCAGCCCAAATCAACATAATGTAGACAAAAGCGCATCGTTAATCAGCAGACATTTCGTCTCTAGGCTGGCCATACCTTGACTTCATGGAATGTCCATATAAGGAGTCACTTCCTGGGGCTCACAGTGCAAAGAGAGATATGATAGCAGGGAGTGTAAATAACCGAATGGTTGCTGGGAAATCCTTCACACCCATGAACCAGGTAAGCACAAATATTATCTGTCAAAGGTAAGGTTCTGTTACAGGTGCTAATGATATAGAGAAAGATGGAAGGGAGAACAATTCTCCAATCCTCAAAAACTGTGCAAGAAACATATAATGGTAACTTATTTTATTTGCATGATATAGAGAGGGTTATATTAGTGTATATATACCTCTTTAGCACCTACCCAGAATTGTCACTTGAAGTCTCAAACATGGTAGTATGGAGGAGGTCCCACCTATATTGGCATCTGGAATTTTCCCGCAAATATGTAAATAAGGGGAATTAACCCAAAGGGACTGAGAATTCACACGTTCCCAACTATAAAGGATCCATCTGAGACCTTTAGAAAAGAGTGGGAAGCGGTACTTACTAGGGATGATCGAACTTTTGAAAAGTTTGGTTCGACCAGAACACCCGAATTTCCCACAAGTTCGGTTCGGATTCCCGGATGCCATTGAAATCAATGGGACCCGAACTTCCGGAATCAAAAAACACAATTTTGAAGCCCTAAAACCTAATAAATGCCCCTAAAAAGTGCCTAGGGTTCTGGGTCATGCCCCAGAGACTATGAATCAGGCAAAAAAAAGTTCTTAAAAATTGTCGTTTTTGATAGAGAGCCAATTATTGAAAAAAAAAAAAAGAGATTTCTTTGGATTTAGTGTCTGGGGGGTATAAAGAGTGTACCTGTGAAGTTTCAGAATTATAGCATGCCAAACCTTCAAAAATGACTTTTTTGCTTAACTGCACCTTTCTTTTGCTCCTAATCAACTGTACAGCTAATGTGTATGATGGGGACATAATCAGTGCACTGGGAACAAGATTAGAGGTTTTTTTTTTGGAAAAAGGTACTGTCTCTTTAAATGTGGATATAATTAACGGGTGTATTTTCACAATGGGGCTATTATTACCAAATGTTTTCAAGAAGTCAAAAGATGTATGTAGATGCACTTTATTTCATGTAAAATGGTGTTTGGTGCACTTTAACTTGAATTCTCACAAGAAACAGACATATATGCACGGATACATTGAGGGTTAGGGTTAGGGGTAGGGGCCACAATGTAGTGCACAGTGAACAAGATTAGAGATGTTTTGGATCAATACTGTTGTCTCTTGACTTTGAATAGAAGTAAAGGATGCTTAAAAATTGGGCCTTTGGTGGTGCCGACGATGCCTTGACACCATAACCCTATGATTCAATAATCTAGTTTTTGTAGGGATAGTTTTAAGTGTCAGGGTTCCGTCTAGTGAGCACGTTGCACTGCTGATATATCTACAGCAGGTATACGTGCTTGCTAGTCGGCTATTGTGCAAAATACATTTCAGCGATACACACATCTGATGTATTTAGCGACAAATTTGGGTCGCATAGCAGTGTGCGTCTTGCAGGTGATTTTCACATCCCACAGTTGATAAAGCCTCAGTGACAACTTTACATAAATTAAAATTCATTACAAAAAAAAACAGATTATTTTTCTTAGAATTTCAGTAGTGCAGGGATGGTGTTACCCTCCTTTCATAAAGTGCAAATAAATAAAGTGCATAAATAATCCAAAGCATCCAACTAAGCAAGAACAGAGTCCTTCAAAAGTCTTTGTTTATGTAGTGCCAGAGCAATACACAGTGCCTTTAATGCAGGGTGATTGGTGTCAGTTATAGGAACCACCGTACAATGTCACCACCACCAGTGCTGGGAGAGATAGCCAAAATGCAGACTCACCAGAAAACTATGCCTAACCACTCTCATGGAATAGGCATAATATTGGATTATTTATGCAATTTATGCACTTTATTTATTTGCACTTTATGAAAGGAGGGTAACACCATCCCTGCGCTACTGAAATTCTAAGAAAAATAATCTGTTTTTTTGTGATGAATTTTAATTTATGTATAGTTGTCACTGAGGCTTTATCAACTGTGCGATGTGAAAATCACCTGCAAGACGCACACTGCTATGCGACCCAAAGTTGTCGCTAAATAAAGCAGATGTGTGTGACGCAGAGTAGCAAAGCCTTTTGCAGTGGACTTAACGCTTACAACTAGTGTTGAGCGAACACGGACTGTATTATTCGTGTTCGTACCGAATAATTGGATTTTTGTTACCCGAACACGAACACGGACACTTTACTGTATATTCGGGTAAAAATCCGTGTTCGGTCGTTTTATTTCCGGGTTTTGCATGCTTTGGCGCTCTTTTCATGGCGGGCTTTCAACAGCCAATTAACAATCGTTTAACTGGTGTGCCTTAAGCCATCCCAGCCATGCCTGCAAATGTCTCAGTAGCTGTGATTGGCCGTCTGAAGCATGTGACCAAGTCTTTATAAGTTCGAGGCAGCCGCAGCGGCGTCATTATGCTGCTTAGATCAGGGACAGAGCACACATCAACGTGCTGGCTGCTGATTAGGGAAAGATAGGCAGGAAAAAACCATTTGTGTCCGGATAGAATTGAGGGACAGGTCGGAGTGTTTAGGCAGGGCGAGTTGTAGGCATTTTAGGGATAGAGTCTGCTGAATTATAGGGTCAGTGTCTTCTGCAAACTACAATCGATATTGCTGTGTGGGGGGTGGGGTCTGCACTCAATCCTGATCTACGATCTCTTCTCAATCCTGTTAGAGAGAGGCTGCTGCTGAATTTTAGGGTCAGAGTGTTCTACAAACTACAATCGATATTGCTGTGTGGGGTGGGGTCTGCACTTAGTTCTCCTGATCTACGATCTCTTCTAAATCCTGTTAGGGACAGAGTCTGCTGAATTTTAGGGAAACTGTGTTCTACAAACTACAATCGATATTGCTGTGTGGTGTGGGATAGGAGATAGGCAGGTGTCAGTGATCCACATCCATTTTTCTGTGTGTGGGCTGCAGTGAACACAATCTTTTTGGGGTGCAGTGAACACAATCCTTTTGGAGTGCAGTGAACAAAATCTTTGTGGGGTGCAGTGAACAAAACCTTTGTGGGGGTACAGTGAACACAATCTTTGTGGGGTGCAGTGAAGACAATCCTTGTGGGGTGCAGTGAAGACAATCCTTGTGGGGTGCAGTGAACAAAATCTTTGGGGGGTACAGTGAACACAATCTTTGTGGGGTGCAGAGAAGACAATCCTTGTGGGGTGCAGTGAACAAAATCTTTGGGGGGGGTACAGTGAACACAATCTTTGTGGGGTGCAGTGAACAAAACCTTTGTGGGGTGCAGTGAACACAATCTTTGTGGGGTGCAGTGAAGACAATCCTTGTGGGGTGCAGTGAAGACAATCCTTGTGGGGTGCAGTGAACAAAATCTTTGGGGGGTACAGTGAACACAATCTTTGTGGGGTGCAGTGAACAAAACCTTTGTGGGGTACAGTGAACACAATCTTTGTGGGGTGCAGTGAACAAAACCTTTGTGGGGTACAGTGAACACAATCTTTGTGGGGTGCAGTGAAGACAATCCTTTTGGAGTGCAGTGAACACAATCTTTGTGGGGTACAGTGAACACAATCTTTGTGGGGTGCAGTGAACAAAACCTTTGTGGGGTACAGTGAACACAATCTTTGTGGGGTGCAGTGAACACAATCTTTGTGGGGTGCAGTGAACAAAACCTTTGTGGGGTGCAGTGAACACAACCTTTGTGGGGTACAGTGAACACAATCTTTGTGGGGTGCAGTGAACAAAACCTTTGTGGGGTACAGTGAACACAATCTTTGTGGGGTACAGTGAACACAATCTTTGTGGGGTGCAGTGAACAAAACCTTTGTGGGGTACAGTGAACACAATCTTTGTGGGGTGCAGTGAACAAAACCTTTGTGGGGTACAGTGAACACAATCTTTGTGGGGTGCAGTGAAGACAATCCTTTTGGAGTGCAGTGCACAAAATCTTTGTGGGGTACAGTGAACACAATATTTGTGGGGTGCAGTGAACAAAATCTTTGTGGGGGTGCAGTGAAGACAATCCTTGTGGGGTGCAGTGAAGACAATCCTTGTGGGGTGCAGTGAACAAAACCTTTGTGGGGTACAGTGAACACAATCTTTGTGGGGTACAGTGAACACAATCTTTGTGGGGTGCAGTGAACAAAACCTTTTCTGGGGTACAGTGAACACAATCTTTGTGGGGTGCAGTGAACAAAACCTTTATGGGGTACAGTGAAGACAATCTTTGTGGGGTGCAGTGAAGACAATGCTTTTGGAGTGCAGTGAACAAAATCTTTGTGGGGTACAGTGAACACAATCTTTGTGGGGTGCAGTGAACAAAATCTGTGTGGGGTACAGTGAACACAATCTTTGTGGGGTGCAGTGAAGACAATCCTTGTGGGGTGCAGTGAAGACAATCCTTGTGGGGTGCAGTGAACAAAATCTTTGGGGGGTACAGTGAACACAATCTTTGTGGGGTGCAGTGAACAAAACCTTTGTGGGGTACAGTGAACACAATCTTTGTGGGGTGCAGTGAACAAAACCTTTGTGGGGTACAGTGAACAAAACCTTTGTGGGGTGCAGTGAACAAAACCTTTGTGGGGTGCAGTGAACACAACCTTTGTGGGGTACAGTGAACACAATCTTTGTGGGGTGCAGTGAACAAAACCTTTGTGGGGTACAGTGAACACAATCTTTGTGGGGTACAGTGAACACAATCTTTGTGGGGTGCAGTGAACAAAACCTTTGTGGGGTACAGTGAACACAATCTTTGTGGGGTGCAGTGAACAAAACTTTTGTGGGGTACAGTGAACACAATCTTTGTGGGGTGCAGTGAAGACAATCATTTTGGAGTGCAGTGAACAAAATCTTTGTGGGGTACAGTGAACACAATCTTTGTGGGTTGCAGTGAAGACAATCCTTTTGGAGTGCAGTGAACACAATCTTTGTGGGGTACAGTGAACACAATCTTTGTGGGGTGCAGTGAACAAAACCTTTGTGGGGTACAGTGAACACAATCTTTGTGGGGTGCAGTGAACACAATCTTTGTGGGGTGCAGTGAACAAAACCTTTGTGGGGTGCAGTGAACACAACCTTTGTGGGGTACAGTGAACACAATCTTTGTGGGGTGCAGTGAACAAAACCTTTGTGGGGTACAGTGAACACAATCTTTGTGGGTTACAGTGAACACAATCTTTGTGGGGTGCAGTGAACAAAACCTTTGTGGGGTACAGTGAACACAATCTTTGTGGGGTGCAGTGAACACAATCTTTGTGGGGTGCAGTGAACAAAACCTTTGTGGGGTGCAGTGAACACAACCTTTGTGGGGTACAGTGAACACAATCTTTGTGAGGTGCAGTGAAGACAATCCTTGTGGGGTGCAGTGAAGACAATCCTTGTGGGGTGCAGTGAACAAAATCTTTGGGGGGTACAGTGAACACAATTTTTGTGGGGTGCAGTGAACAAAACCTTTGTGGGGTACAGTGAACACAATCTTTGTGGGGTGCAGTGAACAAAACCTTTGTGGGGTACAGTGAACACAATCTTTGTGGGGTGCAGTGAAGACAATCCTTTTGGAGTGCAGTGAACAAAATCTTTGTGGGGTACAGTGAACACAATCTTTGTGGGGTGCAGTGAAGACAATCCTTGTGGGGTGCAGTGAAGACAATCCTTGTGGGGTGCAGTGAAGACAATCCTTGTGGGGTGCAGTGAACAAAATCTTTGGGGGGTACAGTGAACACAATCTTTGTGGGGTGCAGTGAACAAAACCTTTGTGGGGTACAGTGAACACAATCTTTGTGGGGTGCAGTGAACAAAACCTTTGTGGGGTACAGTGAACACAATCTTTGTGGGGTACAGTGAACACAATCTTTGTGGGGTGCAGTGAAGACAATCCTTGTGGGGTGCAGTGAAGACAATCCTTGTGGGGTGCAGTGAAGACAATCCTTGTGGGGTGCAGTGAACAAAATCTTTGGGGGGTACAGGGAACACAATCTTTGTGGGGTGCAGTGAACAAAACCTTTGTGGGGTACAGTGAACACAATCTTTGTGGGGTGCAGTGAACAAAACCTTTGTGGGGTACAGTGAACACAATCTTTGTGGGGTGCAGTGAAGACAATCCTTTTGGAGTGCAGTGAACACAATCTTTGTGGGGTGCAGTGAACAAAACCTTTGTGGGGTACAGTGAACACAATCTTTGTGGGGTACAGTGAACACAATCTTTGTGGGGTACAGTGAACACAATCTCATACTTCTGAAGCTTTGAGGGTGCTGCCTGTTCTATGCTCCTCCTCCTCATCCATCCTTTTAGGTGTACAAACAATAGTAATTGGGGCCTAGTGTGCTTCTGTACGTGTGAAAAACATACACTTTTTTTTGATCATATTTCCTATTCCGCTATTCTATAAAAACCTTTGGGGCTCAATTAAATTGCGGAATAGTCTGTGTCGGTACGTGTGAGATCCACCTTTCCAAGTTTTTGGGGTTCATCTCATACTTCTGAAGCTTTGAGGGTGCTGCCTGTTCTATACTCCTCCTCCTCCTCCTCCTCATCCATCCTTTTAGGTGTACAAACAATAGTAATTGGGGCCTAGTGTGCTTCTGTACGTGTGAAAAACATACACTTTTTTTTGATCATATTTCCTATTCCGCTATTCAATAAAAACCTTTGGGGCTCAATTAAATTGCGGAATAGTCTGTGTCGGTACGTGTGAGATCCACCTTTCCAAGTTTTTGGGGTTCATCTCATACTTCTGAAGCTTTGAGGGTGCTGCCTGTTCTATACTCCTCCTCCTCCTCCTCCTCATCCATCCTTTTAGGTGTACAAACAATAGTAATTGGGGCCTAGTGTGCTTCTGTACGTGTGAAAAACATACACTTTTTTTGATCATATTTCCTATTCCGTTATTCAATAAAAACCTTTGGGGCTCAATTAAATTGCGGAATAGTCTGTGTCGGTACGTGTGAGATCCACCTTTCCAAGTTTTTGGGGTTCATCTCATACTTCTGAAGCTTTGAGGGTGCTGCCTGTTCTATACTCCTCCTCCTCCTCTTCCTCATCCATCCTTTTAGGTGTACAAACAATAGTAATTGGGGCCTAGTGTGCTTCTGTACGTGTGAAAAACATACACTTTTTTTTTATCATATTTCCTATTCCGCTATTCAATAAAAACCTTTGGGGCTCAATTAAATTGCGGAATAGTCTGTGTCGGTACGTGTGAGATCCACCTTTCCAAGTTTTTGGGGTTCATCTCATACTTCTAAAGCTTTGAGGGTGCTGCCTGTTCTATACTCCTCCTCCTCCTCATCCATCCTTTTAGGTGTACAAACAATAGTAATTGGGGCCTAGTGTGCTTCTGTACGTGTGAAAAACATACACTTTTTTTTTATCATATTTCCTATTCCGCTATTCAATAAAAACCTTTGGGGCTCAATTAAATTGCGGAATAGTCTGTGTCGGTACGTGTGAGATCCACCTTTCCAAGTTTTTGGGGTTCATCTCATACTTCTGAAGCTTTGAGGGTGCTGCCTGTTCTATACTCCTCCTCTTCCTCATCCATCCTTTTAGGTGTACAAACAATAGTAATTGGGGCCTAGTGTGCTTCTGTACGTGTGAAAAACATACACTTTTTTTTGATCATATTTCCTATTCCGCTATTCAATAAAAACCTTTGGGGCTCAATTAAATTGCGGAATAGTCTGTGTCGGTACGTGTGAGATCCACCTTTCCAAGTTTTTGGGGTTCATCTCATACTTCTGAAGCTTTGAGGGTGCTGCCTGTTCTATACTCCTCCTCCTCCTCCTCCTCATCCATCCTTTTAGGTGTACAAACAATAGTAATTGGGGCCTAGTGTGCTTCTGTACGTGTGAAAAACATACACTTTTTTTTGATCATATTTCCTATTCCGCTATTCAATAAAAACCTTTGGGGCTCAATTAAATTGCGGAATAGTCTGTGTCGGTACGTGTGAGATCCACCTTTCCAAGTTTTTGGGGTTCATCTCATACTTCTGAAGCTTTGAGGGTGCTGCCTGTTCTATACTACTCCTCCTCCTCCTCATCCATCCTTTTAGGTGTACAAACAATAGTAATTGGGGCCTAGTGTGCTTCTGTACATGTGAAAAACATACACTTTTTTTTTATCATATTTCCTATTCCGCTATTCAATAAAAACCTTTGGGGCTCAATTAAATTGCGGAATAGTCTGTGTCGGTACGTGTGAGATCCACCTTTCCAAGTTTTTGGGGTTCATCTCATACTTCTGAAACTTTGAGGGTGCTGCCTGTTCTATACTCCTCCTCCTCCTCCTCCTCATCCATCCTTTTAGGTGTACAAACAATAGTAATTGGGGCCTAGTGTGCTTCTGTACGTGTGAAAAACATACACTTTTTTTTGATCATATTTCCTATTCCGCTATTCAATAAAAACCTTTGGGGCTCAATTAAATTGCGGAATAGTCTGTGTCGGTACGTGTGAGATCCACCTTTCCAAGTTTTTGGGGTTCATCTCATACTTCTGAAGCTTTGAGGGTGCTGCCTGTTCTATACTCCTCCTCCTCCTCCTCCTCATCCATCCTTTTAGGTGTACAAACAATAGTAATTGGGGCCTAGTGTGCTTCTGTACGTGTGAAAAACATACACTTTTTTTTGATCATATTTCCTATTCCGCTATTCAATAAAAACCTTTGGGGCTCAATTAAATTGCGGAATAGTCTGTGTCGGTACGTGTGAGATCCACCTTTCCAAGTTTTTGGGGTTCATCTCATACTTCTGAAGCTTTGAGGGTGCTGCCTGTTCTATACTCCTCCTCCTCCTCTTCCTCATCCATCCTTTTAGGTGTACAAACAATAGTAATTGGGGCCTAGTGTGCTTCTGTACGTGTGAAAAACATACACTTTTTTTTGATCATATTTCCTATTCCGCTATTCAATAAAAACCTTTGGGGCTCAATTAAATTGCGGAATAGTCTGTTTCGGTACGTGTGAGATCCACCTTTCCAAGTTTTTGGGGTTCATCTCATACTTCTGAAGATTTGAGGGTGCTGCCTGTTCCATACTCCTCTTCCTCATCCTCCCTTTAGGGTAGGAAAAAATTTAATCTGGCCTAGTCTGTGTTTGTACGTGTGAGATACACAGTTTTTTATCCTATTCCGCTATTCAATACACACCCTTTTGGTGTAAAAAACATTAAATTGCGGCATAGTTTGCATATTTGACTGTGAGATACACCCGTGCGATACTGTTGTTCTTTTGTTCCGCTATTCAATAAAGACCTTTCTAGGGCAAGATCTTAAATTTCAGAAATATGAGGAGAGCGTCAAATAGGGGCCGTGGCCTGGGTCGTGGTGGTGCTGCTGCTAGAGCTCCTGTTGCAAGGAGAGGACGTGGTCGATCTGTGCCAGCTACACGCACAAGTGAAACACCTTCCTCAAGTGTGAGTAGGCGACAGAACCTGCATCAGTATTTGGTAGGGCATCATACGCCCCTAGAAGTGATGAGGCCAGAACAAGTGGAGGCGATAGTAGATTGGTTTGCTGCTGACAGTGCCTCCAGTTCCTTCACATTGTCTCCCACCCAGTCTACTGCAGAAAGGTCACAGTTGGCACCTGCAGCCGATGTCCAACCGTCTTTTACCTCACCCCCTTGCAAATCAGGCAAGCAGTCTGAGCCCCAAGCCATACAGCAGTCTCTTCTTCTTTTTGATGACTCTGTCAGCAGGGTTTCCCAGGGCCATCCACCTAGCCCTGCCCCAGAAGTGGAAGAGATTGAGTGCAGCGATGCCCAACCACTTATTTCTCAAGATGAGTACATGCAAGGATCATCGCAGCACGTCTCCGATGATGACGAAACGCAGGTGCCAACTGCTGTGGCGTTCAGCATTGTGGAGACCGACAAGGAGGGCAGGGGTGAAGACTGGGTGGAAGATGATGTGGAGGACGATGAGGTCCTCGACCCCACATGGAATGAACGTCATGCAGGTGACCTGAGTAGTTTGGAGGAAGAGGCGGTGGTCGCACAGAGGCACCAGCACAGCAGAAGAGGGAGCAGGGTGCAGAAGCGGAGCGGCCGTGCCCTAGACACTACGCCCGCTACTGCCCAACGCAGCAAGGGAACGAGCGCACCAAAGTCAGCTCAAAGGAGTTCTCTAGCGTGGAAGTTCTTTAGAAAATGTGCTGATGACAGGACACGAGTGGTTTGCACCCTGTGCAATCAGAGCTTGAAGCGAGGCATAAACCTTCTCAACCTGAGCACAACCTGCATGATCAGGCATCTAAGTGCAAAGCACAAGCTGCAGTGGAGTACACACCTTCAAAACCAAGAAACGTCTCTGGCTCATCCTGCTTCCTCTTCTGCTGCAGTCTCGGCCGCTCCAGCCACATCTGTAGTGATACCGGCACCTGCCACCCCGCAAACAGACAATCTGTCAGCAACACCACCACCTGGGTCACCAACAACCATCTCCACAATGTCCCGTGGAAGCGTTCAGATTTCCATCTCCCAAACACTTGAGAGGAAGAGGAAGTACCCCCCTACCCACCCGCGATCCCTGGCCCTGAATGCCAGCATTTCAAAATTATTGGCCTTTGAAATGCTGTCATTCCGTCTGGTGGAGACGCACAGTTTTAAAAACCTTATGTCGGTGGCTGTCCCACAGTACATCGTGCCCAGCCACCACTACTTTTCCAGGCAAGCCATCCCTTCCCTACACAACCAAGTGGGGGAAAAAATCAGGTGTGCACTGCGCAATGCCATCTGTGCCAAGGTCCACCTAACTACCGATACGTGGACCAGTAAGCACGGTCAGGGGCGTTATATCTCCCTAACGGCACACTGGGTAAATGCAGTGGCGGATGGGCCTGAGGCAGATAGCAATTTGGCGCATGTCCTTCCACCACCGAGGATTGCAGGGCGCTTCAGTTTGCCTCCTGTTCCTAACTCCTCCTACTCCGCTTCCTCATCCTCTACCGCCTCCTCATCCGGACAGCGTAACACCTTCACCACCAACTTCAGCACGGCCAGGGGTAAACGACAGCAGGCAGTTTTACAACTTGCCTGTTTGGGGGACAAACCACACACCGCGCAGGAGTTGTGGAGGAGCATGGAACAGCAAACAAATGAGTGGTTGCTGCCAGCGAGCCTCAAGCCCGGCCTGGTGGTGTGCGATAACGGGAGAAATCTCATAGCAGCTCTGGGCCTAGCCGGTTTGACGCACATCCCTTGCCTGGCGCATGTGCTGAATTTGGTGGTGCAGAGGTTCCTTAAAAACTACCCCGATATGTCAGAGCTGCTGCAGAAAGTGCGGGCCGTTTGTGCGCACTTTCGGCGTTCTCACCCTGCTGCTGCTCGCCTGGCAGCGCTGCAGCGTAACTTCGGCCTTCCCGCTCACCGCCTCATATGTGACGTGCCCACAAGGTGGAACTCCACCTTGCACATGCTGGAAAGACTGTGCGAGCAGCAGCAGGCCATAGTGGAGTTTCAGCTGCAGCACGCACGCGTGAGTCGCTCTGCGGAACAGCACCACTTCACCACCAATAACTGGGCCTCCATGCGAGACCTGTGTGCCTTGTTGCGCTGTTTTGAGTACTCCACCAACATGGCCAGTGGCAATGACGCTGTTCTCAGCTTAACTATCCCACTTCTATGCCTCCTTGAAAAAACAATTCGGGCGATGATGGAAGAGGATGTGGCACAGGATGAGGAGGAGGAGGATGAAGAGGTAACATTTCAAAGGTTTTCAGGGCAGTCATTCGCAAGGGGCTCCGAGGGTGGGTTCCTGCACACACAAACGCCAGGGACACAATTGTCCAGCAGGGGCACAGTTCTGGAGGATGAGGAGGATGAGGAGGAGGAGGAGCTGGAGGAGGAGATGGAACCATGTTCACAGCAGGGTGGCACCCAGGCCAGCTCATGTCCATCACTGGTGCGTGGCTGGGGGGATACAGAGGACACGGACGATACACCTCCCACAGAGGACAGCCTTTCGTTGCCTCTGGGCAGCCTGGCACACATGAGCGATTACATGCTGCAGTGTCTCCACAACGACCGCTGAGTTGCCCACATTCTAACTTGTGCTGATTACTGGGTGGCCACGCTGCTGGATCCCCGTTACAAGGACAACGTACCGTCCTTAATTCACTCACTGGAGCGCGATCGCAAGATGCGCGAGTACAAGCGCACGCTGGTAGACGCGATGCTGCCGGCATTCCCATCTGACAGCGGGGCCACAGTGGAAGCACAAGGCAGAGGAGGAGGAGGTCGCCAACTCAACCAGGGCACCGCCAGCACCTCAGAAGGCAGGGTTAGCATGGCCGAAATGTGGAAAAGCTTTGTCAGCACGCCACAACAAACAGCAGCACCAGCAGCTCAGATGGAACGTCTTAGCAGGAGGCAGCATTTTACCAACATGGTGAAGCAGTATGTGTGCACACGCCTACATGTAGTGAATGAGGGGTCTGCCCCCTTCAACTTCTGGGTCTCCAAATTGGGCACATGGCCTGAGCTTGCCCTTTACGCCTTGGAGGTGCTGGCGTGCCCTGCAGCCAGTGTATTATCTGAACGGGTATTTAGCACGGCTGGGGGTGTTATAACAGACAAGCGCAGCCGCCTGTCCAGAGACAATGTGGACAAGCTCACGTTCATTAAAATGAACCAGGCATGGATCCCATGGGACTTTTCCGTACCTTGTGCAGAATAGCAATGGATACCGACCTTACCCAGCCATTGTTCCATTTTTGCTCTTTCTCACTCTTTTGGGGTGTACCCTCATTTAAAATTTGTGAAAAGAAGCAGTGTTGGCTACCTCGTCCTCCTCCTCAGGGCCAGATTAACGTAGGGGCTATTGGAGCTGCAGCTCCATGCAGGCCCCTTCCTTTTATATAGGCCCCGGGTTGGCCATATTCACTGTGACCGCTCTTCTGTCACTTGTAAACACAGAAGTCTGGCTTCTATGCTCGCTTCCCCAGGCAGCACCCTCAGAACCTCCCCACACAGCGCGAAGGCCGGACAAGGAGGGACAGTTGCCGATGCATGGATGTGTTTATGGGCTTCAGAGACAGCATCCCATGTTGAATTAGGCATGCATGGCTGCACCCTTCCTCCTCTGGGTGCATGCCAAGGCACGGCCCTTAAGGCCCTTCAAAATCCTCAGCACCAAGACCATGATGCTCTTAATCCGGCCCTGGTCCTCCTCCACCGCCGCTTCCACCTACACCGCCCATAGGTGTGCGCAGCCTATTGCATTAGGGTGTGCACCCCAAAGTTGAAATACACATGGATGTGTTTGCCTACATGTACATGGCCCCGATACATTACTCTCCCTGCTGGCAAAGAGAAATAGAGCAGAGCAGGTGCGAGGGAGATCTTTCCCATCTCCTCACTGGCAAACAGAGCGATAATGCTATGTGCCCTAGGTGATTAGGGTGTGCCCAGGTACACCAGGCACACCCTGTGCGCACGCCTATGACACCGCCACATCCACCACCACCTCAACCTCCCTCCTACTCCTTATGGGCCTCGTCCTTCAGAGATGAAGAACATTGTTTTTTTTTTCTGGTTTTTTTTGTTGTTTTAAGTTATTTCCCTATCCACATTTGTTTGCAGAGCACTTGCCATGCTCTTAACTACGTTTTGCTGCCATTTGCAGCACTCTAGCCCTTTCCATTGGTGTTTTAGAGCCATTTTAGTGCCTTAAAGTTCGGGTCCCCATTGACTTCAATGGGGTTCAGTGTCCGGGAAAAGTTCGGTAAAAGTCCGGGACACGGACCCGGACTTTTTTTTAAAGTTCGGCCGAACCCATCGAACACGGACATCTAGGTGTCCGCTCAACCCTACTTACAACAAGAACAGGCGTTAACTTGTCACTGAGGCTTTATCAACTGTGCGATGTGAAAATCACCTGCAAGACGCACACTGCTATGCGACCCAAAGTTGTTGCTAAATACAGCAGATGTGTGTATCACTGAAATGTATTTTACACAATAGCTGACTAGCAAGCACGTATACCTGCTGTAGATATATCAGCAGTGCAACGTGCTCACTAGACGGAACCCTGACACTTAAAACTATCCCTACAAAAACTAGATTATTGAATCTAACTATAGTGGTATATAGTACCCTAACTACACTGCATATCCCTTTCCTCACACTAAAAGAACAGCTCCATACAGCAGAAGATAATTTCTAACTGACACTGTCCCTTTAAATTTTTTTTTTCTAACTCAAACAGCACAATCACTGTATTTCTAACTACACTGATAATCTTTCCGTAAGCTGACTGCTCTTCTGCTGATCTGGAGCTTTACAAGCAATCGGCTATGCAGCAAACGCTGTTTAACACAGCAGGAGAAACACAAATGCTTCCAGTCTCTTCCAAAGCCTCTGTATTATAGTGCTAGAGTTTAGGCGGGGGTATGTTATATACTGGGGGGCGTATTCACTCCTGATTGGCCTCTAGTCCATGTAGTCACTCCAATCACGTTCCTAGCAGACTCCTGCCCCCTCGTTAGCTTTTACTAATGTTTCTGGGCCACTCACAGGCTTTTAAAGCCCACTTCCTGTCCCATTGCATTTTGGGCGGTTCGGGTGACCCGAATTCCGAATTTTTACCGTTACCGCAAAAAGTTCAGAATTCGGCCGAATTTCAAACACCCAATGGTCGACCCGAACCGTTCGATCATCCCTAGTACTTACTACTTGTAGTAAAGAACTTATGAATCTATTGATTACATACTAAAAACAGGACATGTCTGTATTGGACACCGAGATGGACAAACTAGGAGTCCAATACAACCATGTATTTGATTTACCTGCATTCCCAACTCACTGGCAAGAGATTAAAAGCCACTTAGAAGTTATCAATAAAGACATAATTAAAAAAAAACAGGGGAAATTCAATAGGGACAAACAAGCATTCAGCGAGGGCTTTGCCTATCGCTGGATGGACAAATCACACATTGCGCGTGCACGCAAATGCACCACACAGATAACACAAGCTAATGTAGAAGAAATTTTAGAATCAGATTCTTCCCTTTCAAGTTCAATTTCACAAAATTCACGCCCCAGAATAGGAATGTCTACAAACACACGATCAAAACCACAAAAACGGGGATGGAATGGTATAGGACCATCACCCACACATCCTACAAATAAAAATCGACCTGACACACGAGCAGAAATGGACAAAACCTCACAATCCACAAATTTAACCCCAATTATGCATAAGATTTTAACAAAAGGCACATCAGGTGCGACAGCCCAACAAAATACGTCCTCAACCATGGTTGATGACAGTTTTTTAGAAGGGCAAGCAACACCAACACTCAGAAACACAAGGCAGAGCAGTTTGGACCCATTTGTACATCAAAATCCTCAGACACCAACAGTCACACAGACAAATTAAATATCATTAATCTGACCAATATGACACTAACCACACCTCAAATACAAGTTCTTCAACTTGGATTAGGTTTTGCTCCCTCAAATCCAATTGATCCTAGAGAAACAATAAAAGACATACATCCATTTGCCAGGAATTTAACTTATAAATACATATTTGACGAGGAAAGACAAGAACAAAAAATGGAAAGAGAACTAGCGGAATGTACACGAAATTACACAATGGCAGAATGTAGGGCTCTTCGTGATCTTGCCCTCCTCTATGAAGAGTAGGGATGATCGAACTTTTGAAAAGTTTGGTTTGGCCAGAACATCCGAACTTCCCGATAGTTCGGCCCGGATTTCAGAACCCCATTGAAATCAATAGGACCCGAACTTCGGTAATCAATAAACACAATTTTAAAGCCCTAAAACCCAATAAATGCCCCTAAGAAGTGCCTAGGGTTCTGGGTCATGCCCCAGGGACTATTAATCTCACAAAAAAAGTTCTTAAAAATTGTCATTTTTGATAGAGAGCCAATTATTGAAAAAATTTAAAAAAAGAGAGATTTTTTGATTTTGACTTTGGATTTAGTATCTAAAAAGTGTACCTGTGAAGTTTCAGCTCTGTAGCAGAACCATAAAAAAAGAGATTGTTTGTATTTTGTCACTTAAAGAGCAGGGATATGGCTCCGCTCCCGTCAGCATTTTTTTTTGCTGCAGGCGTTGCTAGTGCTTTTTTGAGGACATGTTTGGAGTCAGGCATCTGAACATGTCTATATGGGGTATATATACATACACCCATGTCCGTATATATACACCTGCACATATATAGGTGTTAAAGGAGCAGAACACTATACTTTTGCTAATGAAATAATTTGCACTAATATGGCTACGCTCCCAACACACCTATATATGTGTAAATGTAAAATACATATCAGTGTGTGGGTATATATATACCCCTATACAGAAGTTCAGATGTTTTGCCTGCCTCCAAAGAACCCAAAAAAATGCCCAAAAAAATTCCTGCAAGAACAAACCTGGGCATTTTTTTTTTGGCGCTGGCATTTTTTGGGGCATTTTTTTGGGTTCTTTGGAGGCAGGCAAAACATCTGAACTTCTGTATAGGGGTATATATATATACACACACACACTGATATGTATTTTACACTTACACATATATAGGTGTGTTAGGAGCATAGCCATATTAGTGCAAATTATTTCATTAGCAAAAGTATAGTGTTGTGCTACTTTCACAAATATATATGTGTATGGGTATATATACATATAAGTGTGTGTTTTTATATACCCCTATACAGAAGTTCAGATGTTTTGCCTGCCTCCAAAGAACCCAAAAAAAATGCCCAAAAAATGCCAGCGCCAAAAGAAAAAATGCCCAGGTTTGTTCTTGCAGGCATTTTTTTGGGTTCTTTGGAGGCAGGGAAAACATCTGAACTTCTGTATATGGGTATATATATATATATACACACAAACACACTTATATGTATATTACACTTACACATATACACATATATTAGGTGTGTTGGGAGCGTAGCCATATTAGTGCAAATTATTTAATTAGCAAAAGTATAGTGTTCTGCTCCTTTCACACCTATATATGTGTATGGGTATATATACATATCAGTGTGTGTGTGTATATATATACCCCTATACAGAAGTTCAGATGTTTTGCCTGCCTCCAAAGAACCCAAAAAAATGCCCCAAAAAATGCCAGCGCCAAAAAAAAAAATCCCCAGGTTTGTTCTTGCAGGCATTTTTTTGGGCATTTTTTTGGGTTCTTTGGAGGCAGGCAAAACATCTGAACTTCTGTATAGGGGTATATATATACACACACACTTATATGTATATTACACTTACACATATATAGGTGTGTTGGGAGACTAGCCATATTAGTGCAAATTATTTCATTAGCAAAAGTATAGTGTTCTGCTCCTTTAACACCTATATATGTGCAGGTGTATATATACAGACATGGGTGTATGTATATATACACCTATAGACATGTTCAGATGTCATGCCTGACTCCAAACATGTCCTCAAAAAAGCACTAGCAACGCCTGCAGCAAAAAAAATGCTGACGGGAGCGGAGCCATATCCCTGCTCTGAAAGTGACACAAGAGAAACAATCTTTTCTCTATAGCGGTCACCCTGCTATGGAAGGGTTTTGTCACCCTTCCATAGCAGTCACAGTCAGTTAACCCTACACTACTACACTACACTATGGTCCCCTTACATTTAACACTTTCCCTACAGACACTGAATAACTTAAAGCTAACTATAGTGGAAAATAGCACCCTAACTACACTAGATATCCCTTTCCTCACACTAAAAATTGCTAAATGACACTTTGTAACACTTTGTAACAGAAGTAACAGAACAGCATTCCACTCTCTTCCATGTCCCTGTATAAGAATGCTAGGAATTTGGCGGGGGCTATCTTATATACTGGGGGGCATATTCACTAATGATTGGACTATGGACCCCTAGTCACTCCAATCACATTCCTAGCATTCTCCTGCCCCCTCAATTGGCTTTTACTGATGGTTCTGGTCCAATCACTGGCTTTTAAAGCCCATTTCCTGAACTATTGCATTTTGGTCGGTTCTGGTTGCCGAATTCCAAACTTTTTGGGCAAAAAGTTCTAAATTTGGCCGAATAAATAAGAAAAAGGGACTGAAGGTCAGCCCCATAGAATGGCTGCAATAAGGGATGCTCACACCTGCTTATTTCAAAAAATAGTGGTAAACTGTATTGAAAAACATTGGACACTCTGTTTAAAACAACCCCAACATGTGGGGTACAATTCACAAGTGATATATGGTATCAAATGGCAGTGGAAATGAACATGTATAACATAAAAACAATACAATGACTCACACACACATGGCCGGCCACACACACACCAGAAGTACAGATACACTGAGCCCCATGCGGGCAGCATATAGCTCAAAATCGGAACTTTGTTAATGCTGCCTAAGCTTGGGTTCTTGTATCGGCATGCCACAGTGAAGGATCGATTGCAATCCAGTATATCAGACCCACTGTTTCACCGGTTTTGGAAGTAAAAAATTGGAATTTTGGTGTCCTCTATCTTCATTTAATTATACACATATATATGACCTGAAGAATCTACACCTTGCCCAATCTATTCCTGTATTTCATCATGGTCTGGTGTAGATGTGATACTACAGTCAATGTTCAAAATAAGACATGACATCCTCACTTATTGACAAATTGGAATTGAATTTGATATATACTTAAAAAGTACTCCCTTTGTGTAAGGATTCTCAAAAATTAAGGAATGTCTGTCAATGGAAAAAGATATAGGATATGGAATTGTCCGTGCTTGACAAATATCAGTGGTTATTTCACAATTGGGTGAAGACTTGTGGTAATGGTATGGCCACTTGATGGTGTTGGGCAATTTTAGACCGTAGTGATCATCCAGTGACAGATGTACAGGGGCTCTCCTTATAGGTCTAATTTGAAATGGGAGCTGGGGAGAGACGCAGATATGTGAAATGATTGCGCAGGCTCGCACTGGTGTCTGGCAATGACCGATATAATTTTGATATTGAGCAGGATAATATTGACCCTTAGATGGCCATCCACTGCATGTGACAGTCTATCATTTGCTCTATAGACCCGGTGTTCACTGCCCTTTCTCAATCCCCCTGTGCAGTTTAGCAGGTGCTCACCATGTTCGTAGACTTCAGGGAAGTAGGTTCGCCAGTCAGCTTGGCTGTAGGATGATCGCTCGGTTTACAGACTGCCTCTCCAGCGTTCCACGGATGGTCGGCGTGTACCGCGCATCGCGGTTTCAGGGCGCCTACAGCTGGAACAGGAAGTCGGTGACACTTCCGGGTGGTGTGTGGCCGGCATGTGACGTCAACGCGTTTCACATGCGTGACGCACGCTTCGTCAGGACGTCATTGCGCAGTACGGAGGGTCAATTTAAAAGGGACGTTGCCTGATTAGTAAACATTCACAGCTGTCAAATCTGCAGACATTCCTTCAATTTGTCCTCCTAGTAAATTAAAAGACCAATGGCAAAACGCCATTTTGTGGTACAGAACAGGTATAACATACAGAGTCCCTCAGAATGGCTATAATGGCGTGGTTCCAGGATTGTACTAACAAATAAATAAAACAGAAAGCCTAAATATCTCTTTACTGCAATGGATGACACAGGATTCAAGAGCATTTACCTTGCTGTATATTAAGGAAACAAATTTGTTTCTCTGTCACTTATCTCCATCCATGTATTTTAAGACTAATTGAGGTATATAATTCATTCAACATAGTGCAAAGTGTATACCGAATAATTTCTTGCCAAAAGGTACTGCATGGAAAAATAAATCCACACTTATTCCATGTTCTAACACTGTGAGCAACACTAAACAAATATCAGTCATCTTTCTGTGCACATACATAGCATCATGGTTCAGGGAAATCAATTTCATATTTTGTAGTCACATCCATCAATGTCAATGCTAGTCAAGGCTAAAGTAATTGATGCAGGGGTCACTTGGGTCATATCTAATCCATACCACAAGGACAATTATCCCTAGTTTATGTCAATAAAGTCTACTTTTAGACCAATCTACAGGGCTAAGACTGCCCTGAATTGCACATAGTAGAGATAACTTAAGGAAAGACCTATAAGGGACTTTTGTGTATTGAGGGGTAACGTTTTGCTAAAGGAGGAAATTGCTCAAGGAGGGGTGTACTCACTTATAGATTACCCCGCCTGGTCGGTCTTAATCTAAAAACCGACTACGCAGATGTAATAGATTTAACCCTGAAGGATAGAAGAACCTCACAGTCTGGATGGAATGACAGAAAATCAATAGTAATACATCGTCAGTAATAGAAGGGGGAGTGGGGGGGGCTTTTTTTTTTTTTTATATATTTTTATTTAGAGGACTTATTTTTGAGAGTTGGTTTCCATCTCTAATCCTCACACCTACATAGACTGGTGCCATGTGCCTACCAATTTTTCATAGTTATTGCTTTCGCAGTCCATTAGGCTATTCCTAATCCCACATTGATGTCCAAGGGCCATGGAGATTCCTGAACTTAACGCTCATGACTGTATTATGCTTCGAGGGTAAGACACAGTTCCCCTCCTACAGTCTATACATAGCCTCTATATATCTTATGGCTCTAGAAATATTCGCAAGCTCATGTCTGTATTGAGTTCCCAATGTACCACGCCTAATTACTAAATTTGGGTGCCATTGGGATGAAGTAAAGAAAATATTAGAACAACACTGGCATGAGATAGTGGGCCCGAGGCCCCTCATGGTGGCCAAGAGGGCAATCAACCTTAATGAGCACCTGGTACGCTCGGAATATACGCGCCCCCCAAAAAATAACTGGCTGACTGAACTACCACCTGTGAAGGGAATGTACCCATGTGGCCATTGTCATATCTGCAACCATGTAGAAAAATCTCAAATATATACTGACTCTAAAAGAAAAGTGACATATAAAATCGAGTCCTTTATTAACTGTTCCACTTCACGAGTCTTATATTTAATTGAGTGTCCATGTCAAAAATTGTACGTGGGAAAAACTAAGAGACAACTACGGATAAGGATAGGCGAACATCTCAAGAGTGTACGCCTCAAAGAAGAGACCCCTATCGGCCTACATTTCGCAGATAAGCACAATAGTGATCCATCAGGCCTACGAGTAAAGGGCTTCTGGGCCTTACAAATATCGTCTAGAAGAGGCGATTACGATAAGGTGTTGTTGAGAGAAGAGAAGGCTTGGATCTTCCGCCTTCAGACACTGGTGCCCATGGGTCTCAATACAGACATGAGCTTGCGAATATTTCTAGAGCCATAAGATATATAGAGGCTATGTATAGACTGTAGGAGGGGAACTGTGTCTTACCCTCGAAGCATAATACAGTCATGAGCGTTAAGTTCAGGAATCTCCATGGCCCTTGGACATCAATGTGGGATTAGGAATAGCCTAATGGACTGCGAAAGCAATAACTATGAAAAATTGGTAGGCTCATGGCACCAGTGAATGTAGGTGTGAGGATTAGAGATGGAAAACAACTCTCAAAAATTAGTCCTTTAAATAAAAATATTAAAAAAAAAAAAAAAAAAAGCCCCCCCCCCACTCCCCCTTCTATTACTGACGATGTATTACTATTGATTTTCTGTCATTCCATCCAGACTGTGAGGTTCTTCTATCCTTCAGGGTTAAATCTATTACATCTGCCTAGTCGGTTTTTAGATTAAGACCGACCAGGCGGGGTAATCTATAAGTGAGTACACCCCTCCTTGAGCAATTTCCTCCTTTAGCAAAACGTTACCCCTCAATACACAAAAGTCCCTTATAGGTCTTTCCTTAAGTTATCTCTACTATGTGCAATTGAGGGCAGTCTTAGCCCTTTAGATTGGTCTAAAAGTAGACTTTATTGACATAAACTAGGGATAATTGTCCTAGTGGTATGGATTAGATATGACCCAAGTGACCCCTGCATCAATTACTTTAGCCTTGACTAGCATTGACATTGATAGATGTGACTATAAAATATGAAATTGATTTCCCTGAACCATGATGCTATGTATGTGCACAGAAAGATGACTGATATTTGTTTTAGGGTTGCTCACAGTGTTAGAACATGGAATAAGTTGGATTTATTTTTCCATGCAGTACCTTTTGGCAATAAATTATTCGGTATACACTTTGCACTATGTTGAATGAATTATATACCTCAATTAGTCTTAAAATACAGGGATGGAGATAAGTGACAGAGAAACAAATTTGTTTCCTTAATATACAGCAAGGTAAATGCTCTTGAATCCTGTGTCATCCATTGCAGTAAAGAGATATTTAGGCTTTCTGTTTTATTTATTTGTTAGCACAATCCTGGAACCACGCCAGTATAGCCATTCTGAGGGACTCTGTATGTTATACCTGTTCTGTACCACAATATGGCGTTTTGCCATTGGTCTTTTAATTTACTAGGAGGACAAATTGAAGGAATGTCTGCAGATTTGACAGCTGTGAATGTTTACTAATCAGGCAACGTCCCTTTAAATTGACCCTCCGTACTGCGCAATGACGTCCTGACGAAGCGTGCGTCACGCATGCGAAACGCGTTGACGTCACATGCCGGCCGAACACCACCCGGAAGTGTCACCGACTTCCTGTTCCAGCTGTAGGCGCCCTGAAACCGCGATGCGCGGTACACGCCGACCATCCGTGGAACGCTGGAGAGGCAGTCTGTAAACCGAGCGATCATCCTACAGCCAAGCTGACTGGCGAACCTACTTCCCTGAAGTCTACGAACATGGTGAGCACCTGCTAAACTGCACAGGGGGATTGAGAAAGGGCAGTGAACACCGGGTCTATAGAGCAAATGATAGACTGTCACATGCAGTGGATAGCCATCTAAGGGTCAATATTATCCTGCTCAATATCAAAATTATATCGGTCATTGCCAGACACCGGTGCGAGCCTGCGCAGTCATTTCACATATCTGCGTCTCTCCCCAGCTCCCATTTCAAATTAGACCTATAAGGAGAGCCCCTGTACATCTGTCACTGGATGATCACTACGGTCTAAAATTGCCCAACACCATCAAGCGGCCATACCATTACCACAAGTCTTCACCCAATTGTGAAATAACCACTGATATTTGTCAAGCACGGACAATTCCATATCCTATATCTTTTTCCATTGACAGACATTCCTTAATTTTTGAGAATCCTTACACAAAGGGAGTACTTTTTAAGTATATATCAAATCCAATTCCAATTTGTCAATAAGTGAGGATGTCATGTCTTATTTTGAACATTGACTGTAGTATCACATCTACACCTGCCTGAATGTTTGCAGACCATGATGAAATACAGGAATAGATTGGGCAAGGCGTAGATTCTTCAGGTCATATATATGTGTTTAATTAAATGAAGATAGAGGACACCAAAATTCAAATTTTTTACTTCCAAAACCGGTGAAGCAGTGGGTCTGATATACTGGATTGCAATAGATCCTTCACTGTGGCATGCCGATACAAGAACCCAAGCTTAGGCAGCATTAACAAAGCTCCAATTTTGAGCTATATGCTGCCCGCATGGGGCTCAGTGTATCTGTACTTGTGGTATGTGTGTGTGTGGCCGGCCATGTGTGTGTGAGTCATTGTATTGTTTTTATGTTATACATGTTCATTTCCACTGCCATTTGATACCATATATCACTTGTGAATTGTACCCCACATGTTGGGGTTGTTTTAAACAGAGTGTCCAATGTTTTTCAATAAAGTTTACCACTATTTTTTGAAATAAGCAGGTGTGAGCATCCCTTATTGCAGCCGTTCCATGGGGCTGACCTTCAGTCCCTTTTCCTTATTTATTCACTACTATTACCCTTGGTTGCGGTGGCTCCCTGCTTCCAAAAGGTGACCATTAAGAATTCTTAATAGATCTCTTGACGGTTAGTGTCCAGCTGATAAGATTTGTTGGACGTATAGGTCTCCGATATAGGTGCTCCCTCTATAGCTGCCTAAATTCGGCCGAACCTCGAACAGCCAATGTTCGGGTCGAACTGATGGTCGACCCGAACCATTCGATCATCCCTAATGAAGAGTGCAATCCAGAAATCAGAGCCGTAATTGATAAGAGGCAACAAACTTCCTCTCAGGTCCAAATAGAAGGAAAAGGCCCAGGTCAGTCTACACTCAAATTAAAATCTCAAAAATTTCCTGATTTAGCTACCAATCCACAAATTTGGTCGTTTGTACAATCAGTTACACATGAAGTTAAAAATAAAAACTGGCCCCCTTTTGATAACAATATAACTCCTGAACAATATAGGGCAATATGTGAACTTCAGATGAATAAAAATATAATCATAAAGCCATCCGATAAGGGAGGTAATATTGTAGTTATGTCCACGCAACAATATGAAAATATGTGCCTAAAAGTACTAAACAATACTAATTGGTATGCACCAATAGACTCCTCTGAAATATTAAATTTTGCCGGTGAATTCCGTATCCTGATAACTGAGTCCTTCCTGGGGGGCCTTATCAACAAAGACACTATGGAGTATTTAATTCCGAAATATCCTCGAACACCAACTTTCTATACAATACCTAAAATCCATAAAGATCTTGTTGACCCCCCAGGAAGGCCTATAGTTTCAGGGATCGGATCATGCGAGCTGTTATGTGGATTCGATATTAATGTCCCATGTATTGGGACTTCTCTCATATATACGGGATAGCTCTGACTTACTAAGGCACTTGGAGGGAATTCAGGTTCCTCCGGATGCCCTGCTCATGGCGGTGGATATAGAGGCACTTTACTCTAGCATCCCACATGAGCAGGGCATCCGGACGATTGAATCCTTCCTCCGTGAACAAGAACTCACTCAATGGCCACGTATGGAATTTATTTTACAACTAATTCGATTTGATTTAACTAGAAATTACTTTGTGTTCATGGAGCAATACTTCTTGCAAATACAGGGGGTGGCAATGGGCACTTACTGCGCACCATCGTACGCAAATCTTTATTTGGGTGGATGGAAGCGTTACATTTTCTCCAATGACAACATGGAACCTTGGCTTCCGTATATTTTATGTTGGTATCGTTTCATAGACGATTTATTTATTATTTGGACAGGTCCACGATACGAATTGGATAGGTTCTTGAAAACCCTTAATACAAATTAATTCAATCTTAAATTCACTAATACCATTAGTACCAACGGTCTTTCCTTTCTGGACCTCCAAATTAATATTCTCCCCAGTGGAGAACTTGAAACAGACCTCTATAGGAAGCCAAGTTCAGGAAATACCATTCTGTGTGCAGCAAGTGCCCATCCAGCCCCCTTGGTCAAGAGTATACCTAATGCACAGTTCCTCTGACTTTTGAGGAACTGTTCATCGGACTCAATTTTCAGCTCCAAGTGAATGGCCTACGAGATAGACTCCTAAATAGGGGATATTCGAGGACTCTTTTGAGAAAGGCTTTTAATGAAGCCAAAGTACATCCCCGAACTGAATTAATCTAAAATACAACACCTAAAAGGGAAATGAAAACAGTAAAATTCATTACATGTTATTTGATGCATGAAAAAACCTTACGCAGGATCATGGCCAAACATTGGCATCTTCTAACTGAAGATTATACATTTGCAAAATATCTTACACCAAATCCAGAGGTAGTCTTTAGGAGGGCTCCTTCTCTTCGAGACAGCCTAACTCAAAGCAATTATAGACAGTAGGGCGACATCCGTACACAGCCCAAGGGGACATTCAGATGTGGACGCTGTGCCCGTTGTCCATGGGTATTAGAGGGTAGAGGTGTCTCCCTTCCCAATGGCAGCTGGCACTGGGCCAATTACTATGCTGATTGTACTACACAAGGTATTGTATACCTAATGCAATGCACTTGCCATGCCTTTTATGTGGGTAAGACGGTGCGCCAATTAAATCAAAGAATTTGCGATCACCTGTACTACTCGGAAGGTGGAAAAATACAGACAACAGTCTCTCGACATATAGCACTCCACCATAAACACAATAACTCCATAGTTACATTTTATGTGTTGGAAGTAGTACCCCCAGATCCTAGGGGAGGCAATTGGTGTTCCAAAGGGAAACTTATTGGATTGAGTTTTTGAATGCCACCAAGCCACCCGGCATTAATAAGGTCCTTACATATAAGCCTTTCCTTTAAGATATAGGTTAATGCAAACATTTCTAGTCTGAATGTAAGACAATAGAAATACAATGAGCTATTAGTATTAATATAAACAACATGGATAGATATATATGTGGAAATAGAGACAACAAAAAAATGTCAAATTTTAAAGTTAATGAATCTAGAGTTGCTTGTGATCCATGTGGTCTGTGGTCTAGATGATGGGCTTTTTTTCAACAAAATATTATACTTACAATCAAGAACATCGGTTAATGTGCTATATATGTTTCAAAAATGGATTGACACCTTGTGGTATATCTCAGGGGAGTCAAAATGCTTACAGTAATAATGACTACTATGATGTAGATGATGAAATTATCCTGTGTTATGTTTTGTGATCATATATTTATACTTAATTTATGGTAATTAATGGTGCTGCGGTATTCCCCTTGGCGAGTGTTGCGGCCTCCGGTCAAGGGGCGGAGCGGCCTTCTGATCGCTTCCGCCCATTGTGCGGCTGGTGGGGATCCACGTCAACAGTGGAGTTCCCAATATAGCACTACGCGTGCGCACAAATAGCGCACGCGCAGTTGGAGACCGGACCCGGAATGACGTCACCCCCGACCGGATGTGACGCATTCGGGTTGGGGCATATAAAAAGGTGAGCACTGCAATGGTGGCCAGAGGAGTGAGGACATTCGTGGCAGGAGCATCATAAGTTATTTTGTTTCTTCAAATGCGAATAGACTATTTCAGGGGACTTTGAGGGCACACCCTATTTAAATGGGTAGGTCAATTTATATATGACTAAACCTCTTCACAGATCAACCATAGTAGGATTGGGATACATTTATGTACTCATCTTGCTTGGAGGATCAGCTTCAGCACAATACAGTAGTTCCGATCCCCTGGAAAAAGCCAAAATCTAATGCGACCGACAAATGCATGAATGCAGGTCCACCATGATTGTGATATGGGCATTTAGATGGTAAGAATATAATAATACTAACCCAGAGTATATAGGAGTACCCTCCTGTATCATCCCAATAATCTATATATATATAGATGGGAAGAATACTGATCTTTTTTGTTTGGGTAAATAGAATATCAATACACAAATATATATACAGTGTATCCTTTCTCTTTTAAGCTCAGTCAAGACCATACATTGTTCATCTTAGTTTGGTCTGCCCCCTCCTCCATACTACCATATTTGTGACTTCAAGTGACAATTCTTGGTAGGTGCTAAAGAGATATACAGTGCCTTGCGAAAGTATTCAGCCCCCTTGAACTTTTTTACCTTTTGCCACATTTCAGGCTTTTGCCACAATTCAGGCTTTTTTGTGAAGACTCAACAACAAGTGGGACACAATCGTGAAGTGGAACAAAATTTATTGGATATTTCAAACTTTTTAACAAATAAAAAACTGAAAAATTGGGCATGCAAAATTATTCTGCCCCCTTAAGTTAATACTTTGTAGTGCCACCTTTTGTGGTGATTACAGCTGTAAGTCGATTGGGGTATGTCTCTATTAGTTTTGCACATCGAGAGACTGAAATTTTTGCCCATTCCTCCTTGCAAAACAGCTCGAGCTCAGTGAGGTTGGATGGAGAGCTTTTGTGAACAGCAGTTTTCAGTTCTTTCCACAGATTCTCGATTGGATTCAGGTCTGGGCTTTGACTTGGCCATTCTAACACGTGGATATGTTTATTTGTGAACCATTCCATTGTAGATTTTGCTTTATGTTTTGGATCATTGTCTTGTTGGAAGACAAATCTCTGTCCCAGTCTCAGGTCTTTTGCAGACTCCATCAGGTTTTCTTCCAGAATGGTCCTGTATTTGGCTCCATCCATCTTCCCATCAATTTTAACCATCTTCCCTGTCCCTGCTGAAGAAAAGCAGGCCCAAACAATGATGCTGCCATCACCATGTTTGACAGTGGGGATGGTGTGTTCAGGATGATGAGCTGTGTTGCTTTTACGCCAAACATAACGTTTTGCATTGTTGCCAAAAAGTCTGATCAGTTTTCTCTTTGTATGAGCTGAAAGTTTAGAGGGACGGCCAGGTCTTTGCAGATTTGCAGTGGTCTGATACTCCTACCATTTCAATATTATCGCTTGCACAGTGCTCCTTGGGATGTTTAAAGCTTGGGAAATCTTTTTGTATCCAAATCCAGCTTTAAACTTCTCCACAACAGTATCTCGGACCTGCCTGGTGTGTTCCTTGTGCTTCATGATGCTCTCTGCGATTTAAACGGACCTCTGAGACTATCACAGTGCAGGTGCATTTATACGGAGACTTGATTACACATAGGTGGATTCTATTTATCATCATTAGTCATTTGGGTCAACATTGGATAATTCAGAGATCCTCACTGAACTTCTGGAGAGAGTTTGCTGAACTGAAAATAAAGGGGCTGAATAATTTTGCATGCTCAATTTTTCAGTTTTTTATTTGTTAACAAAGTTTGAAATATCCAATAAATTTAGTTCCACTTCATGATTGTGTCCCACTTGTTGTTGATTCTTCACAAAAAATTACAGTTTTATATCTTTGTTTGAAGCCTGAAATGTGGCAAAAGGTCGCCAAGTTCAAGGGGGCTGAGTACTTTCACAAGGCACTGTATATACACTAATATAACAATCTCTATATCATGCAAATAAAATAAGTCACCATTATATGTTTCTTGCACAGTTTGAGGATTGGTGAATTGTTCTCCCTTCCATCTTTCTCTATATCATTAGCACCTATAACAATAATATCACTGATCGTATCCTATAGGGTTCACTTTTTGCTGCCCCCACACTCGCTGGGGAGACGTTTGCATGCCACACACCACCTTGTATTCTCATCTGGCCGGATAGTGTTTATGCATGGAGAGCAATGCACTGAGCATGGGGATAATCCATTTTTGAAATTTGCTGAGAAAACTGAACATGTTATAACCTTGAAAAATTACAATGACTAATATTATCTTGTTAATGTTCTAGAGACAACAACTGAACCCCCATATCATCAATTCGCCCCTGAAGAAGCTTTTTAGCGAAGCATGTTGGACTATGCTATAGGTGGTAGCACCAGTGGCTCCACCTAATCAAATTTAAGAGGGTTCATACACTGTCCAATTGTTGACAATTTTCATGAATTGTCCAAGTATATGTATTTTGTATATTTTCTCTCCCCTTTCTTTGTATTTCTTTTCTATATCAAGTGTTTTTAAAAAAAAATTCTAATTTGAAATAAAACGTATATTTTTTGTATCAATTTTGTGTTGCTGTACATCATGAGTATGATACCAAGAAAGTCCCCCTATAGCCTACATTCACCAATACCCATATAGGGGTTTTGGTAATTTACATACTTACTGAAATCTGAGATGTAGGTATCAAATATATATAATAATTGGCTACATAGTACAATCTTCCAATTTAAATATCATATCAACCGACATATGTCCACCATAAATACTCCTTGTTTTTTCTTGCCAATGCCCCCTCCAAACAGAAAGGGGTGGCCATACTTTTTGCAAAATCCCTTCCCTTCTTGCACCTACTCACCTCTCCAAGATGCTTCTCCTCCTCTCTCCCCACCTCGAGGGCCATGTTGCCATAGGGGGGTCTCTAAACTAGCTTTTGACTGCTCACTAGATAAATCTGCATCTTCTTGTGGCCCCACTTCTTGGAGAATAAATGATTCTGAGCGACCCTACTAGATGCTCCATGATAGAATCTGTACTTCGAGACTACTTTGCTATTAACGATCGCCCCGACACCTCCCATTCCACCCTCTGGGGGGCCCATAAGGTGGTTCTGCGGGGCTGCCTCATCCAACTGGGGGCAAAAATTAAACGGGAAAGGCAAATTGACATTACTCATTTAGAGGCTACACGAGTATACGCGCCTCCGTAGAGCTCACAAGCACTCCCCCACTTCCACCTCCCTTACAGAATTAGATGCAATTAAACTTTTGCTTAACCTGGCCCTTACCTCCAGAGTGGAAAAAAGCCTGCGTTGGCAAGAGGCTCTCTCCTACGCATTCAGGGATAAACTGGGCAGGAAACTAGCATCAAAACTCTCCCCAAAGTTTAGGGCAATCTCCCTGCCCAAAATCAAATTTCCCACTGGTGTTCTTACTAGCAACCCCAATTCCATCATGTATTCTTTCCACGCTTTCTATTCACAGCTTTATGCTACTCCTACGCCCCACAAGGGGGACAACCCCGACTCTTTCCTGGACAACGTGCCGCTCCCCCTGTCTCACACCTTCGCATAGATCCCTTCGGGAATCTCCTATCAGTGAACAGGAAGTGCTAGATGTCATCAAATCTCTCCGCCCCAACTCCACTCCGGGCCCCGACGGTTTCTCCAATACTTATTATAAGACATTTGCGTCGGTCCTATCTCCTTATCTGGTCAGGTTCTTCAACGCCCACAGGGGTGGAGCCCATATAGAAGATGCCTCTAACAAAACTTACATTTCTGTTATCCCCAACCAGGGAAAGGATCCTTCCAAAGTGAGTAATTACAGACCAATATCTCTCATTATTAACGATCTCAAGATTATGACGAAAATTTTTGCTAACCGCCTATCCAGCTTTATTGCCAAATACATTCATAAAGATCAAGTAGGATTCATCCTAGGTAGGCAATGACCTGACCAGGTAAGGAGGGTGGTAGACGCCATCTCACTGCTAAACTCAGGGTGGGACGGAGGCCCATCCCAATCTGGCTTTTTACTATCCTTAGATCTACAAAAGGCTTTTGACTCCCTTTCTTGGCCATTTCTTTTTCTCACTTTCGAAAGATGGGGTTTTGGTCCCTCTTTTATCACTACACTCCAGGCCCTTTACTCCCATTCAGTGGCTCAAGTTAGGATGGGTACTACTCTGCGGACATCTCGATCTGCACGGGAACGAGGCAGGGGTGCCCTCTCCCCCCACTCCTTTTTGCCATAGCCCTGGAATGCCTGGCTACGGCTATCCGTCTTCACCCTGATATTCATGGATTACGATGCGGGACAGAGACCCACAAATGCGCTCTGTTCGCGGACGACATAATGCTTTTTGTTACCTCGCCGTTGATTTCCCTTCCCAATATAGTCTCCCTCCTGGACGCCTTCGGGCGGCTTCTGGCCTGCGAATCAACATGACTAAATCCCTAGCACTTAATGTCACCCTCCCTTCGCCGTTGGTGGAACGCCTTAAGGACCGTTTTCCCTTCTCCTGGTACTCGGACGCCATTTCTTTTTTTTTTTTCTCAATATAAAACTTTTATTTGTGAAAACGAACAAACAAGTAAAAGTATGCATTACCATAGTAAAGTGCACATTAAGTTTAGACATTTTGTTCAGTAACATTCAGGAAAGACTAATGAACATTCGCATACGGCATCTACAATCCAATCTCGATGAGAAGGTGTGAGATGCATAAATGTTAACAAAACTTGCATATAAATTTCCAGATGTATACATTTTATAAGTATATAGTCTATAAAGAGGAGCGTAAGTCGGTTACTGTTGTGATATTATCAAACAGACGAGTCACATGGCGTGGCTCGTCCATATAACAAAGAGAAAGTAGAAAAAAGGAAGAAAAAGAAAGATTAGAAATGAAGAATATAAAGGAGTGAGAAGTAGAGATTTTAGAAGAAATGGGACGGGGTGGGAAGGAAATAGGGTGTGGGGTAGGGGTGGGGTAAAAGTTGTTAACGTGTCCAGGTTTGAGTGAATGACCTATCAAGTCTTATTGAGCTGCCATAAGGTCTTTGTACTCTGAAGAGACCGTAAATGTTTGCCAGTGAACCCACATTTTTTGAAAGATATCGTTTCTCTCCAGTTTTATAGCCAAAGTCTCCTCCATCTCATATATATAGCTAACCCTGGTCAGCCAGTCTTTTGTCGTGGGAACCACTTTTGTATTCCAATGTATTGGGATGAGGGATTTAGCTGCATTAAGCATATGTCTTGTCAATGATTTTTTGTATTTTCTATATGGAAAATGATTAATATGTAGTAGACAGCATGCTGCATCTAGAGTAAGCGTAGTTTCCGTGATATGTCGTATCCATTTGGAAATTTCTTTCCAGAAACCTTCTATGACAGGACAGTCCCACCAAATGTGGAGGAATGTGCCTGGAGATGAGCCACATCGCCAACACGCACTAGAGTTTTGTTCAGACCAACGGTGAAGGACAACAGGTGTACGATACCATTGAGTCCTGATTTTATAGGATGTCTCCTGTATTTTCGTGCTTAGAGAACATTTATGAGAGAAACAACAGGCTTTCTCCCATTGAGCTGATGTGAATAAACAGCCCAGTTCTTGTTCCCATTTTTCTTTATATGGGTCAGTAAAATCTGGCGACGCTGTGATAAGCTTTTTGTACGATTGAGACGTGGCTCCCTCAATCCTCTCTCCTTTCATGCACTGTTCCTCAAAGTCTGTTAGTGGCCTATAGAGGAGTTCTCTGTGTTTAGTGTGCGAAATGTAATCGTGCAGTTGTAGATAGGACCAGAACTTTAAGGGATTTTCGCTTGAGCAGTCCAGTTTAAGATTATCAAAGGATTTAAACGTATTATTTCGGAAACATTGGTAGACCCTCAACGGAAGCAGCCGGCCATTCTTTTTTAGTAGAAAAGAATTGTTCTCCGTACCAGGCAAGAAGTCTGGATTTTTGTGAAGTGGTACAAGTGGACTTGGAAAGGAAGATATCTTTTGCGCTAATGCTACATTTTTGAAAATGTTAAGGGTATTACTTATGAGCGGGTGTGCCTTGATGTCTGCGGGATAATTTCGTTGGTCTGTCCATAGAAGGTGGTGTGAAGGTATAGAGCTCCAGCCAACCTCCACACCCACCCAGTCTTTGCTGTTAGAGTGGCAATGCCAGTCCAGTACTCTTGTCAGGTGCGTTGCCTGATAATTAGGGTTGAGCGGACACCTAGATGTCCGTGTTCGACGGGTTCGGCCGAACTTTAAAAAAAAGTCCGGGTCCGTGTCCCGGACTTTTACCGAACTTTTCCCGGACACCGAACCCCATTGAAGTCAATGGGGACCCGAACTTTAAGGCACTAAAATGGCTCTAAAACACCAAAGGAAAGGGCTAGAGTGCTGCAAATGGCAGCAAAACATAATTAAGAGCATGGCAAGTGCTCTGCAAACAAATGTGGATAGGGAAATAACTTAAAACAACAAAAAAAAACAGAAAAATAAAACAATGTTCTTCTTCATCTCTGAAGGACGAGGCCCATATGGAGTAGGAGGGAGGTTGAGGTGGTGGTGGATGTGGCGGTGACATAGGCGTGCGCACAGGGTGTGCTGGGTGTGCCTGGGCACACCCTAATCACCTAGGGCACATAGCATTGCCAGTGAGGAGATGGGAAAGATCTCCCTGGGACCTGCTCTGCTCTATTTCTCCTTGCCTACAGGTACATGGCCCCGATACATTACTCTCCCTGCTGGCAAACACATGCATGTGTATTTCAACTTTGGGGTGCACACCTTAATGCAATAGGCTGCGCACACCTATGGGCGGTGTAGGTGGAAGCGGCGGTGGAGGAGGACCAGGGCCGGATTAACAGCATCATGGGCTTGGTGCTGAGGATTTTGAAGGGCCTTAGGGCCGTGCCTTGCCATGCACCCAGAGGAGGAAGGGTGCAGCCATGCATGCCTAATTCAACATGGGATGCTGTCTCTGAAGCCCATAAACACATCCATGCATCGCCAACTGTCCCTCCTTGTCCGGCCTTCACGCTGTGTGGGGAGGTTCTGAGGGTGCTGCCTGGGGAAGCGAGCATAGAAGCCAGACTTCTGTGTTTACAAGTGACAGAAGAGCGGTAACAGTGAATATGGCCAACCCGGGGCCTATATAAAAGGTAGGGGCCTGGAGCTGCAGCTCCAATAGCCCCTACATTAATCTGGCCCTGAGGAGGAGGACGAGGTAGCCAACACTGCTTCTTTTCACAAATTTTAAATGAGGGTACACCCCAAAAGAGTGAGAAAGAGCAAAAATGGAACAATGGGTGGGTAAGGTCGGTATCCATTGCTATTCTGCATAAGGTACGGAAAAGTCCCGTGGGATCCATGCCTGGTTCATTTTAATGAACGTGAGCTTGTCCACATTGTCTCTGGACAGGCGGCTGCGCTTGTCTGTTATAACGCCCCCAGCCGTGCTAAATACCCGTTCAGATAATACACTGGCTGCAGGGCACGCCAGCACCTCCAAGGCGTAAAGGGCAAGCTCAGGCCATGTGCCCAATTTGGAGACCCAGAAGTTGAAGGGGGCAGACCCGTCATTCACTACATGTAGGCGTGTGCACACATACTGCTCCACCATGTTGGTAAAATGCTGCCTCCTGCTAAGACGTTCCATCTGAGCTGCTGGTGCTGCTGTTTGTTGTGGCGTGCTGACAAAGCTTTTCCACATTTCGGCCATGCTAACCCTGCCTTCTGAGGTGCTGGCGGTGCCCTGGTTGCGTTGGCGACCTCCTCCTCCTCCTCCTCTGCCTTGTGCTTCCACTGTGGCCCCGCTGTCAGATGGGAATGCCAGCAGCATGGCGTCTACCAGCGTGCGCTTGTACTCGCGCATCTTGCGATCGCGCTCCAGTGAGTGAATTAAGGACGGTACGTTGTCCTTGTAACGGGGATCCAGCAGCGTGGCCACCCAGTAATCAGCACAAGTTAGAATGTGGGCAACTCGGCGGTCGTTGTGGAGACACTGCAGCATGTAATCGCTCATGTGTGCCAGGCTGCCCAGAGGCAACGAAAGGCTGTCCTCTGTGGGAGGTGTATGGTCCGTGTCCTCTGTATCCCCCCAGCCACGCACCAGTGATGGCCATGAGCTGGCCATGAGCTGGCCTGGGTGCCACCCTGCTGTGAACATGGTTCCATCTCCTCCTCCAGCTCCTCCTCCTCCTCATCCTCCTCATCCTCCAGAACTGTGCCCCTGCTGGACAATTGCGTCCCTGGCGTTTGCGTGTGCAGGAACCCACCCTCGGAGCCCCTTGCGAATGACTGCCCTGAAAGCCTTGGAAATGTTACCTCTTCATCCTCCTCCTCCTCCTCATCCTGTGCCACATCCTCTTCCATCATCGCCCGAATTGTTTTTTCAAGGAGGCATAGAAGTGGGATAGTTAAGCTGAGAACGGCGTCATTGCCACTGGCCATGTTGGTGGAGTACTCAAAACAGCGCAACAAGGCACACAGGTCTCGCATGGAGGCCCAGTTATTGGTGGTGAAGTGGTGCTGTTCCGCAGAGCGACTCACGCGTGCGTGCTGCAGCTGAAACTCCACTATGGCCTGCTGCTGCTCGCACAGTCTTTCCAGCATGTGCAAGGTGGAGTTCCACCTTGTGGGCACGTCACATATGAGGCGGTGAGCGGGAAGGCCGAAGTTACGCTGCAGCTCTGCCAGGCGAGCAGCAGCAGGGTGAGAACGCCGAAAGTGCGCACAAACGGCCCGCACTTTCTGCAGCAGCTCTGACATATCGGGGTAGTTTTTAAGGAACCTCTGCACCACCAAATTCAGCACATGCGCCAGGCAAGGGATGTGCGTCAAACCGGCTAGGCCCAGAGCTGCTATGAGATTTCGCCCGTTATCGCACACCACCAGGCCGGGCTTGAGGCTCGCTGGCAGCAACCACTCATTTGTCTGCTGTTCCATGCTCCTCCACAACTCCTGCGCGGTGTGTGGTTTGTCCCCCAAACAGGCAAGTTGTAAAACTGCCTGCTGTCGTTTACCCCTGGCCGTGCTGAAGTTGGTGGTGAAGGTGTTACGCTGTCCGGATGAGGAGGCGGTAGAGGATGAGGAAGCGGAGTAGGAGGAGTTAGGAACAGGAGGCAAACTGAAGCGCCCTGCAATCCTCGGTGGTGGAAGGACATGCGCCAAATTGCTATCCGCCTCAGGCCCATCCGCCACTGCATTTACCCAGTGTGCCGTTAGGGAGATATAACGCCCCTGACCGTGCTTACTGGTCCACGTATCCGTAGTTAGGTGGACCTTGGCACAGATGGCGTTGCGCAGTGCACACCTGATTTTTTCCCCCACTTGGTTGTGCAGGGAAGGGATGGCTTGCCTGGAAAAGTAGTGGCGGCTGGGCACGACGTACTGTGGGACAGCCACCGACATAAGGTTTTTAAAACTGTGCGTCTCCACCAGACGGAATGACAGCATTTCAAAGGCCAATAATTTTGAAATGCTGGCATTCAGGGCCAGGGATCGCGGGTGGGTAGGGGGGTACTTCCTCTTCCTCTCAAGTGTTTGGGAGATGGAAAGCTGAACGCTTCCACGGGACATTGTGGAGATGGTTGTTGGTGACCCAGGTGGTGGTGTTGCTGACAGATCGTCTGTTTGCGGGGTGGCAGGTGCCGGTATCACTACAGATGTGGCTGGAGCGGCCGAGACTGCAGCAGAAGAGGAAGCAGGATGAGCCAGAGACGTTTCTTGGTTTTGAAGGTGTGTACTCCACTGCAGCTCGTGCTTTGCACTTAGATGCCTGATCATGCAGGTTGTGCTCAGGTTGAGAAGGTTCATGCCTCGCTTCAAGCTCTGATTGCACAGGGTGCAAACCACTCGTGTCCTGTCATCAGCACATTTTCTAAAGAACTTCCACGCTAGAGAACTCCTTTGAGCTGACTTTGGTGCGCTCGTTCCCTTGCTGCGTTGGGCAGTAGCGGGCGTAGTGTCTAGGGCACGGCCGCTCCGCTTCTGCACCCTGCTCCCTCTTCTGCTGTGCTGGTGGCTCTGTGCGACCACCGCCTCTTCCTCCAAACTACTCAGTTCACCTGCATGACGTTCATTCCATGTGGGGTCGAGGACCTCATCGTCCTCCACATCATCTTCCACCCAGTCTTCACCCCTGCCCTCCTTGTCGGTCTCCACAATGCTGAACGCCGCAGCAGTTGGCACCTGCGTTTCGTCATCATCGGAGACGTGCTGCGATGATCCTTGCATGTACTCATCTTGAGAAATAAGTGGTTGGGCATCGCTGCACTCAATCTCTTCCACTTCTGGGGCAGGGCTAGGTGGATGGCCCTGGGAAACCCTGCTGACAGAGTCCTCAAAAAGAATAAGAGACTGCTGTATGGCTTGGGGCTCAGACTGCTGGCCTGATTTGCAAGGGGGTGAGGTGAAAGACGGTTGGACATTGGCTGCAGGTGCCAACTCTGACCTTTCTGCAGTAGACTGGGTGGGAGACAATGTGAAGGAACTGGAGGCACTGTCAGCAGCAAACCAATCTACTATCGCCTCAACTTGTTCTGGCCTCATCACTTCTAGGGGCGTTTGATGCCCTACCAAATACTGATGCAGGTTCTGTCGCCTACTCACACTTGAGGAAGGTGTTTCACTTGTGCGTGTAGCTGGCACAGATCGACCATGTCCTCTCCTTGCAACAGGAGCTCTACCAGCAGCACCACGACCCAGGCCACGGCCCTTATTTGACGGTCTCCTCATATTTCTGTAATTTAAGATCTTGCCCTAGAAAGGTTTTTATTGAATAGCGGAATAGAAAATATGATCCAAAAAAAGTGTATGTATATCACACGTACACAACCACACTAGGCCCCAATTACTATTGTTTGTACCCCTAAAAGGCTAGATGAGGAGTAGGGGGAGTATGGAACAGGCAGCACCCTCAAACCTTCAGAAGTATGAGATGAACCCCAACAACTTGGAAAGGTGGATCTCTCTCACACGTACCGACACAGACTATCCCGCAATTCAATTGATCCTCAAAGGTTTTTATTGAATAGCGGAATAGGAAATATGATCAAAAAAAGTGTATGTATCTCGCACGTACACAACCACACTAGGCCCCAATTACTATTGTTTGTACCCCTAAAAGGCTAGATGAGGAGTAGGGGGGGTATGGAACAGGCAGCACCCTCAAACCTTCAGAAGTATGAGATGAACCCCAACAACTTGGAAAGGTGGATCTCTCTCACACGTACCGACACAGACTATCCCGCAATTCAATTGATCCTCAAAGGTTTTTATTGAATAGCGGAATAGGAAATATGATCAAAAAAAGTGTATGTATCTCGCACGTACACAACCACACTAGGCCCCAATTACTATTGTTTGTACCCCTAAAAGGCTAGATGAGGAGTAGGGGGGGTATGGAACAGGCAGCACCCTCAAACCTTCAGAAGTATGAGATGAACCCCAACAACTTGGAAAGGTGGATCTCTCTCACACGTACCGACACAGACTATCCCGCAATTCAATTGATCCTCAAAGGTTTTTATTGAATAGCGGAATAGGAAATATGATCAAAAAAAGTGTATGTATCTCGCACGTACACAACCACACTAGGCCCCAATTACTATTGTTTGTACCCCTAAAAGGCTAGATGAGGAGTAGGGGGGGTATGGAACAGGCAGCACCCTCAAACCTTCAGAAGTATGAGATGAACCCCAACAACTTGGAAAGGTGGATCTCTCTCACACGTACCGACACAGACTATCCCGCAATTCAATTGATCCTCAAAGGTTTTTATTGAATAGCGGAATAGGAAATATGATCAAAAAAAGTGTATGTATCTCGCACGTACACAACCACACTAGGCCCCAATTACTATTGTTTGTACCCCTAAAAGGCTAGATGAGGAGTAGGGGGGGTATGGAACAGGCAGCACCCTCAAACCTTCAGAAGTATGAGATGAACCCCAACAACTTGGAAAGGTGGATCTCTCTCACACGTACCGACACAGACTATCCCGCAATTCAATTGATCCTCAAAGGTTTTTATTGAATAGCGGAATAGGAAATATGATCAAAAAAAGTGTATGTATCTCGCACGTACACAACCACACTAGGCCCCAATTACTATTGTTTGTACCCCTAAAAGGCTAGATGAGGAGTAGGGGGGGTATGGAACAGGCAGCACCCTCAAACCTTCAGAAGTATGAGATGAACCCCAACAACTTGGAAAGGTGGATCTCTCTCACACGTACCGACACAGACTATCCCGCAATTCAATTGATCCTCAAAGGTTTTTATTGAATAGCGGAATAGGAAATATGATCAAAAAAAGTGTATGTATCTCGCACGTACACAACCACACTAGGCCCCAATTACTATTGTTTGTACCCCTAAAAGGCTAGATGAGGAGTAGGGGGGGTATGGAACAGGCAGCACCCTCAAACCTTCAGAAGTATGAGATGAACCCCAACAACTTGGAAAGGTGGATCTCTCTCACACGTACCGACACAGACTATCCCGCAATTCAATTGATCCTCAAAGGTTTTTATTGAATAGCGGAATAGGAAATATGATCAAAAAAAGTGTATGTATCTCGCACGTACACAACCACACTAGGCCCCAATTACTATTGTTTGTACCCCTAAAAGGCTAGATGAGGAGTAGGGGGGGTATGGAACAGGCAGCACCCTCAAACCTTCAGAAGTATGAGATGAACCCCAACAACTTGGAAAGGTGGATCTCTCTCACACGTACCGACACAGACTATCCCGCAATTCAATTGATCCTCAAAGGTTTTTATTGAATAGCGGAATAGGAAATATGATCAAAAAAAGTGTATGTATCTCGCACGTACACAACCACACTAGGCCCCAATTACTATTGTTTGTACCCCTAAAAGGCTAGATGAGGAGTAGGGGGGGTATGGAACAGGCAGCACCCTCAAACCTTCAGAAGTATGAGATGAACCCCAACAACTTGGAAAGGTGGATCTCTCTCACACGTACCGACACAGACTATCCCGCAATTCAATTGATCCTCAAAGGTTTTTATCGAATAGCGGAATAGGAAATATGATCAAAAAAAGTGTATGTATCTCGCACGTACACAACCACACTAGGCCCCAATTACTATTGTTTGTACCCCTAAAAGGCTAGATGAGGAGTAGGGGGGGTATGGAACAGGCAGCACCCTCAAACCTTCAGAAGTATGAGATGAACCCCAACAACTTGGAAAGGTGGATCTCTCTCACACGTACCGACACAGACTATCCCGCAATTCAATTGATCCTCAAAGGTTTTTATTGAATAGCGGAATAGGAAATATGATCAAAAAAAGTGTATGTATCTCGCACGTACACAACCACACTAGGCCCCAATTACTATTGTTTGTACCCCTAAAAGGCTAGATGAGGAGTAGGGGGGGTATGGAACAGGCAGCACCCTCAAACCTTCAGAAGTATGAGATGAACCCCAACAACTTGGAAAGGTGGATCTCTCTCACACGTACCGACACAGACTATCCCGCAATTCAATTGATCCTCAAAGGTTTTTATTGAATAGCGGAATAGGAAATATGATCAAAAAAAGTGTATGTATCTCGCACGTACACAACCACACTAGGCCCCAATTACTATTGTTTGTACCCCTAAAAGGCTAGGAGTAGGGGGAGTATGGAACAGGCAGCACCCTCAAACCTTCAGAAGTATGAGATGAACCCCAACAACTTGGAAAGGTGGATCTCTCTCACACGTACCAACACAGACTATCCCCCAATTTAACTGATCCCCAAAGGTTTTTGATTAAATAGCGGAATAGAAAATATGATCCCAAAAAAGTGTATGTATATCACACGTACACAACCACACTAGGCCCCAATTACTATTGTTTGTACCCCTAAAAGGCTAGGAGTAGGGGGAGTATGGAACAGGCAGCACCCTCAAACCTTCAGAAGTATGAGATGAACCCCAACAACTTGGAAAGGTGGATCTCTCTCACACGTACCAACACAGACTATCCCCCAATTTAACTGATCCCCAGAGGTTTTTGATTAAATAGCGGAATAGAAAATATGATCCCAAAAAAGTGTATGTATATCACACGTACACAACCACACTAGGCCCCAATTACTATTGTTTGTACCCCTAAAAGGCTAGGAGTAGGGGGAGTATGGAACAGGCAGCACCCTCAAACCTTCAGAAGTATGAGATGAACCCCAACAACTTGGAAAGGTGGATCTCTCTCACACGTACCAACACAGACTATCCCCCAATTTAACTGATCCCCAGAGGTTTTTGATTAAATAGCGGAATAGAAAATATGATCCCAAAAAAGTGTATGTATATCACACGTACACAACCACACTAGGCCCCAATTACTATTGTTTGTACCCCTAAAAGGCTAGGAGTAGGGGGAGTATGGAACAGGCAGCACCCTCAAACCTTCAGAAGTATGAGATGAACCCCAACAACTTGGAAAGGTGGATCTCTCTCACACGTACCAACACAGACTATCCCCCAATTTAACTGATCCCCAAAGGTTTTTGATTAAATAGCGGAATAGAAAATATGATCCCAAAAAAGTGTATGTATATCACACGTACACAACCACACTAGGCCCCAATTACTATTGTTTGTACCCCTAAAAGGCTAGGAGTAGGGGGAGTATGGAACAGGCAGCACCCTCAAACCTTCAGAAGTATGAGATGAACCCCAACAACTTGGAAAGGTGGATCTCTCTCACACGTACCAACACAGACTATCCCCCAATTTAACTGATCCCCAAAGGTTTTTGATTAAATAGCGGAATAGAAAATATGATCCCAAAAAAGTGTATGTATATCACACGTACACAACCACACTAGGCCCCAATTACTATTGTTTGTACCCCTAAAAGGCTAGGAGTAGGGGGAGTATTGAACAGGCAGCACCCTCAAACCTTCAGAAGTATGAGATGAACCCCAACAACTTGGAAAGGTGGATCTCTCTCACACGTACCAACACAGACTATCCCCCAATTTAACTGATCCCCAAAGGTTTTTGATTAAATAGCGGAATAGAAAATATGATCCCAAAAAAGTGTATGTATATCACACGTACACAACCACACTAGGCCCCAATTACTATTGTTTGTACCCCTAAAAGGCTAGGAGTAGGGGGAGTATGGAACAGGCAGCACCCTCAAACCTTCAGAAGTATGAGATGAACCCCAACAACTTGGAAAGGTGGATCTCTCTCACACGTACCAACACAGACTATCCCCCAATTTAACTGATCCCCAGAGGTTTTTGATTAAATAGCGGAATAGAAAATATGATCCCAAAAAAGTGTATGTATATCACACGTACACAACCACACTAGGCCCCAATTACTATTGTTTGTACCCCTAAAAGGCTAGGAGTAGGGGGAGTATGGAACAGGCAGCACCCTCAAACCTTCAGAAGTATGAGATGAACCCCAACAACTTGGAAAGGTGGATCTCTCTCACACGTACCAACACAGACTATCCCCCAATTTAACTGATCCCCAAAGGTTTTTGATTAAATAGCGGAATAGAAAATATGATCCCAAAAAAGTGTATGTATATCACACGTACACAACCACACTAGGCCCCAATTACTATTGTTTGTACCCCTAAAAGGCTAGGAGTAGGGGGAGTATGGAACAGGCAGCACCCTCAAACCTTCAGAAGTATGAGATGAACCCCAACAACTTGGAAAGGTGGATCTCTCTCACACGTACCAACACAGACTATCCCCCAATTTAACTGATCCCCAAAGGTTTTTGATTAAATAGCGGAATAGAAAATATGATCCAAAAAAAGTGTATGTATATCACACGTACACAACCACACTAGGCCCCAATTACTATTGTTTGTACCCCTAAAAGGCTAGGAGTAGGGGGAGTATGGAACAGGCAGCACCCTCAAACCTTCAGAAGTATGAGATGAACCCCAACAACTTGGAAAGGTGGATCTCTCTCACACGTACCAACACAGACTATCCCCCAATTTAACTGATCCCCAAAGGTTTTTGATTAAATAGCGGAATAGAAAATATGATCCCAAAAAAGTGTATGTATATCACACGTACACAACCACACTAGGCCCCAATTACTATTGTTTGTACCCCTAAAAGGCTAGGAGTAGGGGGAGTATGGAACAGGCAGCACCCTCAAACCTTCAGAAGTATGAGATGAACCCCAACAACTTGGAAAGGTGGATCTCTCTCACACGTACCAACACAGACTATCCCCCAATTTAACTGATCCCCAGAGGTTTTTGATTAAATAGCGGAATAGAAAATATGATCCCAAAAAAGTGTATGTATATCACACGTACACAACCACACTAGGCCCCAATTACTATTGTTTGTACCCCTAAAAGGCTAGGAGTAGGGGGAGTATGGAACAGGCAGCACCCTCAAACCTTCAGAAGTATGAGATGAACCCCAACAACTTGGAAAGGTGGATCTCTCTCACACGTACCAACACAGACTATCCCCCAATTTAACTGATCCCCAAAGGTTTTTGATTAAATAGCGGAATAGAAAATATGATCCCAAAAAAGTGTATGTATATCACACGTACACAACCACACTAGGCCCCAATTACTATTGTTTGTACCCCTAAAAGGCTAGGAGTAGGGGGAGTATGGAACAGGCAGCACCCTCAAACCTTCAGAAGTATGAGATGAACCCCAACAACTTGGAAAGGTGGATCTCTCTCACACGTACCAACACAGACTATCCCCCAATTTAACTGATCCCCAAAGGTTTTTGATTAAATAGCGGAATAGAAAATATGATCCCAAAAAAGTGTATGTATATCACACGTACACAACCACACTAGGCCCCAATTACTATTGTTTGTACCCCTAAAAGGCTAGGAGTAGGGGGAGTATGGAACAGGCAGCACCCTCAAACCTTCAGAAGTATGAGATGAACCCCAACAACTTGGAAAGGTGGATCTCTCTCACACGTACCAACACAGACTATCCCCCAATTTAACTGATCCCCAGAGGTTTTTGATTAAATAGCGGAATAGAAAATATGATCCCAAAAAAGTGTATGTATATCACACGTACACAACCACACTAGGCCCCAATTACTATTGTTTGTACCCCTAAAAGGCTAGGAGTAGGGGGAGTATGGAACAGGCAGCACCCTCAAACCTTCAGAAGTATGAGATGAACCCCAACAACTTGGAAAGGTGGATCTCTCTCACACGTACCAACACAGACTATCCCCCAATTTAACTGATCCCCAAAGGTTTTTGATTAAATAGCGGAATAGAAAATATGATCCCAAAAAAGTGTATGTATATCACACGTACACAACCACACTAGGCCCCAATTACTATTGTTTGTACCCCTAAAAGGCTAGGAGTAGGGGTAGTATGGAACAGGCAGCACCCTCAAACCTTCAGAAGTATGAGATGAACCCCAACAACTTGGAAAGGTGGATCTCTCTCACACGTACCAACACAGACTATCCCCCAATTTAACTGATCCCCAAAGGTTTTTGATTAAATAGCGGAATAGAAAATATGATCCCAAAAAAGTGTATGTATATCACACGTACACAACCACACTAGGCCCCAATTACTATTGTTTGTACCCCTAAAAGGCTAGGAGTAGGGGGAGTATGGAACAGGCAGCACCCTCAAACCTTCAGAAGTATGAGATGAACCCCAACAACTTGGAAAGGTGGATCTCTCTCACACGTACCAACACAGACTATCCCCCAATTTAACTGATCCCCAAAGGTTTTTGATTAAATAGCGGAATAGAAAATATGATCCCAAAAAAGTGTATGTATATCACACGTACACAACCACACTAGGCCCCAATTACTATTGTTTGTACCCCTAAAAGGCTAGGAGTAGGGGGAGTATGGAACAGGCAGCACCCTCAAACCTTCAGAAGTATGAGATGAACCCCAACAACTTGGAAAGGTGGATCTCTCTCACACGTACCAACACAGACTATCCCCCAATTTAACTGATCCCCAGAGGTTTTTGATTAAATAGCGGAATAGAAAATATGATCCCAAAAAAGTGTATGTATATCACACGTACACAACCACACTAGGCCCCAATTACTATTGTTTGTACCCCTAAAAGGCTAGGAGTAGGGGGAGTATGGAACAGGCAGCACCCTCAAACCTTCAGAAGTATGAGATGAACCCCAACAACTTGGAAAGGTGGATCTCTCTCACACGTACCAACACAGACTATCCCCCAATTTAACTGATCCCCAAAGGTTTTTGATTAAATAGCGGAATAGAAAATATGATCCCAAAAAAGTGTATGTATATCACACGTACACAACCACACTAGGCCCCAATTACTATTGTTTGTACCCCTAAAAGGCTAGATGAGGAGTAGGGGGAGTATGGAACAGGCAGCACCCTCAAACCTTCAGTATGAGATTGTGTTCACTGTACCCCACAAAGATTGAGTTCACTGCACCCCACAATGATTGTGTTCACTGCACCCCACAAAGATTGTGTTCACTGCACCTCACAAAGATTGTGTTCACTGTACCCCCCAAAGATTGTGTTCACTGCACCCCACAAAGATTCTGTTCACTGTACCCCACAAAGATTGTGTTCACTGCACCCCAAAAAGATTGTGTTCACTGCACCCCAAAAAGGATGTTGTTCACTGCACCCCAAAAAGGATGTTGTTCACTCCACCCCAAAAAGATTGTGTTCACTGCACCCCACAAAGATTGTGTTCACTGCACCCCAAAAAGATTGTGTTCACTGCACCCCAAAAATGATTTTGTTCACTGCACCCCAAAAAGGATTTTGTTCACTGCACCCCAAAAAGGATGTTGTTCACTCCACCCCAAAAAGATTGTGTTCACTGCACCCCAAAAAGATTGTGTTCACTGCACCCCACAAAGGATTTTGTTCACTGCACCCCAAAAAGATTGTGTTCACTGCACCCCAAAAAGGATGTTGTTCACTGCACCCCAGAAAGGATTTTGTTCACTGCACCCCAAAAAGATTGTGTTCACTGCACCCCACAAAGGATTTTGTTCACTGCACCCCACAAAGATTGTGTTCACTGCACACCAAAAAGGATTGTGTTCACTGCACCCCAAAAAGATTTTGTTCACTGCACCCCAAAAAGATTGTGTTCACTGCAGCCCAAAAAGATTGTGTTCACTGCAGCCCAAAAAGATTGTGTTCACTGCAGCCCAAAAAGATTGTGTTCACTGCAGCTCACACACAGAAAAATGGATGTGGATCACTGACACCTGCCTATCTCCAATCCCACACCACACAGCAATATCGATTGTAGTTTGTAGAACACAGTTTCCCTAAAATTCAGCAGACTCTGTCCCTAACAGGATTGAGAAGAGATCGTAGATCAGGATTGAGTGCAGACCCCACCCCCCACACAGCAATATCGATTGTAGTTTGTAGAAGACACTGACCCTATATAATTCAGCAGACTCTATCCCTAAAATGCCTACAACTCGCCCTGCCTAAACACTCCGACCTGTCCCTCAATTCTATCCGGACACAAATGGTTTTTTCCTGCCTATCTTTCCCTAATCAGCAGCCAGCACGTTGATGTGTGCTCTGTCCCTGAATCTAAGCAGCATAATGACGCCGCTGCGGCTGCCTCGAACTTATAAAGACTTGGTCACATGCTTCAGACGGCCAATCACAGCTACTGAGACATTTGCAGGCATGGCTGGGATGGCTTAAGGCACACCAGTTAAACGATTGTTGATTGGCTGTTGAAAGCCCGCCATGAAAAGAGCGCCAAAGCATGCAAAACCCGGAAATAAAACGACCGAACACGGATTTTTACCCGAACATACAGTAAAGTGTCCGTGTCCGTGTTCGGGTACAAAAAATCCAATTATTCGGTACGAACACGAATAATACAGTCCGTGTTCGCTCAACACTACTGATAATATTTTTGGAAGTTTGGTAACGCTATGCCACCACTTAGTTTAGGCAATTGTAAATAGCTAAGTTTAATTCGTGGTTTTCTGTTTGCCCAAACAAATGTTCTTTGTAGAACCGTTAATTTGCGAAAAAAAAGTGAGGGTATCTTGACTGGGAGCGTGTGGAAGAGGTAGAGCAACCTCGGCAGTACCGTCATTTTTATGATGGACGCTCTGCCAAACCAGGAAAAAGTCCTCACATTCCATTTTTTAAGATCATTTGCTATTTGTTTCAGTATGGGTATAAAATTTGCTTCGTATAGGTCAGCTGTCTGTTTCGTAAGTTTGATGCCTAGATATTTCAACGCCTTGGGTTCCCATCTATATGGGCAATTTTCTTTCGTTAGTTTGAGGAGATCATTAGAGAGGGTCAGGTTAAGAGCTTCGGATTTACTGTGATTAATTTTAAAATTAGATAGGTATCTATATTTATTGAATTGGTTGTTTAAATTTGGAATAGATATGTGTGGTTGGGATATGAAGAATAGAAGGTCATCTGCGTAAGCTGAGAGTTTAAACTCTCTAGTTCCTCTTTGGAATCCATGAATATCTGGAGAAAGGTTTATAGTACGAATTAGGGGTTCAAGGGTCAAAATAAACAAAAGTGGTGATAAGGGACATCCTTGTCTGGTACCATTTCTCAGTGGGAATGGAGAAGATAGGTTGTTGTTAACCTTAACCCTTGCTGTGGGGTTTGAATACAAAATTTGAAGCCAACTCAACATATTCGGTCCCAGACCAATATGCCTACATGTGTGCATTAGGAAATCCCACGCCACTCTGTCGAAGGCCTTCTCCGCATCTGTGGAGAGTATCAGGCCCTCGACAGCAGTGTCCCGTACTCCATGGATCAAGTTTATCGCTTTTATGACACTATCTTTGGCCTCCCTTCCCTGCATGAATCCCACCTGTTCCGGCCCTATGACATGATGTAACAGTGTACTCATTCTGGTTGCCATTATTTTAGTTAAAATCTTTAAATCCAAATTTAGGAGCGAAATTGGCCTATAGCTTGCACAAAGAGTAGGGTCCTTGTCGGGTTTGGGGATGACTGAGATGTGTGCCATCAAAAAATCCCTGGATGGGACATGTTTTCCAAGCATGGAATTCAATGCATTTGTGAGATGAGGCGCTATAGAATCTATATATATTTTATAATACTGGGATGTAAAGCCGTCTGGGCCGGGACTCTTCCCTGTTTTCAATTCTCTTATTGCAGTCTTCGTTTCATCTAATGAAATCATTTTTTCTAAATCATCCAATGCATCTTTCGGCAGAGTTGGTAACCCACTGTTGAACAAGTAGTCCTGAATTAGCTCATCTCGGGATCCTTCCAGCCCTTCGGGTTTTTTCTGCGGTGGGATATGATATAATTTGGAATAGAAGGATCCAAAGCTGTCTGCCATTTTATGTGGGTCTCTTATCAATTCACCATTTTTGCCTTTGATGCAGTGGATGTTATTGTCTAGTTGGGTTTCCTTCAAAGCCCTAGCTAATAGTTTACCACCCTTGTCCCCCTGTTCATAGTAGATTGATTTTTTGAGGAACAGTGACCTTTTAATCTTAAATTGTAGAAGATCATTCAAAGCCTTCCTTTGTGATATCAGTTCTTGCTCTACTTTTTGCGAAGTACTGAGTTTGTGCTGCCCTTCAAGTTCAGAGATTTTCCTTATCAGGGTTTCAGTGAGTTTTTCCCTCTCCTTTTTACATATTGCTCCATGCCTAATGAGCTCTCCTCTGACCACACTCTTGTGTGCTTCCCAGAGCAATAGGGGTGAGATGTCCCCTGAGACATTTTCTTTAAAATAATTTGTTATGGTATTCTGGATATCATCTTGAATGTTTTTTTTCACTAACAATGATGAGTTCAATCTCCATGTGAACTCATTTCTAGATGATGTGTCTAGTATAAGCGAAATGGAGATTGGTGCATGATCCGAAAAGGAAATAATGCCTATGTCAGCATTAGTCAGTTTGAAAAGATCTCTTTGGGTTATGTAGATATGATCTATCCTAGTGTATAGTTTGTGTGGAGCTGAGTAAAACGTGTAATCTTTTACCGTCGGGTTGAGCGCTCTCCATGTGTCAATAAGTGTTAGAGATCTGAGGAGTGTTTTAATTTTTTTAATGATTTTGTATGTGATACAAGATTTACCCGAGGATGTGTCTTGCAATGGGTCTAGGGGCACGTTAAAGTCCCCCCCTAATATTATACATCCTTTTGCATGTTGTTTAAGTTCATCTATGATCAGATTACAGAATGTGATGTGTGCTGTATTTGGGAAGTAGACGTTCGCTAACGTCATTGGGCTTCCGTTGAGGGTTCCTATCAAGAACAAGTATCTACCATCTGGGTCTGATATCTGCTCGTCCAGTTTGAATTTGCAATTCTTATGGAGCAGTATTGTCACTCCTTTTGTTTTGGCTTGAGTATTGGTTGCGTGAAAAGTCTTAGGATAATATCTAGTATTTAATTTGGGTATGTTTTCGCTACGGAAGTGTGTCTCCTGCAAATAAACTATTTGGGCTTTAGATTTTTTAAGCTCATATAAAAGACGACTTCTTTTTTCTGGGATGTTAAGGCCATTTACGTTATGGGATATAACAAAGGGCACCTTGTCTAGTCTCGAATAGGCCATATTGCAATATTTGGGAGGGGGGAGGGTGGGATGGGGGTAAAAAAAAAAAAAAAAAAAAAAAAAGAGACAGAAAAGAGAAAAGAGTGAAGCTTAAGGAAAGTAGAGAAAGAGGATACCAAATAGGTAACAACGACCACCTGTGACTATTTAGTCCAGGTGGGATATCAGTTTCAGAGGCTACAGTAGTATAAAATGGCTCCTGCTACACCTTAGAAACGGTGAACAGGCTGCCAGCCTCTGTCTAGGGAACAAATGGTTGGCACATCCAAGAATGACCACTACACTCAAAAGAGAAAACACACCAGGAATTGGAACCAATAATAGGTTCTCCAGGTGTATTAAATCCTACGAGTAAATCAGTCACTCCAGGAGGCCCCCCTACTCCATTTAAAAGAGTAACATTAAACAGTGAAAACAGGTATACTACAAGAAGCATACCTTTAAAATACTTACAGCTTTTTAACAATAAATTGGGTACTTTAGCTGGAAAAAACGGTAACTGAAAGAGAACTCACATTTCGGTACCCCAATCTGCTAGCTCCTGTGAGACCGCATTTTAGCCTGAATACGATGGTAATCTTCCGTTGTGGATACTCGCGTGCACATTATGACAACGATATGGATACATGGAGCACTCGCCCAGTACTCAGCAAGGGGATCCCCAACATTGGATCCGGTAGTGACATTTCCCTATATAAATGTCCGCTAGAGATCATTAGTCACCTTGCGCACGCGAGCAGAACGAGGATAGTTCTTGCATCAACAAAAGAAAACTGTGATATCAAATAAGACTGAAAAAATGTAAAGCACTTATCATTAATAGATGTTTATGAACTAGGACGTTCAAGGAAGTATATGTCACTACACATCTCTACGTCTCTACTGTAAAGTCCAACACATTCACAGGGATGGTGCCTAAAGACTGATGACTTAATTCACTGTTAATTCTAACTGCATTATGTTAGCATAATAACTGCAGCCATCTGGTTGTGCAGTCGTGTACTACCGTTCCGTCAATCAACAGTTATAAAAGTCATTTCTTATAGTTTAAAGAAGTGTATATAAACAATTAACCTATAAAGAAAACCTTAGCGGTAGAAGATAATGGTGATATCTTAAGAGAGGTTCTCCAGTGCGTTATTCTCATTCTCATTGCTATGGTAATCACAACCCCATTTTTAATGACCAATCGTCATAAATCAAAAAGGAATAGTGGTTTGTAGTCTCCATAGCAGCACGAAACTGGTATAGATGTGAATGTGTCTCAGCTTCTTGTAAGACCATGGATCAAGAAAGTATAGTGGTGCGTAGACTCCGCTGAAATAAGATCATGGTATAGTTATGAATGTGTCTCATCTTCTCAAGTATCAGTACTCCCAAACAGTTGGAGTCATATTTTTGAGTATAGACATCTATTTCTAGGAACAAACTTGAATTCAAGGTAAGGAAAAGTCGTCCTCATCCCGTCTGGGCATGAGCGGAAAGATGTGGTCGATCACCTGTATTCATCACTTATCAAGAATGCGGCCATGTGGGCAGAGGGTGACAAAGTTCATGCAGTACTGTCATTTATGATCTCTTATTCTCGGCGTCCTAGGTGGAGACGAGAATGGATTTCCAGGATCACGGAACTTTTGCCTCTTCCCACTTTTCCCGCCTGGGGTCCGCGATGGAGAGGGGTTAGGGGTTTTTTGGTTACCCATAGGATCTGGAGGGAGCAAAAATTCGGCATACCAATCTGGAAGAGATATTGGCTCAAGGTGTAAGGATTCACAGAAGGCTGGCAGATCATCCGGGGTTTTGAGCATATATTGTCTGCCCCCTGAGCTGGCCTGAAGGGCAAAAGGAAATTTCCAGCGGTACGGTATATGCTTAGCCTGTAAAATTTCCAGTAGTGGTTTCAGTGCCCTTCTGTTTTTTAGCGTGATAGGGGACAGATCTTGGAATAAGAGGATTGGTTGCTCGTTAAAGATGATCTGATCATTTTGGCGTGCCTGTTTTAGAATCTCTTCTTTCAAAGGATGACTGCTTAGAGAGCATATGATGTCTCGAGGAGGGGTATTGTCAGGTGCTTTGGGTCTTAGGGCCCTGTGTGCTCTGTCAAAATCAATTGGAGATTCCGCGGGTCTGCTTAAGAGTCCGTTAAAGATCGAGCATAGGGCTGGTTTCAATCGATCACTATCAACCTCTTCTGGTACCCCTCGCACCCTGATGTTATTTCGTCTACCCCTGTTGTCCAGGTCTTCTAGTTGACGATTCATCATAATTAGATGTGATGAATGTGAGTTGGTCACCTCCTCAAGCCGTTGTATAGCTCTGTCTCTTGACCTACCGGCCTTCTCTCCAACTGCCATTTGTTCCTTAATCCCCATAATGTCAGTCTTAAGGTCAATTAGTGCTGCAGCAAATGACCCCTTGATGTCTGCTGCGATGGCAGTCATATCATTGAAAGTCAATGTGCGGTCCGGTCTAACACAGTCACTTCCCAGGTCTTCTGACGCGGCCAACGACTCTAGATCATCATCTTCTTCCCCTGTTGGGGCCTGGACTTGTGCTGTTTTGGAATTTGCCATTTTATTTTTGCTCTTAAACTGAGTCTTGAATAGATCTGGTATAACCTTACTACCCTCTGATTTTCGGGACCTTAGTTGTTTTGAGTGTAGTCCAGGCTTTGAGAGCTTGCCCATTTCAGGAGCGAGTTGTTATAGATAAAGCTGTATTGCCGTGGAGCAGGAGGGCCACCAGCGGAATCGCTCTAGCAGGCGGCCATTCTGTTTGTGTGCCAAGCCACGCTCCCACACGTCATGTATGTAAAAAGTAAAGTCTTATGTCCCTTTAACCGTATTAGTGCGTGCTGCTAATGAAAGGGTTTCTATGATATTGAGGTAGTTTTGCAGTACACTGGGGGCCAGTCAAACAGTGTAACAAGGACCAATTCAGCTTAGAGGGCGGGGATGATTGTGGCAGAGTATGGGTTAAATGTTCAGTGTCTCTTATATGGAGTAAAGCTGTGCTTGAAGGATATGAACAGTCTGCTTTAAGCCGTGTTGTATCCACTGACTCCTTTAGGGTGGCAGATGGTGCGGCCTGTAGTGAGCTCCTGAATCACAACTGGAGTATCTGAGTGGGGTAGTGGATGGCAGTATTGTTGGGGGATGTCTGAGAGTTGGTTGGAGTGCTCAGTACCACCATGCTAGGGTTAATTAAATCACTTGTGCATGCTAGAATGCTCCTCCTCAGGCAAGGCCCCAGGCTCAGGTAAGGTCTAGGCCGCAAGCACAAAGCCCCTCTGTTCGGCCTTCCAACTGGTCTAGGAGGGTCTGGCTGGGACTTGTAGTCCTTCAGGTGCACTTTGCTGGAGTGTGCTGGCCACTGGTGGGGAGAGGGATGCCGCCGAACGGCTCCGGGCCTAGGCCAAGATGGCGGTCGCGGCCGTGGAGGAAGGAGTCGGCACCAAGCCCTGGGGCCCCCACTGAAAAGATCCCGGGCTGTGTGTGGTGTTGATGCCTACCTCCTTCCCCGATGACTCGGTCCCGTACTGCGTGGACGGTGTCGGCGCTCGCGGCCGGATGCCGCCGTACTCGAGTCCGCGGCCTCTGGTCCGGCCTAGGCCGCAAATGTCGATCCTCCACGAATGGTCCGAATTTAAAAATTTTTGGCCTGGTATGATGTCCAGGGGTTGTGGAAGCTCGATGGGCACTTTTGAACTCCGTCGGTGTAGGCGAATCCGAGGATTACCTCAGATTCACTCAAGGGATCGGCGGAGCTCTTGACTTCCACTTCTGCCTCGGTCCCCTTCCGGTCACGCCCCCTCGCCATTTCTTACCTAGGAGTCTCCTTAACTCCTACAATAGACAAACTCTATCCAGCCAACTACCCACCCATGATACAAAAATTGAAACAGGATCTCTCTGATTGGTCACGTTGTCACATTTTCTGGTTAGGCAGGATCAATGCGGTTAACATGACTCTACTTGTTCCATATCCCGGTGCTGAAATACCACATCCAGAAATTGCAAGGACATATTTTCAAGTTTATCCTGGGAAGGAAGGGGTATAGGATCAATAAACACACTCTCCTGTGCTCCCGGAAACAAGGGGGTCTGGGAGTTCCAGATCTCTGGAAATACTATCAAGCAGCACAACTGGCTCAATTTTCCATTATCTACTCTAGAGGGGGTTAAGCCTGACTGGTACTCCATGGAACGTCAAGCAGTTCCCCTACACACCATTGATTACTTGGTTTGGAGACCTGCTCACTCTTGCCCCCAGTAATGGCCCCTTCCCTCTCTCACTTCTTCTCCATTTGTGATACAATACACAAGTTATTTAAAGTCACTTCCCCCTGGGCTCCCCTCACTCACATCTTCCATAACCCGGCCTTCCCTTCTGGTGAGAACATAGGGGCATTTAAATGGTGGACAGACAAAGGCCTATACAGAATTGGCCACTTTTTGGATAGCTCGGGTCCTCTAACATTCTTTCATTGTACCACTAAGTTGAAGATGCCACCTGTGGAGAGATTCCGTCTAACCCAAATTACGCACTTTCTTCACTCACTTAGGTTCAGATCCCCTGAACCCCTGCGGGTAACCTCTTATGAACAATGGTGCTCAAATTTTTGATGTCAAAGGGGGAATCTCTCTTATTTACGCTCTACTGAACGACGCCCAAACCAAACCTACTTACATGCTCAAATGGGATCAAGACCTCAACCTAGAGTGGGACCTCTCGAACTGGCACGCAAATGTTGGGCGCTCTTTTCGGGGAGTTCACAACATTGGTCTCATGGAAGCTAATCTCAAAGTTCTCATGAGATGGTACATGGTGCCCGCTAGACTGGCCACAATTTTTTCCTCCGCTTCCCCGACCTGCTTTCGAGGATGCAATCTGACTGGCACTCTTCTCCACATTTTATGGGAATGCCCCAAGCTTAGGATGTTTTGGCAGCGTATTCATAAAATAGTCCGACAGATTACTGGTCTCATGGTTCATCTATCCCCGGCTCAGGCCCTGTTGTGCCAACGCATTCCCAAAGTCCCTAAGCACACCCAGACTCTTATCTTCTACATCTTCTTCGGTGCCAAGATGACGATAGCCAAGCAGTGGAAGCTGCCATCAGTTTCACCTCATCAGGCTAAACGTAAGATCTCATGGATAATGGCGCAGGAGAAGATGTTTCGTATTTTGGATGACTCCAAAGGGAAGTTTGAAATGATTTGGGAACCCTGGGCGGCCTTTGCAAATGTTACTATTTGATGCGGCTTCCAATACGGGCATGAGTGATGGACCTTGGACCGCAGGAACCTCCTTACCTTCTTTTTCCCCTACCTCCTTTCATTCTTTTCTCTTTCCTGAGTCTCTGCTTCTTTTTCCATATCTCTACCTTCTCTTCCTTCACTCTGTTCTAGGTTGTTAGCTATAACGTAATCACAACATTTTGCTAACAGACCCGAACAGGAGAGCTCGTTGGACAAGGTCCGGAGTCCTTCTTCATGGTCTCGTTGGGATTAGTTCGGAGTATTTTAACCTTACACAGTTCAGGTTTACTTTTAGACCCCCTTGGGGCTGATTGTTAGGCAACCTTTATGCTGTACACATTTGGAGTGTAGATCGCTTGGGTTACTCTGGGATTGCATAGTTGACGTGCAGAGCGCCTCCCCTGAGACACAGCGTGTTCCCTTTAGGGGTGTCTCAGTAGTGGTGCTCTACTGATACGGAGGGGACCCCCCAAGGTTCCCAGAAGGAGATATACTTTTTCAGAGATATACTCCTTAACATGCCTGTTTTGGGTTTTTTTTTTTCTCCTTTTTGACTCTTACTATGATTGCTGCCTTGACTACCACATGCCCACTTAACACTGATGTTCCATGTTCTCTGACCATTGTTAATAACTGGGTCATTTTCTTCATTGCTGTATCGCTACTATTGTTACATGTATTTGTTACTTTCTAATAAAAATCATTGAAAGAAAAGGCAAAGGATAAAGAACAAAAGGGCAAGAAAAGACAAACAAATGGGAAATTGAAGGAAAGGGAATAGAAAAATAAGGCATGGAAAGACAAAGAAAAGAGGAAACACAGGAAAGCAAAGGAAAATGAAAGGAAGGGGAAATAAAAAGAAAGAGAAGAGAAAGGAATGTAGAGAGCAAATGTAGAGAATGTAGAGAATGGAAAGAAAAGGCAAATGAAAGTGAAAGGGAAATAAAGGGAAAGGTAAAAAGGGAAATTAAATAACAGAAAAATTAAAGAGGCAACAAAGGGAAGGGAAGGGCAAGATAAAAAAAAAAGCAAAGGAAAGGGAAAGAGAAAGGAAATAGAAGAAAAAGGCAAGGAAAGACAAAGAATGGTAAAGAAATGGAAAGGGGAAAGGGGAAAGGAAATAGGGGCGTGGCTTGACGCGCGGGAGAGATGGCCGCATTTTAACTCGGCTCCGTCGGCATCTCCCTTACCTCGGCGCATAGCGACCTAAATCCACACCCATCCTGACACAAGATGGGCAAAATCTCCAAGCGGACTCCACAAAAGAAGCATCCGCGCTCCAGGGGACTTGATTCAGGCAAAATTATCCAGGATCTTTTCAAGTCTCACTCACAGGGCAAGAGCAGCATGGCAGGCTCCAAGATGGCGACGGCTTCATCCCGAATGGAAGAGGAGGACTGTGACCTAGACTCCCTGGCTGCTTCTGAGGACTTGGGAGGTGAGTGCTTACAAGCTGATCCTCCACTAACTTTCAATGATATGACCGCTATAGCGGCAGATATCAAAGGGTCATTTTTAGCGGCCATAACTGACCTGAAAGCGGACATCCTAAGTATGAGAGAACAGCTTGCCACGGGAGAAAAAGCAGGGAAAGCCAGGGACAGGGCTATACATCCGCTAAAAGAAGTGACTCTTTATCACTCCTCACAACTTATCGCCATGAACCGCCATCTGGAAGACCTCGATAATAGAAGCAGGCGTAATAATATCAGAATAAGGGGTGTCCCAGAGGGGATTGAGAACGAGCAAATTAAACCTGCCTTATGTTCCATCTTTAATGGCCTCCTTGGCAGACCAGCAGAATCTCCCATAGACTTTGATAGAGCTCACAGGGCCCTCAGACCTAAAGCTCCTGACAATACTCCTCCTCGGGACATTTGCTGTCTAAGTAACTAGCCATTGAAGGAAGAAATCCTAAAACAAGCCAGCCAGAACGATCAAGTTATATTTAACGACCAGCAGATACAGTTCCAAGGCTTGTCTCCTATCACTTTAAAAAATAGACGTGCACTGAGACCCCTCTTGGAAGTGCTGAAAGCTAATAATATAACTTATCGCTGGAAATTTCCTTTCTCTTTACAAGCCTCTCATGGGGGCAAACAGTATATGCTCAGGACTCCAGATGAGCTACAGAATTTCTGTGCACTACTGAGATTGGACCCTGTGAGCTTGCCTGAATGGTATGCAGAATTTCTGCTACCACCTACAACAGCAGATTCCTCTGGAGCCTTGAATTCTTCCCCGCTATGCACTCCCTTTGGAAAAGGGGGGAAGAAACAGAAACACAAGGATGCTAAAAATCTGTTTGCTTCACCACCTAGGACACCGAGAACAAGGGACCATAGGAGGCAAGATATATAGGAGAATGACTGCTTGACTGTTCCATGCTTTTTCCTTTTTTTTATTGTTCGCATTGATCCAGGGTGTTTTTGCTCCTACCCAACGCTTTTATACAAGAGACATGATACAACTTCACTCTCTGAACGATGAGGAATTTAAGGCTAGGTTTTGTCACTTTTATAAAAGAGACATGCTACAACTCCACTCTTTGCACAATGAGGACCTTAAGGCTTTGCTATGGGAATGTCAGTTCATGCAAGGAAACAATTAATACAACTGAACTGGAGATTCCTGCTCCACCATTTGGGGGGATTTTTTCATCCTCAGGCAGAGGAACTTTGTTACAGTTGTTGGAGATGGTTATCCAGCGTGAATAAGCAGGAACAAACTTGAGACTCTGAATGGACTATGAATCACCTCTAGAGGTGGTTCTGGAAGAGAAAGTGGTTAGAAAATCAATGCAAAATCTGCATTTTAGGAAGACCCCACTAGGTGGCAGCAGGGGTCAAATAATATAGTTACATGTAATTGTAATAGATTGAATCCTGCTTATTGCCGTCTGCTCCTAGAGCTCTGTCGTTCATACTTTTCAGTTAAAGATATTTCTCTGACTTCCTGTACACATACAGTGCCTTGCGAAAATATTCGGCCCCCTTGAACTTTTGAACCTTTTGCCACATTTCAGGGTTCAAACATAAAGGTATAAAAAAACTGTAATTTTTTGTGAAGAATCAACAACAAGTGGGACACAATCATGAAGTGGAACGAAATTTATTGGATATTTCAAACTTTAACAAATAAAAAACAGAAAAATTGGTCGTGCAAAATTATTCAGCCCCCTTAAGTTAATACTTTGTAGCGCCACCTTTTGCTGCAATTACAGCTGTAAGTCGCTTGGGGTATGTCTCTATCAGTTTTGCACATCGAGAGATTTGTCCATTCCTCCTTGCAAAACAGCTCGAGCTCAGTGAGGTTGGATGGAGAGCGTTTGTGAACAGCAGTTTTCAGTTCTTTCCACAGATTCTCGATTGGATTCAGGTCTGGACCTTGACTTGGCCATTCTAACACGTGGATATGTTTATTTGTGAACCATTCCATTGTAGATTTTGCTTTATGTTTTGGATCATTGTCTTGTTGGAAGACAAATCTCTGTCCCAGTCTCAGGTCTTTTGCAGGCTCCATCAGGTTTTCTTCCAGAATGGTCCTGTATTTTGCTCCATCCATCTTCCCATCAATTTTAACCATCTTCCCTGTCCCTGCTGAAGAAAAGCAGGCCCAAACCATGATGCTGCCACCACCATGTTTGACAGTGGGGATGGTGTGTTCAGGGTGATGAGCTGTGTTGCTTTTACGCCAAACATAACGTTTTGCATTGTTGTCAAAAAGTTTGATTTTGGTTTCATCTGACCAGAGCACATTCTTCCACATGTTTGGTGTGTCTCCCAGGTGGCTTGTGGCAAACTTTAAACTCCTATTTTTTTTGGATATCTTTCAGAAATGGCTTTCTTCTTGCCACTCTTCCATAAAGGCCAGATTTGTGCAGTATACGACTGATTGTTGTCCTATGGACAGAGTCTCCCACCTCAGCCAGAGTGATCATGGGCCTCTTGGCTGCATCTCTGATTAGTCTTCTCCTTGTATGAGCTGAAAGTTTAGAGGGATGGCCAGGCCTTTGTAGATTTGCAGTGGTCTGATACTCCTTCCATTTCAATATTATCGCTTGCACAGTGCTCCTTGGGATGTTTAAAGCTTGGGAAATCTTTTTTGTATCCAAATCCGGCTTTAAACTTCTCCACAACAGTATCTCAGACCTGCCTGATGTGTTTCTTGTTCTTCATGATGCTCTCTGCGCTTTAAACGGACCTCTGAGACTATCACAGTGCAGGTGCATTTATACGGAGACTTGATTACACACAGGTGGATTCTATTTATCATCATTAGTCATTTAGGTCAACATTGGATCATTCAGAGATCCTCACTGTACTTCTGGAGAGAGTTTGCTGCACTGAAAGTAAAGGGGCTGAATAATTTTGCACGCCCAATTTTTCAGTTTTTTATATGTTAAAGTTTGAAATATCCAATAAATTTTGTTCCACTTCATGATTGTGTCCCACTTGTTGTTGATTCTTCACAAAAAATTACAGTTTTATATCTTTATGTTTGAAGCCTGAAATGTGGCAAAAGTTTGAAAAGTTCAAGGGGGCCGAATACTTTCGCAAGGCACTGTATATACATTTGTCTTTTGAACATCCTTTGTATGTAATTATTACTTTTCCTCCCTTGTCTTTGAGTTGGGGTTCTCCCCCTTTTCGGTTTGCACACGAGGTATACGTTGATAGATACTCGAGGCGAAGTGGAGATCCGAATACAAAACACAGAAACGCAATTTGGAAGTGACCGTTATCAGGTGACACCTCACTCACCCTTTTCCCTTGCACGGATCGGTTAAGACCTATAACTTTCTTTGTTATGGTTTTTTGCTTTATCTATTTCTCTATACCAGTGTGCTTAGACAAACGGGGGAAAATGGCTAGCTAGATGCTATGAAGTATTGTTTTTGAGCAGCCCCAGATCATAAATGTAACAGTCAGTTAGTAATATTTCATGTAAACACAATAGGCTAGGCGGGACTTTAAGTGAGACCCCAGCAGGTAGTGCCCGGCGTCTCCATCCCTATATCAAGAGAAAAATGAGGTTGAAGGATTATAAGAGGTGCATGAAAGTCAGCCAGCCCCCAGTCTGATGTACTCACCCTCAAGTCTGTCACCAACCAAGTAGACCTGTCTCTTGATACAAAGAACAGGGGTTTAGTTGACACACATTTGCAAATGCATGTGAAAGCTGCAGAGCCACTTCACGGCACCCTGTTAAATCTGCAGTCCTAACACTCCTAATTTAGTGTCTCCACACTGGAAGCACATGGCTGCTAATGGATGGATGGGGGAACAGATGAGAGGGAGACAGCCCAACCCCCCCAACCCACCCTCATCCATGACTGGTCTGTTGTCTCAAAACTCAAATAACTAAGTTGTAATGATGGTACAAACTGGAAAGGACCAGCTGAGAAGCATTACACCTCCATCCCCTTGGTGGATGCAGTATAAAGACAGATAGGGATTTTATATATGGGGCATGGCCTGTAAAGCACAATGCCTTTCAATCCCTAATTTCCTATTTGGGACTTTGTGTGAGACAAGCAGGTCATGCTATTGGTCTCCATCCCTGTATACGGAAAAATAAGGTCAAATCAGACTGCATCCACCCAATTTGCAAATGTGTGTCAACTAAACCCCTGTTCTTTGTATCAAGAGACAGGTCTACTTGGTTGGTGACAGACATCCATTAGCAGCCATGTGCTTCCAGTGTGGAGACACTAAATTAGGAGTGTTAGGACTGCAGATTTAACAGGGTGCCGTGAAGTGGCTCTGCAGCTTTCACATGCATTTGCAAATGTGTGTCAACTAAACCCCTGTTCTTTGTATCAAGAGACAGGTCTACTTGGTTGGTGACAGACTGGAGGGTGAGTACATCAGACTGGGGGCTGGCTGACTTTCATGCACCTCTTATAATCCTTCAACCTCAGTAATATTTCATGTTTCAGGTTCATAAAAATTTTACTGACAAGTCGCATTCTATGTTTTGAATGTTTTCTTATTTTTCAAAAGAGGTGGCAGATCGCCCATAGCTGAGTACAAATTTTACCTTTTTACACTCACTACTTGCTTGCATAAGCAGGGCGTCTCCGTGCGCCTCAACTACTTCCCCCAATAGGAGTGGGTGGTCTGATTCCCTGGGAAAGAACTAACTTTTTTGTTGACTTCTGAGTAGTGTTGAGCGAACACGGACTGTATTATTCGTGTTCGTACCGAATAATTGGATTTTTTGTACCCGAACACGGACACGGACACTTTACTGTATGTTCGGGTAAAAATCCGTGTTCGGTCGTTTTATTTCCGGGTTTTGCATGCTTTGGCGCTCTTTTCATGGCGGGCTTTCAACAGCCAATCAACAATCGTTTAACTGGTGTGCCTTAAGCCATCCCAGCCATGCCTGCAAATGTCTCAGTAGCTGTGATTGGCCGTCTGAAGCATGTGACCAAGTCTTTATAAGTTCGAGGCAGCCGCAGCGGCGTCATTATGCTGCTTAGATTCAGGGACAGAGCACACATCAACGTGCTGGCTGCTGATTAGGGAAAGATAGGCAGGAAAAAACCATTTGTGTCCGGATAGAATTGAGGGACAGGTCGGAGTGTTTAGGCAGGGCGAGTTGTAGGCATTTTAGGGATAGAGTCTGCTGAATTATATAGGGTCAGTGTCTTCTACAAACTACAATCGATATTGCTGTGTGGGGGGTGGGGTCTGCACTCAATCCTGATCTACGATCTCTTCTCAATCCTGTTAGGGACAGAGTCTGCTGAATTTTAGGGAAACTGTGTTCTACAAACTACAATCGATATTGCTGTGTGGTGTGGGATTGGAGATAGGCAGGTGTCAGTGATCCACATCCATTTTTCTGTGTGTGAGCTGCAGTGAACACAATCTTTTTGGGCTGCAGTGAACACAATCTTTTTGGGCTGCAGTGAACACAATCTTTTTGGGCTGCAGTGAACACAATCTTTTTGGGCTGCAGTGAACACAATCTTTTTGGGGTGCAGTGAACAAAATCTTTTTGGGGTGCAGTGAACACAATCCTTTTTGGTGTGCAGTGAACACAATCTTTGTGGGGTGCAGTGAACAAAATCCTTTGTGGGGTGCAGTGAACACAATCTTTTTGGGGTGCAGTGAACAAAATCCTTTTTGGGGTGCAGTGAACAACATCCTTTTTGGGGTGCAGTGAACACAATCTTTTTGGGGTGCAGTGAACAAAATCCTTTGTGGGGTGCAGTGAACACAATCTTTTTGGGGTGCAGTGAACACAATCTTTTTGGGGTGGAGTGAACAACATCCTTTTTGGGGTGCAGTGAACAAAATCATTTTTGGGGTGCAGTGAACACAATCTTTTTGGGGTGCAGTGAACACAATCTTTGTGGGGTGCAGTGAACACAATCTTTTTGGGGTGGAGTGAACAACATCCTTTTTGGGGTGCAGTGAACAACATCCTTTTTGGGGTGCAGTGAACACAATCTTTTTGGGGTGCAGTGAACACAATCTTTGTGGGGTACAGTGAACAGAATCTTTGTGGGGTGCAGTGAACACAATCTTTGGGGGGTACAGTGAACACAATCTTTGTGAGGTGCAGTGAACACAATCTTTGTGGGGTGCAGTGAACACAATCATTGTGGGGTGCAGTGAACTCAATCTTTGTGGGGTACAGTGAACACAATCTCATACTGAAGGTTTGAGGGTGCTGCCTGTTCCATACTCCCCCTACTCCTCATCTAGCCTTTTAGGGGTACAAACAATAGTAATTGGGGCCTAGTGTGGTTGTGTACGTGTGATATACATACACTTTTTTGGGATCATATTTTCTATTCCGCTATTTAATCAAAAACCTTTGGGGATCAGTTAAATTGGGGGATAGTCTGTGTTGGTACGTGTGAGAGAGATCCACCTTTCCAAGTTGTTGGGGTTCATCTCATACTTCTGAAGGTTTGAGGGTGCTGCCTGTTCCATACTCCCCCTACTCCTAGCCTTTTAGGGGTACAAACAATAGTAATTGGGGCCTAGTGTGGTTGTGTACGTGTGATATACATACACTTTTTTGGGATCATATTTTCTATTCCGCTATTTAATCAAAAACCTTTGGGGATCAGTTAAATTGGGGGATAGTCTGTGTTGGTACGTGTGAGAGAGATCCACCTTTCCAAGTTGTTGGGGTTCATCTCATACTTCTGAAGGTTTGAGGGTGCTGCCTGTTCCATACTCCCCCTACTCCTAGCCTTTTAGGGGTACAAACAATAGTAATTGGGGCCTAGTGTGGTTGTGTACGTGTGATATACATACACTTTTTTGGGATCATATTTTCTATTCCGCTATTTAATCAAAAACCTCTGGGGATCAGTTAAATTGGGGGATAGTCTGTGTTGGTACGTGTGAGAGAGATCCACCTTTCCAAGTTGTTGGGGTTCATCTCATACTTCTGAAGGTTTGAGGGTGCTGCCTGTTCCATACTCCCCCTACTCCTAGCCTTTTAGGGGTACAAACAATAGTAATTGGGGCCTAGTGTGGTTGTGTACGTGTGATATACATACACTTTTTTGGGATCATATTTTCTATTCCGCTATTTAATCAAAAACCTTTGGGGATCAGTTAAATTGGGGGATAGTCTGTGTTGGTACGTGTGAGAGAGATCCACCTTTCCAAGTTGTTGGGGTTCATCTCATACTTCTGAAGGTTTGAGGGTGCTGCCTGTTCCATACTCCCCCTACTCCTAGCCTTTTAGGGGTACAAACAATAGTAATTGGGGCCTAGTGTGGTTGTGTACGTGTGATATACATACACTTTTTTGGGATCATATTTTCTATTCCGCTATTTAATCAAAAACCTTTGGGGATCAGTTAAATTGGGGGATAGTCTGTGTTGGTACGTGTGAGAGAGATCCACCTTTCCAAGTTGTTGGGGTTCATCTCATACTTCTGAAGGTTTGAGGGTGCTGCCTGTTCCATACTCCCCCTACTCCTAGCCTTTTAGGGGTACAAACAATAGTAATTGGGGCCTAGTGTGGTTGTGTACGTGTGATATACATACACTTTTTTGGGATCATATTTTCTATTCCGCTATTTAATCAAAAACCTCTGGGGATCAGTTAAATTGGGGGATAGTCTGTGTTGGTACGTGTGAGAGAGATCCACCTTTCCAAGTTGTTGGGGTTCATCTCATACTTCTGAAGGTTTGAGGGTGCTGCCTGTTCCATACTCCCCCTACTCCTAGCCTTTTAGGGGTACAAACAATAGTAATTGGGGCCTAGTGTGGTTGTGTACGTGTGATATACATACACTTTTTTGGGATCATATTTTCTATTCCGCTATTTAATCAAAAACCTCTGGGGATCAGTTAAATTGGGGGATAGTCTGTGTTGGTACGTGTGAGAGAGATCCACCTTTCCAAGTTGTTGGGGTTCATCTCATACTTCTGAAGGTTTGAGGGTGCTGCCTGTTCCATACTCCCCCTACTCCTAGCCTTTTAGGGGTACAAACAATAGTAATTGGGGCCTAGTGTGGTTGTGTACGTGCGAGATACATACACTTTTTTTGATCATATTTCCTATTCCGCTATTCAATAAAAACCTTTGAGGATCAATTGAATTGCGGGATAGTCTGTGTCGGTACGTGTGAGAGAGATCCACCTTTCCAAGTTGTTGGGGTTCATCTCATACTTCTGAAGGTTTGAGGGTGCTGCCTGTTCCATACCCCCCCTACTCCTCATCTAGCCTTTTAGGGGTACAAACAATAGTAATTGGGGCCTAGTGTGGTTGTGTACGTGCGAGATACATACACTTTTTTTGATCATATTTCCTATTCCGCTATTCAATAAAAACCTTTGAGGATCAATTGAATTGCGGGATAGTCTGTGTCGGTACGTGTGAGAGAGATCCACCTTTCCAAGTTGTTGGGGTTCATCTCATACTTCTGAAGGTTTGAGGGTGCTGCCTGTTCCATACCCCCCCTACTCCTCATCTAGCCTTTTAGGGGTACAAACAATAGTAATTGGGGCCTAGTGTGGTTGTGTACGTGCGAGATACATACACTTTTTTTGATCATATTTCCTATTCCGCTATTCAATAAAAACCTTTGAGGATCAATTGAATTGCGGGATAGTCTGTGTCGGTACGTGTGAGAGAGATCCACCTTTCCAAGTTGTTGGGGTTCATCTCATACTTCTGAAGGTTTGAGGGTGCTGCCTGTTCCATACCCCCCCTACTCCTCATCTAGCCTTTTAGGGGTACAAACAATAGTAATTGGGGCCTAGTGTGGTTGTGTACGTGCGAGATACATACACTTTTTTTGATCATATTTCCTATTCCGCTATTCAATAAAAACCTTTGAGGATCAATTGAATTGCGGGATAGTCTGTGTCGGTACGTGTGAGAGAGATCCACCTTTCCAAGTTGTTGGGGTTCATCTCATACTTCTGAAGGTTTGAGGGTGCTGCCTGTTCCATACCCCCCCTACTCCTCATCTAGCCTTTTAGGGGTACAAACAATAGTAATTGGGGCCTAGTGTGGTTGTGTACGTGCGAGATACATACACTTTTTTTGATCATATTTCCTATTCCGCTATTCAATAAAAACCTTTGAGGATCAATTGAATTGCGGGATAGTCTGTGTCGGTACGTGTGAGAGAGATCCACCTTTCCAAGTTGTTGGGGTTCATCTCATACTTCTGAAGGTTTGAGGGTGCTGCCTGTTCCATACCCCCCCTACTCCTCATCTAGCCTTTTAGGGGTACAAACAATAGTAATTGGGGCCTAGTGTGGTTGTGTACGTGCGAGATACATACACTTTTTTTGATCATATTTCCTATTCCGCTATTCAATAAAAACCTTTGAGGATCAATTGAATTGCGGGATAGTCTGTGTCGGTACGTGTGAGAGAGATCCACCTTTCCAAGTTGTTGGGGTTCATCTCATACTTCTGAAGGTTTGAGGGTGCTGCCTGTTCCATACCCCCCCTACTCCTCATCTAGCCTTTTAGGGGTACAAACAATAGTAATTGGGGCCTAGTGTGGTTGTGTACGTGCGAGATACATACACTTTTTTTGATCATATTTCCTATTCCGCTATTCAATAAAAACCTTTGAGGATCAATTGAATTGCGGGATAGTCTGTGTCGGTACGTGTGAGAGAGATCCACCTTTCCAAGTTGTTGGGGTTCATCTCATACTTCTGAAGGTTTGAGGGTGCTGCCTGTTCCATACTCCCCCTACTCCTCATCTAGCCTTTTAGGGGTACAAACAATAGTAATTGGGGCCTAGTGTGGTTGTGTACGTGTGATATACATACACTTTTTTTGGATCATATTTTCTATTCCGCTATTCAATAAAAACCTTTCTAGGGCAAGATCTTAAATTACAGAAATATGAGGAGACCGTCAAATAAGGGCCGTGGCCTGGGTCGTGGTGCTGCTGGTAGAGCTCCTGTTGCAAGGAGAGGACATGGTCGATCTGTGCCAGCTACACGCACAAGTGAAACACCTTCCTCAAGTGTGAGTAGGCGACAGAACCTGCATCAGTATTTGGTAGGGCATCAAACGCCCCTAGAAGTGATGAGGCCAGAACAAGTTGAGGCGATAGTAGATTGGTTTGCTGCTGACAGTGCCTCCAGTTCCTTCACATTGTCTCCCACCCAGTCTACTGCAGAAAGGTCAGAGTTGGCACCTGCAGCCAATGTCCAACCGTCTTTCACCTCACCCCCTTGCAAATCAGGCCAGCAGTCTGAGCCCCAAGCCATACAGCAGTCTCTTATTCTTTTTGAGGACTCTGTCAGCAGGGTTTCCCAGGGCCATCCACCTAGCCCTGCCCCAGAAGTGGAAGAGATTGAGTGCAGCGATGCCCAACCACTTATTTCTCAAGATGAGTACATGCAAGGATCATCGCAGCACGTCTCCGATGATGACGAAACGCAGGTGCCAACTGCTGCGGCGTTCAGCATTGTGGAGACCGACAAGGAGGGCAGGGGTGAAGACTGGGTGGAAGATGATGTGGAGGACGATGAGGTCCTCGACCCCACATGGAATGAACGTCATGCAGGTGAACTGAGTAGTTTGGAGGAAGAGGCGGTGGTCGCACAGAGCCACCAGCACAGCAGAAGAGGGAGCAGGGTGCAGAAGCGGAGCGGCCGTGCCCTAGACACTACGCCCGCTACTGCCCAACGCAGCAAGGGAACGAGCGCACCAAAGTCAGCTCAAAGGAGTTCTCTAGCGTGGAAGTTCTTTAGAAAATGTGCTGATGACAGGACACGAGTGGTTTGCACCCTGTGCAATCAGAGCTTGAAGCGAGGCATGAACCTTCTCAACCTGAGCACAACCTGCATGATCAGGCATCTAAGTGCAAAGCACGAGCTGCAGTGGAGTACACACCTTCAAAACCAAGAAACGTCTCTGGCTCATCCTGCTTCCTCTTCTGCTGCAGTCTCGGCCGCTCCAGCCACATCTGTAGTGATACCGGCACCTGCCACCCCGCAAACAGACGATCTGTCAGCAACACCACCACCTGGGTCACCAACAACCATCTCCACAATGTCCCGTGGAAGCGTTCAGCTTTCCATCTCCCAAACACTTGAGAGGAAGAGGAAGTACCCCCCTACCCACCCGCGATCCCTGGCCCTGAATGCCAGCATTTCAAAATTATTGGCCTTTGAAATGCTGTCATTCCGTCTGGTGGAGACGCACAGTTTTAAAAACCTTATGTCGGTGGCTGTCCCACAGTACGTCGTGCCCAGCCGCCACTACTTTTCCAGGCAAGCCATCCCTTCCCTGCACAACCAAGTGGGGGAAAAAATCAGGTGTGCACTGCGCAACGCCATCTGTGCCAAGGTCCACCTAACTACGGATACGTGGACCAGTAAGCACGGTCAGGGGCGTTATATCTCCCTAACGGCACACTGGGTAAATGCAGTGGCGGATGGGCCTGAGGCGGATAGCAATTTGGCGCATGTCCTTCCACCACCGAGGATTGCAGGGCGCTTCAGTTTGCCTCCTGTTCCTAGCTCCTCCTACTCCGCTTCCTCATCCTCTACCGCCTCCTCATCCGGACAGCGTAACACCTTCACCACCAACTTCAGCACGGCCAGGGGTAAACGACAGCAGGCAGTTTTACAACTTGCCTGTTTGGGGGACAAACCACACACCGCGCAGGAGTTGTGGAGGAGCATGGAACAGCAGACAAATGAGTGGTTGCTGCCAGCGAGCCTCAAGCCCGGCCTGGTGGTGTGCGATAACGGGCGAAATCTCATAGCAGCTCTGGGCCTAGCCGGTTTGACGCACATCCCTTGCCTGGCGCATGTGCTGAATTTGGTGGTGCAGAGGTTCCTTAAAAACTACCCCGATATGTCAGAGCTGCTGCAGAAAGTGCGGGCCGTTTGTGCGCACTTTCGGCGTTCTCACCCTGCTGCTGCTCGCCTGGCAGCGCTGCAGCGTAACTTCGGCCTTCCCGCTCACCGCCTCATATGTGACGTGCCCACAAGGTGGAACTCCACCTTGCACATGCTGGAAAGACTGTGCGAGCAGCAGCAGGCCATAGTGGAGTTTCAGCTGCAGCACGCACGCGTGAGTCGCTCTGCGGAACAGCACCACTTCACCACCAATAACTGGGCCTCCATGCGAGACCTGTGTGCCTTGTTGCGCTGTTTTGAGTACTCCACCAACATGGCCAGTGGCAATGACGCCGTTCTCAGCTTAACTATCCCACTTCTATGCCTCCTTGAAAAAACAATTCGGGCGATGATGGAAGAGGATGTGGCACAGGATGAGGAGGAGGAGGAGGATGAAGAGGTAACATTTCCAAGGCTTTCAGGGCAGTCATTCGCAAGGGGCTCCGAGGGTGGGTTCCTGCACACGCAAACGCCAGGGACGCAATTGTCCAGCAGGGGCACAGTTCTGGAGGATGAGGAGGATGAGGAGGAGGAGGAGCTGGAGGAGGAGATGGAACCATGTTCACAGCAGGGTGGCACCCAGGCCAGCTCATGGCCATCACTGGTGCGTGGCTGGGGGGATACAGAGGACACGGACCATACACCTCCCACAGAGGACAGCCTTTCGTTGCCTCTGGGCAGCCTGGCACACATGAGCGATTACATGCTGCAGTGTCTCCACAACGACCGCCGAGTTGCCCACATTCTAACTTGTGCTGATTACTGGGTGGCCACGCTGCTGGATCCCCGTTACAAGGACAACGTACCGTCCTTAATTCACTCACTGGAGCGCGATCGCAAGATGCGCGAGTACAAGCGCACGCTGGTAGACGCCATGCTGCTGGCATTCCCATCTGACAGCGGGGCCACAGTGGAAGCACAAGGCAGAGGAGGAGGAGGAGGAGGTCGCCAACGCAACCAGGGCACCGCCAGCACCTCAGAAGGCAGGGTTAGCATGGCCGAAATGTGGAAAAGCTTTGTCAGCACGCCACAACAAACAGCAGCACCAGCAGCTCAGATGGAACGTCTTAGCAGGAGGCAGCATTTTACCAACATGGTGGAGCAGTATGTGTGCACACGCCTACATGTAGTGAATGACGGGTCTGCCCCCTTCAACTTCTGGGTCTCCAAATTGGGCACATGGCCTGAGCTTGCCCTTTACGCCTTGGAGGTGCTGGCGTGCCCTGCAGCCAGTGTATTATCTGAACGGGTATTTAGCACGGCTGGGGGCGTTATAACAGACAAGCGCAGCCGCCTGTCCAGAGACAATGTGGACAAGCTCACGTTCATTAAAATGAACCAGGCATGGATCCCACGGGACTTTTCCGTACCTTATGCAGAATAGCAATGGATACCGACCTTACCCACCCATTGTTCCATTTTTGCTCTTTCTCACTCTTTTGGGGTGTACCCTCATTTAAAATTTGTGAAAAGAAGCAGTGTTGGCTACCTCGTCCTCCTCCTCAGGGCCAGATTAATGTAGGGGCTATTGGAGCTGCAGCTCCAGGCCCCTACCTTTTATATAGGCCCCGGGTTGGCCATATTCACTGTTACCGCTCTTCTGTCACTTGTAAACACAGAAGTCTGGCTTCTATGCTCGCTTCCCCAGGCAGCACCCTCAGAACCTCCCCACACAGCGTGAAGGCCGGACAAGGAGGGACAGTTGGCGATGCATGGATGTGTTTATGGGCTTCAGAGACAGCATCCCATGTTGAATTAGGCATGCATGGCTGCACCCTTCCTCCTCTGGGTGCATGGCAAGGCACGGCCCTAAGGCCCTTCAAAATCCTCAGCACCAAGCCCATGATGCTGTTAATCCGGCCCTGGTCCTCCTCCACCGCCGCTTCCACCTACACCGCCCATAGGTGTGCGCAGCCTATTGCATTAAGGTGTGCACCCCAAAGTTGAAATACACATGCATGTGTTTGCCAGCAGGGAGAGTAATGTATCGGGGCCATGTACCTGTAGGCAAGGAGAAATAGAGCAGAGCAGGTCCCAGGGAGATCTTTCCCATCTCCTCACTGGCAATGCTATGTGCCCTAGGTGATTAGGGTGTGCCCAGGCACACCCAGCACACCCTGTGCGCACGCCTATGTCACCGCCACATCCACCACCACCTCAACCTCCCTCCTACTCCATATGGGCCTCGTCCTTCAGAGATGAAGAAGAACATTGTTTTATTTTTCTGTTTTTTTTTGTTGTTTTAAGTTATTTCCCTATCCACATTTGTTTGCAGAGCACTTGCCATGCTCTTAATTACGTTTTGCTGCCATTTGCAGCACTCTAGCCCTTTCCTTTGGTGTTTTAGAGCCATTTTAGTGCCTTAAAGTTCGGGTCCCCATTGACTTCAATGGGGTTCGGTGTCCGGGAAAAGTTCGGTAAAAGTCCGGGACACGGACCCGGACTTTTTTTTAAAGTTCGGCCGAACCCGTCGAACACGGACATCTAGGTGTCCGCTCAACCCTACTTCTGAGGTCAATTAGACGCAGGAAGTCAACAACTACTAGTTGGTCTACTTCTTCTCTATACTCTATCTTCTATCCTATCTCTATTCCCTTTACCTTTTCATCTCATCTCCCTGCCCTCTACCCCCCCCCCACCTCCTCACCAATTGTAAAATATGGCCTACTCTAATTTGGGTAAGACGCCATTTCTCATATCTCATAACGTTAATGGCCTTAATTAGCTGGAAAAAAAAAGGAAACGTTTGTTATATGAATTGAAAAAAACAAAGGCTCAGGTGGTCTCTTTACAAGAGACACACTTCCGTGGCTCGAATGTCCCTAAATTGCATACAAAATATTATCCCACAGCATACCATGCAACTAACACACAGGCCAAAACAAAGGGTGTAACGATCCTGCTCCACAAAAATTTGGACTTTAAATTGGAGGAACAGCTAATGGACCCAGAGGGGAGATATTTGTTCCTGTCAGGACTACTCAATGGTAAACCAATCACTCCTACAAAATTATCAAAAAAATCAAAGAACTACTTAAATCACTGACGCTTGTGGACGCGTGGAGGACGGTTAATCCCTCAGAAAGAGACTACACTTTCTACTCAGCAGCACATAAACGCTACACACGTATAGACCACGTTTACATTACACAAAGGGACCTCCCTAAATTGATTACAGCTAACATAGGAATAATATCTCTCTCGGACCACGCTCCCGTGTCAATTTCTTTACAAACAGGCCTACCTGGCAGGAGGGAGTTCAAATGGAGATTGAACTCCTCCTTGTTAGTGAAACGAGACATACAAGCAGATGTACAAACCTCTATCACTAATTATTTCAGGGACAATACCTCAGAAGAGGTTTCCCGCTACTTTTCTGGGAGGCTCATAAAAGCGTGATAAGGGGAGAGCTTATTAGACATGGAGCTGCCCGGAAGAGAGCTAATGAGAATTTGATAGCCGATATCAGCAAGAAAATATCGACTTTCGAATCACGGCATAAAATCAGTGTGTCACAGAAGGTGGAGCAGGAACTTATTTCACAAAGAAAAACACTAAATGAGATATTGCAATCAAAAATTAAAAGATCTATTTTTTTTAAAAAAAATCCTTATATTATGAGCAGGGTGATAAGGGGGCAGACTATTGGACAAAGCCTTAAAAGAGGCACAATTTGACAACAACATACATTGCATCAGGGGTCAGTAGAGTAGTCTACTGCGGGACCCGTGCAAAATAGCTGAGTGTTTTGGAACCTTCTATTCCAAACTTTACAACATTCAAACGCAAAACAAAATAGATGGTCTTGAAAATTCCAGAGACCAACAAATCATAGAATATCTTCAACGCAGTGGAATACCAGTCTTGCCACAGGAGGCCGTAAAAGATTTAGAACTGGAGATCTCTATAAATGAAATTAAAATGGCAATTGCAGACTTGCAAGTAGGGAAAAGTCCTGGGCCCAATGGATTTTCCACCCAGTACTATAAGCTTTTTGTAGATGAGTTGGCTCCCCACCTAGCTAAAGCTTTAAACTATATTCTAAAACAACCTGCACTGACCAGGGAATTTCCGTTGGCCCACATCTCGGTGATCCCCAAACCAGAGAAAGATCCAACCTTATGTGCGAATTATAGGCCAATTTAATTACTAAACATAGACCTTAAAATCCTAACCAAAATTCTGGCTAACAGATTGGGATCACTGTTACACCATGTTATAGGACCGGAACAGGTGAGTTTCATGCAAGGTAGGGAAGCCAAGGATAGTGTAACAAAAGCTCTGAATTTAATCCATGGAATAAAGGGCACAAAAAAAACCCGAAGGCCTTTTTCTGTCCCCAGATGCCGAAAAGGCATTCGACAGGGTTTCATGGGATTACTTGATTCACACCTGCAAACACATAGGTCTTGGCCCCAACATGTTAAGCTGGATTCAGGCCTTATACACAACCCCCACAGCAAGAGTTAAAGTCAACAATACCCTGTCACCTCCTTTTCCTTTAAAAAATGGAACCAGGCAGGGTTGCCCCCTGTCCCGGCTACTGTTCATATTAACCCTTGAACCACTTATAAGAACCCTCAATCTCACCCCTGACATACATGGATTTCATAGAGGCACAAGAGAATTCAAACTCTCAGCGTGCGCTGACGATTTGCTGTTTTTTATCTCTCAACAGCACATTTCTATTCCAAATTTAAACAACCTATTTAAATTATATAGAATTCTTTCCAATTTCAAAATAAATCATAGTAAATCAGAAGCCTTAAATCTGACACTCTCGCCTGATCTCCTAAAGCTCACAATGGAAAATTGTCCATACCGATGGGAAAGGCATACCCTGAAGTATTGAGGTATTAAGCTTACATCCCGTTTGGAAGATTTATTTGAAGCAAACTTTACCCCACTTCTAAAACAGATTGCTGCGGATTTAAAAAGGTGGAACGTCAAAACTTTCTCTTGGTTTGGTAGAGCCTCTATAATCAAGATGACAGTCCTACCAAGACTCCTTTATCTTTTCCACGCTCTCCCGATTAGGATACCAGCATCCTTTTTTTGTAAATTAGCCTCCCTACAAAGGACATTCATTTGGGCAAACAAAAAGCCACGAATACGACTCAAATATTTCCAGCTGCATAAATTAAGTGGTGGCATGAGTCTCCCAGACTTCCACAAATATTATCAAGCAACTCATCTAACGAGAATCCTGGATTGGTTTTGCCATTCAGGCAGCAAAGACTGGGTGAGCGTGGAACTGAAATGGAGTGACACCCCCCCTCACCACCTACTGTGGACCAACCAGCGAAACCATCCAATAGAAATTAAGAGACACCCCTTGATATCTACCACATTGAACATTTTTCAAAATGTTGCACATAAACATAACATATCCACATTTCCAAGCCCACTTACGCCGCTGTTAAATAACCCATATTTTCAACCTGGTATCAATAACCGCTCTTTACTAACAACTCAAAAAGACACAGCCTGCCCCCTACTCATTATGCATTGCTTTCACAACTCCAACATTAGACCCTATGTAGATTTGAAAAACATCTGTTACAGCAAAACACCTTTACAATATTGGAACTACATACAGATACGAGATTTTATTTTACACCTTAAAACACAAAGACTTACTCACTAGACCATTGACCCAATTCGAAAAGCAGTGCCTCCGAGGTGACAAAATCGATGGAGCAACCTCCCAATCATACAAATTGCTCATTGAAGTGCCTTCAGGTTTTGATGGTCCATATAAAAAAGTTTGGGAAAAAGATTTAGGGCGCTCCATCACTTCAGTACAATGGGAGAGGGTTTGTTACTTCTCCCACAAGTGCTCACTAAGCACCAGATTACAGGAGACTTCTTATAAAACACAATGGTCCTGCATGCCTGTTACCATTCACCGATGGTCTAGTCAGTGTTCAGATAGGTGTTGGAGATGTGGTTCTTCGCGAGGCACATTTCTACACATCTGGTGGGAATGCACACATATTAAAGGCTACTGGGAAAAGGTCAATAGTTGGATACGTCACATCACTGAAACCAAATTAAATTTAGATGCGGCATGCTGTCTACTACATCTCAACCAACTTACCTACCGAAAATATAAACGTTCACTAACAAGACATCTCCTTAATGCAGCTAAAGCCCTGATACCCTTGCACTGGAACTCCAAAAAAATTCCTAGCATCCCGGAATGGCTCACTAAGGTGAGGTCCATTTAGGAGATGGAAGAGACTCTAGCAATTAGAACGGAAAGAAATTATCTCTTTCAAAGGCTATGGTTCCCCTGGCAATTATTTACAGTTTCAAAAGAATATCAGGGATTAATGAACACTTAGTCCTAACTAAAAACTCATTGGGGGGCTATGACTGGAAGCATAATTTCCCATCATTCCTTATCCTAACCCCCCCCCCACCTTATAATTCCCTCCTTTCATTTTCCGCTCCTCTTTCCTCACTCTTTACTTTCTTCCTTTTTTCTAAACTTAACTCCTTCTTTGTTTCCTTTCTAAATAGGGGATGAACTTTCTACTCTTCTTCATGTTCATCCTCTAAATACTCCACTGGGGTATTGGACTAATATCGAGATATACTTATTATTTATAAGCCGGAGTTTATACTACTGTGATATATTTGCACTAGCACCTTCTCCCCTTCCTTGGAGTCGAAAGCTCATCATATTTGCTTATTTTTGATGTTAACGGTTATTCGACAATTTTGGTTGAATTTAATTTCACTTTACTATTGTATTACATGTTCTCTGTTCTCTTTTTCAGTACAATGTTGTAATTTTTTCTTATTTAATAAAGCTTTATATTGTGAAAAAAAAAAGGAAATAAAAGAAAAATGCAAGGAAAGACAAAGAAGTAATGAGAAAGGAAAAAGAAAGTGAAAGGAATGTAGATGGAAACAAAGGAAATAGAAGGAAAAGAGAAGGCAAATTAAAGTGAAAAGAAAGGGGAGAAAGGGGAAAGCAAAGAGAAGGCAAAGGGAAGGAAAGACAAAAGAAAGAGATAACAAAAGAAAAAAAAAGGGAAAATCAAAGAGAAATTGAAAGGATAAGAGAGGAAAGCAAATGGAAAAGATAGGAACAGAAAGAATAAGAAAGAGAAAGAAAAGAAAAGGGAAATGAAAGGAAACACAAGGAAAGTAAAGCAAAGATAAATTAAAGAAGAGGAAAGGAACAAATAAGGCAAGAAAAAGGGAAGAAAGGGAATAATATGAAAGAAAAGGGAAAAAAAGAATAGGAAAAAGAGGGAAAGGAAAATAATAGGAAAGCAAAAAGAAAGTAAAGAAATTAAATAGAAAAGCTAAGAAAAACAATTTTGTATAGACTTTGTAAAGTCACAATTCTGCAAACTCTAACAGTGGCTTAAAAAAAGGAGCCACAGCAATTCCAGCCATTAGTAGGCTGGTGGCCTTGCTGATCTTAAAGGTTTCCCTGAGCCACTAAAGCAAAACCAAAAGCAAATATTAACACAATTACCCTTCAGCTTATCTATGTAATTTATTTTACATTAAATATTGAAAATCCACCAAATACTAGAAACGTGGTGAACAGTGGGAGAAACTGAACTGTAAGTCAGTTTTCTATCTTTCACAATGCAGAGAGTAGGCTTTGCACACGTTCTTCCCAGATTGCACTGCTCTGTGTAGAATCAGTGGGCCCCAATAAGTATCTTTCTCCACAGTATGCTACCAATTAAAAAATGAAAAAAAAAAAAAATATTACCCTTCCCTTACCAGATCATATTTGCCATGTCTATGCAAACCAAGCTTCCCAAGCAAGTGCAGGCCCTCTAAGGCACATTTAGACTTTCATTTTGAAAACCCCTCTCTCCGCCCCCTTCTTGCTTCAGGAGTCCTGAGTTGTTGGGTAAATGATGACTTTCTGTAGGTAATTTCAACTAAAACATATTCATACCTTGCACAGATCTCAAGTGAAATAGTCGAAATAGCCCCTTCTGGTCTCCTAACTGAAAGAAAATATATATTAATGTACAACGACTCCACCCAGAATTTTGATTTGTTGTTTTTTGGATTTGTGGTGGGGAAATAAAGAACACATTTTTTTTTTGAGAAGGTAATACTCTACCGTATGTTAAATAAAGAATTCTATGTTTTTTGCTTCTTTAAGTGCCCATGAGTTATTTCCTGACAGTTTTGATAATATTTAACAACAAGTATACTTAAAAAAAAAAACAACATTATTTTAATGAGCTCCTGTCAAGTGACTATGCCTAGGGCTGAGAAGAACATCTTGGGAGAATAATATTATCAGTTTGCTAAAGGCAGGAGGAAACATGTTCTCAGTCTTCTCCCCCTTGCTGATCACTCACTGGGTCTCAAGGTGAGCAACGCATAAGGGTGCTGATATGTGTGACTTGTGCATACGGCCAAGGACTTAAAAGTTACTGTGCATACATAGGGTTTTATTTCACTTCATTATCTCTTAGCCAGTAAATTGATGCCAGACGTAGATGCAGACTTTGAATCATGCCAAAACTAGTATAAAGCTGGCTGTTTTGGGTGAAAGAAAGATAGCATGTCAAAAATATATTAAATTATTTTTAGAGGACCAAGATATTCCACAGGGTTTTACAAACCTAGAGCCCCTCTAAAATCCTTTCTTGACCTAACTCTAAGCTCTGCTCAGATCTATGATAACACTTAGACAACATATCAAAACCAAGACTGTAAAAGGTCACCAGGCGACACACTTACCATGCTCTTCCTCTTTAACCTTGACTGTCAAATCATAGTTTTTGCATTGCCGTTCTTTCTCTGACACATAAGCATGATACACTGACATGACCTGAGAGAAACACACACATTTAATTTACATGGTTTTGGGGAATAATAAAACCATCATAGTAACTAATGTAGAGTCACTACTCCCTTGCACTGGCTAGGTGTGGCAAAAAAAATTACAAAAACGGTTTGTGGAAATTGTGCTGAAGTATCTTTCCATTCAGAGGGACCATTCCCTACTGGGCACTTTTACCCCCTTCCTGTCCAGGCCAATTTTCAGCTTTCAGCACTATCACACTTTTAGATTTTTTTTTTACACAAATAGAGCTTTCTTTTGGGGGTATTTAATCACCACTGGGTTTTTTATTTTTTGCTAAACAAACGAAAAAAGACTGAAAAAAAAATTCATAGTTCGGGTAAGTTTTCTCCTTCACTGATGTGTGCCGATGACGCTGCACTGATGAGGAGACACCGATGGGGTGGCACAGATGGGCACTGATGAGGTTGCTGTGGTGGGCACTGATGAGGAGGCACGGATGAACCTGCACTGATTGGTGGCACTGATAGGTGGCACTAAAGGGCACTAAAAGGTGGCACTGATAGGCAGCATTGATGGGCACAGGTAGGTGGCACTGATAGGCAGCACTGTTAGGTGACACTGATGAGGAGGCACTGATGGGCACTGATTGGCAGCATTGATGGACACTGATTGGCAGAACTGGTGGGCACTGATAGGCAGCACTAGTGGGCACTGTTGGGGCTGCACTCAAAATCAGGTCACTGATAATCAGTGTAGAGATCCCTTTAACACAAGCCGGTCATCGTCTCTTTTCTCCTCATGCTGTCAGAGCAAGGAAAGGAGTGTCGATAACCAGCTGGTGTTTACATTGTGATCAGCTGCCATTGAAAACAGCTGATCAGGTAGTGAAGAGCTACTGTGACTGGTCCTTTCCCCTGATCTGTGATCAGCTGTGTCCAAAGGATGCCCTCCTGGCAAAGTAAGCCCACGCTGTAGCGGGTAGAAAGTGGTTAGGAAAGAAAGTAGCATATGACTCTTATTGTCAGATAAAGTTTCTTTAGCTTATCAAAGTGTTTCTGAGTATAGGTCTGTTGATAGTTACTGTATGATTGACCCACTATATCTGCTGGAAGTCTACTCCAACCACCAACTAATTTTTCAGCAAAATAACACTTTCTAAGATTAGTTTTGAACTTTTATCCTGCTAGTTTGAGGTCATGTCCTTGTATTCTTGATCTTATCTTCATATTGAAAATACTGCCCTCCTGAACCTCATGCACAAACTTAATACATTTAAAGGTTTCAGTCATGCACTCCCTTTCCCTTTTCAAAAGTTTATTAAGATAAATCTGCACTCCCAAAACACTTTGGCATTTTCTGAGATTTCGTGACTAATTGTATCTGCAAAATAAGAGCCCGTAGCGCTATCATCTCTAATGAACTAAAGATAAGTAGGGATGGCCTTGCGGTTCACGTGGTGGTCCGTTCGCGGCAAACTTTTCTCGTTTGCAGCCCGCCGATTTTGCAAACATATGGCGTTGTTCATGGTGGCCATATTAGTTTACATTGGGGAAAACTTTGACCCATGACTTACACCAACCATGTAAGTGAAAAACTATCTGCAAATATGTTATGCATGTATTATATAAACAAGATGTTTTTTGTTAGAATGTTATACATAATGTCTCTTTGGACACTTACAGATAGGACATTAGCGTTATCCCTGACGAAGGGGTCTCAAGAACCCCGAAACGCGTTGGATCATCTGGTCCTTTGGTTGAGTTTCTCTGGTCATATTGCACATACACCTGCGCTTGCAACTGTTTTAACTTTTTTGCACATATTTGTTTGTACAATTGTCTTTTTGATGCATTTATTCATTAAACTATATTCTTAATATTTATTATTTGTCAATTGTTGCCTAAAAAGTCCCAATCCCAGGGGAATTTTGTTCTTCCTTTCACTGTATGTTAGGGATACAGTCCGTTGTTCGGTAATTTATTGCATGTTTTGGCACGGTTTTAATGGCGCGGTTTCAACAGCTGCGAGGCAGCCAATCAGCAAGCGTTTAACTAGTGTGCCCTTAGAACCCATCACAGCCATGCCTACTAATGACATGGCTGTGATTGGCCAGTGCAGCATGTGACCCAGCCACTAGATAAGCTGGAGTCACATAGCGCCGCATGTCACTCTGCTCTAACTACTGTAGGGTCAGGTTCCTGCTGCTGCTGCTGAGGGAGAGATAGGAGATTATTGTAGGGGCAGGCTGGAGATTGCTTTCAGGGAAAGAATAGGAGAACCATCTTTAATCAGACAGCGATCTACATTGATTTTATTGTGTGGGGGTGCAGTGCACAATCTTTTTGCCCTGACCTGAGCCCAGTGAGGAGGAGGGAGAAAAAAACGTTATCAGTCTATTAGGTTGACGGCGTGCGGCGTGAAGCTGACACGTAATGCAAGTTCAGTGCATATGTGTCTGCTTAATCTGGATTTTTAAAAAAAAAAAGCTTTCTCCTTCATATTTTACAGTGACTTACAGTGTTTAGACACTGCTGTTCTAATCTTCTATTCAACAAGCACCAATTTAAGGGGAAAATATTTTTTTTTTCAGTTTTTAGGGAAAAATTATTATTTTTCAGTTTTTCATTCAAATGGGTTTTTATTCAATCGCGGAATAGAACAACAACAGTATCCAACCTGTTAGGTGTGCGGCGTGTAGCGGCCATGTAATGCAAGCTCAGTGCATATGTGTCTGCTTAATCTGGATTTAAAAAAAAAAGTTTTTTCCTTTATATTTTACTGTGACTTACAGCGTTTAGACACTTAAAAAAAAAAAAAAAAAAAGAATAAAAAATGGGATTCAAAGTCACACCCTGACTTTAGAAATACCTCTGCGCTTAGGGCAGTGTTTCTCAACTCCGGTCCTCAGGGCACACTAACAGGCCAGGTTTGCAAGAAAACTGAAATACATCACAGGTGATACAATTTGCTGCTCAGTGATTGCAGTATTCTAGTCTGCATCTCCCCAAGGTAATACTTAAAATCTGGCCTGTTAGTGTGCCCTGAGGACCGGAGTTGAGAAACACTAGCTTAGGGGAAACAGCTAATAGCTGTGATGAAAATAATAGATAAATGCAGCTACTTAACCAAATAACGAGAGTATTTGATGTGAACCATAAAACATAAAAAATAGTAGCGCAAGATCCAACAAGAAGTTGTCTCAAATAAGACTATTAATCAGCAAGCGACCAGTGAGAAATGTACAATCACTTAAAAGTCCTTAAAATCACTGAAAACGTCCCATAAATCTTTATAAAGGTGAATGGTAGACAGTCCAATAAACAGCCGATGAAAATCGTGCACTCTATCAAGATCACCTCCTTATCCACCACCAAGTGCCAGGGGTAAAGAACAGAAGAAGTGGTAACTCACCAGACCTTATTGCTCAGTTGTTCTCACAATTGAGCAAAAAATGCATAGGTATAAATTGGGCCAGCAGGAAAACGTGACATATTGTAATGTTCTGGTACCTTTGGGTACCCTAATTACTCTTTTCCTAAGTGTATGCGCCCCACCATTCTCTTTTGGTAAGGTGCGCATCCACCTTTAAGACTGATGCTGTCATCACTGAGCGCCGGACTGAACAGCTATTTAAATCACCAGCTTTCACTCACATGTGTTCGTTCAACCTGCTGTGTGCCTTGTTGCTAACCTGCCTTGAAGCTTTCATGCTTGCAAGCATACCTCGCTGTCGGAACCACGCTGCGCTGATCCCTGTATCCCGCTACCGGATCATCCGCTCTTGCCGAACCTCTCCTTTGCTACATTGCTACTAGTGATAAGTACCCCACAGGGGAAACCTCTATACCCTTCATACTAAAAGCTTACACTATCTAGCGCTGCATACTAAAGACTATTACTACATCTGCCTTATCTAAGATTGCTAGCTCTTGAGTCTACTACCATCTGCTCTTGCACTGGGTTGGTCTCTCCTGTATGTTCACCTGCTACTCTATCATCTGCTACCATACATGATTGCTAACCTATCTGCATCCCATCTGCTACTATCTTACTTTCAAGAACATTCCTTTCAAGTGTCTGTCATCTACCATCTCTACCCAACCTGTCTCTTCAGCCTATCATCACTGTATTACTACATACATAAGTCACTCTAGGAACATCTTATTGAGTGTGTGTATTTACTTGCTGAAATGAGATCATCCACACATGATGAGTCTTGGGAGTTGGGATTGGTGTCTCAGCGTTTCTCTACATGACTACTGAAGTGGAATATTTCTGCAGCTGTAAATCCACATTATACATAAAACGCAGGAGCGTTACAGATTGAACGAACCTCAAATGGATTCAGCAGAAATAACCACTCAGGTGACACAATTAAAACAGCAAGTAACTGCGTTAATACACGCACTTGCTGAATTAAAAGAAGAAAATCAGGCTCTGACGCAGCAGGTAACTAGACTGACACAACTTACCACTGCTCAGTCCCCTGAACCCAAAATAAATCCTCCTTTGGTATTTACAGGCGATCGCAAAAAATTTCGCGAATTTAAAAACGCATGTGAGTTACTTTTCTTGCTAAAACCCGGTACCTACCTTACTGATCACATTAAGGTTTGTACTATTATTTCTTACCTAACAGGCGATCCTCGGACCTGGGCAGACTCCCTTTTTGAGAAAAGCGATCAGCTTCTCAACTCCTATGCCTTGTTTCTAGCAGAACTTACTAGCCTATATGATGATCCCAATAGGCAGAGTACTGCCGATCTTCAATTAAGATCCTTGAAACAAGGTAGGAGACCTGTGGAAGACTTTGTCGCAGAATTCAAGAGATGGACCCTTGATTCAGAATGGAATGATGCATCTCTGAAAACCCAATTTAGGCTTGGCCTATCAGAGGCCGTTAAAGACGAGCTCGCCCGAGCGGATCTGCCAAAAACCCTGGATGCATTGATACAACTCAGTATCACCATAGATAGAAGACTACGAGAAAGAAAGTCTGAAAAAATGGGAATGCCATTATCCAATTCTTCTCGGATTTCGGCCGTTGACCCCACTCCTATGGAGGTAGGAACCATACGCCCACCTCTATCAACTATGGAAAGAGCCAGAAGACGATCTGGAAATCTCTGCTTGTACTGTGCATCCCCGGATCACAAGATAAACGTCTGTCCCCTAGTCTACAAAAAGAAGGGTGAGTGTTCACATGTCCTCCTAGGGGGATTGACAACTTCAATTACTAACCCTTACCTTTTTGTTTGCTTAACATTACAGTGGGACCAGAACAGGATTACTACTAAGGCCATGATTGACACAGGATCTTGTGGAAATTATATTGACATACGTTTTGCTGCTTTAAATAAAGTTCCTATTATTTCTAAACCTAAACCTGTCTCAGTGAGTCTTATTAATGGTGTTCCTTTATCCTCTGGTCCGATCACTGATCAGACACAGGCACTCCTAGTCACTAGGGTTGAGCGGACACCTAGATGTCCGTGTTCGACGGGTTCGGCCGAACTTTAAAAAAAAGTCCGGGTCCGTGTCCCGGACTTTTACCGAACTTTTCCCGGACACCGAACCCCATTGAAGTCAATGGGGACCCGAACTTTAAGGCACTAAAATGGCTCTAAAACACCAAAGGAAAGGGCTAGAGTGCTGCAAATGGCAGCAAAACGTAATTAAGAGCATGGCAAGTGCTCTGCAAACAAATGTGGATAGGGAAATAACTTAAAACAACAAAAAACAGAAAAATAAAACAATGTTCTTCTTCATCTCTGAAGGACGAGGCCCATATGGAGTAGGAGGGAGGTTGAGGTGGTGGTGGATGTGGCGGTGACATAGGCGTGCGCACAGGGTGTGCTGGGTGTGCCTGGGCACACCCTAATCACCTAGGGCACATAGCATTGCCAGTGAGGAGATGGGAAAGATCTCCCTGGGACCTGCTCTGCTCTATTTCTCCTTGCCTACAGGTACATGGCCCCGATACATTACTCTCCCTGCTGGCAAACACATGCATGTGTATTTCAACTTTGGGGTGCACACCTTAATGCAATAGGCTGCGCACACCTATGGGCGGTGTAGGTGGAAGCGGCGGTGGAGGAGGACCAGGGCCGGATTAACAGCATCATGGGCTTGGTGCTGAGGATTTTGAAGGGCCTTAAGGGCCGTGCCTTGCCATGCACCCAGAGGAGGAAGGGTGCAGCCATGCATGCCTAATTCAACATGGGATGCTGTCTCTGAAGCCCATAAACACATCCATGCATCGCCAACTGTCCCTCCTTGTCCGGCCTTCACGCTGTGTGGGGAGGTTCTGAGGGTGCTGCCTGGGGAAGCGAGCATAGAAGCCAGACTTCTGTGTTTACAAGTGACAGAAGAGCGGTAACAGTGAATATGGCCAACCCGGGGCCTATATAAAAGGTAGGGGCCTGGAGCTGCAGCTCCAATAGCCCCTACATTAATCTGGCCCTGAGGAGGAGGACGAGGTAGCCAACACTGCTTCTTTTCAAAAATTTTAAATGAGGGTACACCCCAAAAGAGTGAGAAAGAGCAAAAATGGAACAATGGGTGGGTAAGGTCGGTATCCATTGCTATTCTGCATAAGGTACGGAAAAGTCCCGTGGGATCCATGCCTGGTTCATTTTAATGAACGTGAGCTTGTCCACATTGTCTCTGGACAGGCGGCTGCGCTTGTCTGTTATAACGCCCCCAGCCGTGCTAAATACCCGTTCAGATAATACACTGGCTGCAGGGCACGCCAGCACCTCCAAGGCGTAAAGGGCAAGCTCAGGCCATGTGCCCAATTTGGAGACCCAGAAGTTGAAGGGGGCAGACCCGTCATTCACTACATGTAGGCGTGTGCACACATACTGCTCCACCATGTTGGTAAAATGCTGCCTCCTGCTAAGACGTTCCATCTGAGCTGCTGGTGCTGCTGTTTGTTGTGGCGTGCTGACAAAGCTTTTCCACATTTCGGCCATGCTAACCCTGCCTTCTGAGGTGCTGGCGGTGCCCTGGTTGCGTTGGCGACCTCCTCCTCCTCCTCCTCTGCCTTGTGCTTCCACTGTGGCCCCGCTGTCAGATGGGAATGCCAGCAGCATGGCGTCTACCAGCGTGCGCTTGTACTCGCGCATCTTGCGATCGCGCTCCAGTGAGTGAATTAAGGACGGTACGTTGTCCTTGTAACGGGGATCCAGCAGCGTGGCCACCCAGTAATCAGCACAAGTTAGAATGTGGGCAACTCGGCGGTCGTTGTGGAGACACTGCAGCATGTAATCGCTCATGTGTGCCAGGCTGCCCAGAGGCAACGAAAGGCTGTCCTCTGTGGGAGGTGTATCGTCCGTGTCCTCTGTATCCCCCCAGCCACGCACCAGTGATGGCCATGAGCTGGCCTGGGTGCCACCCTGCTGTGAACATGGTTCCATCTCCTCCTCCAGCTCCTCCTCCTCCTCATCCTCCTCATCCTCCAGAACTGTGCCCCTGCTGGACAATTGCGTCCCTGGCGTTTGCGTGTGCAGGAACCCACCCTCGGAGCCCCTTGCGAATGACTGCCCTGAAAGCCTTGGAAATGTTACCTCTTCATCCTCCTCCTCCTCCTCATCCTGTGCCACATCCTCTTCCATCATCGCCCGAATTGTTTTTTCAAGGAGGCATAGAAGTGGGATAGTTAAGCTGAGAACGGCGTCATTGCCACTGGCCATGTTGGTGGAGTACTCAAAACAGCGCAACAAGGCACACAGGTCTCGCATGGAGGCCCAGTTAAATTAAATAGCGGAATAGAAAATATGATCCAAAAAAAGTGTATGTATATCACACGTACACAACCACACTGGGCCCCAATTACTATTGTTTGTACCCCTAAAAGGCTAGATGAGGAGTAGGGGGAGTATGGAACAGGCAGCACCCTCAAACCTTCAGAAGTATGAGATGAACCCCAACAACTTGGAAAGGTGGATCTCTCTCACACGTACCAACACAGACTATCCCCCAATTTAACTGATCCCCAAAGGTTTTTGATTAAATAGCGGAATAGAAAATATGATCCAAAAAAAGTGTATGTATATCACACGTACACAACCACACTGGGCCCCAATTACTATTGTTTGTACCCCTAAAAGGCTAGATGAGGAGTAGGGGGAGTATGGAACAGGCAGCACCCTCAAACCTTCAGAAGTATGAGATGAACCCCAACAACTTGGAAAGGTGGATCTCTCTCACACGTACCAACACAGACTATCCCCCAATTTAACTGATCCCCAAAGGTTTTTGATTAAATAGCGGAATAGAAAATATGATCCAAAAAAAGTGTATGTATATCACACGTACACAACCACACTAGGCCCCAATTACTATTGTTTGTACCCCTAAAAGGCTAGGAGTAGGGGGAGTATGGAACAGGCAGCACCCTCAAACCTTCAGAAGTATGAGATGAACCCCAACAACTTGGAAAGGTGGATCTCTCTCACACGTACCAACACAGACTATCCCCCAATTTAACTGATCCCCAAAGGTTTTTGATTAAATAGCGGAATAGAAAATATGATCCCAAAAAAGTGTATGTATATCACACGTACACAACCACACTAGGCCCCAATTACTATTGTTTGTACCCCTAAAAGGCTAGGAGTAGGGGGAGTATGGAACAGGCAGCACCCTCAAACCTTCAGAAGTATGAGATGAACCCCAACAACTTGGAAAGGTGGATCTCTCTCACACGTACCAACACAGACTATCCCCCAATTTAACTGATCCCCAAAGGTTTTTGATTAAATAGCGGAATAGAAAATATGATCCAAAAAAAGTGTATGTATATCACACGTACACAACCACACTAGGCCCCAATTACTATTGTTTGTACCCCTAAAAGGCTAGATGAGGAGTAGGGGGGGTATGGAACAGGCAGCACCCTCAAACCTTCAGAAGTATGAGATGAACCCCAACAACTTGGAAAGGTGGATCTCTCTCACACGTACCAACACAGACTATCCCCCAATTTAACTGATCCCCAAAGGTTTTTGATTAAATAGCGGAATAGAAAATATGATCCAAAAAAAGTGTATGTATATCACACGTACACAACCACACTAGGCCCCAATTACTATTGTTTGTACCCCTAAAAGGCTAGATGAGGAGTAGGGGGGGTATGGAACAGGCAGCACCCTCAAACCTTCAGAAGTATGAGATGAACCCCAACAACTTGGAAAGGTGGATCTCTCTCACACGTACCAACACAGACTATCCCCCAATTTAACTGATCCCCAAAGGTTTTTGATTAAATAGCGGAATAGAAAATATGATCCAAAAAAAGTGTATGTATATCACACGTACACAACCACACTAGGCCCCAATTACTATTGTTTGTACCCCTAAAAGGCTAGATGAGGAGTAGGGGGAGTATGGAACAGGCAGCACCCTCAAACCTTCAGAAGTATGAGATGAACCCCAACAACTTGGAAAGGTGGATCTCTCTCACACGTACCAACACAGACTATCCCCCAATTTAACTGATCCCCAAAGGTTTTTGATTAAATAGCGGAATAGAAAATATGATCCAAAAAAAGTGTATGTATATCACACGTACACAACCACACTAGGCCCCAATTACTATTGTTTGTACCCCTAAAAGGCTAGATGAGGAGTAGGGGGGGTATGGAACAGGCAGCACCCTCAAACCTTCAGAAGTATGAGATGAACCCCAACAACTTGGAAAGGTGGATCTCTCTCACACGTACCAACACAGACTATCCCCCAATTTAACTGATCCCCAAAGGTTTTTGATTAAATAGCGGAATAGAAAATATGATCCAAAAAAAGTGTATGTATATCACACGTACACAACCACACTAGGCCCCAATTACTATTGTTTGTACCCCTAAAAGGCTAGGAGTAGGGGGAGTATGGAACAGGCAGCACCCTCAAACCTTCAGAAGTATGAGATGAACCCCAACAACTTGGAAAGGTGGATCTCTCTCACACGTACCAACACAGACTATCCCCCAATTTAACTGATCCCCAAAGGTTTTTGATTAAATAGCGGAATAGAAATTATGATCCAAAAAAAGTGTATGTATATCACACGTACACAACCACACTAGGCCCCAATTACTATTGTTTGTACCCCTAAAAGGCTAGGAGTAGGGGGAGTATGGAACAGGCAGCACCCTCAAACCTTCAGAAGTATGAGATGAACCCCAACAACTTGGAAAGGTGGATCTCTCTCACACGTACCAACACAGACTATCCCCCAATTTAACTGATCCCCAAAGGTTTTTGATTAAATAGCGGAATAGAAAATATGATCCAAAAAAAGTGTATGTATATCACACGTACACAACCACACTAGGCCCCAATTACTATTGTTTGTACCCCTAAAAGGCTAGATGAGGAGTAGGGGGAGTATGGAACAGGCAGCACCCTCAAACCTTCAGAAGTATGAGATGAACCCCAACAACTTGGAAAGGTGGATCTCTCTCACACGTACCAACACAGACTATCCCCCAATTTAACTGATCCCCAAAGGTTTTTGATTAAATAGCGGAATAGAAAATATGATCCAAAAAAAGTGTATGTATATCACACGTACACAACCACACTAGGCCCCAATTACTATTGTTTGTACCCCTAAAAGGCTAGATGAGGAGTAGGGGGGGTATGGAACAGGCAGCACCCTCAAACCTTCAGAAGTATGAGATGAACCCCAACAACTTGGAAAGGTGGATCTCTCTCACACGTACCAACACAGACTATCCCCCAATTTAACTGATCCCCAAAGGTTTTTGATTAAATAGCGGAATAGAAAATATGATCCAAAAAAAGTGTATGTATATCACACGTACACAACCACACTGGGCCCCAATTACTATTGTTTGTACCCCTAAAAGGCTAGATGAGGAGTAGGGGGAGTATGGAACAGGCAGCACCCTCAAACCTTCAGAAGTATGAGATGAACCCCAACAACTTGGAAAGGTGGATCTCTCTCACACGTACCAACACAGACTATCCCCCAATTTAACTGATCCCCAAAGGTTTTTGATTAAATAGCGGAATAGAAAATATGATCCAAAAAAAGTGTATGTATATCACACGTACACAACCACACTAGGCCCCAATTACTATTGTTTGTACCCCTAAAAGGCTAGATGAGGAGTAGGGGGGGTATGGAACAGGCAGCACCCTCAAACCTTCAGAAGTATGAGATGAACCCCAACAACTTGGAAAGGTGGATCTCTCTCACACGTACCAACACAGACTATCCCCCAATTTAACTGATCCCCAAAGGTTTTTGATTAAATAGCGGAATAGAAAATATGATCCAAAAAAAGTGTATGTATATCACACGTACACAACCACACTAGGCCCCAATTACTATTGTTTGTACCCCTAAAAGGCTAGGAGTAGGGGGAGTATGGAACAGGCAGCACCCTCAAACCTTCAGAAGTATGAGATGAACCCCAACAACTTGGAAAGGTGGATCTCTCTCACACGTACCAACACAGACTATCCCCCAATTTAACTGATCCCCAAAGGTTTTTGATTAAATAGCGGAATAGAAAATATGATCCAAAAAAAGTGTATGTATATCACACGTACACAACCACACTAGGCCCCAATTACTATTGTTTGTACCCCTAAAAGGCTAGATGAGGAGTAGGGGGAGTATGGAACAGGCAGCACCCTCAAACCTTCAGAAGTATGAGATGAACCCCAACAACTTGGAAAGGTGGATCTCTCTCACACGTACCAACACAGACTATCCCCCAATTTAACTGATCCCCAAAGGTTTTTGATTAAATAGCGGAATAGAAAATATGATCCAAAAAAAGTGTATGTATATCACACGTACACAACCACACTAGGCCCCAATTACTATTGTTTGTACCCCTAAAAGGCTAGATGAGGAGTAGGGGGGGTATGGAACAGGCAGCACCCTCAAATCTTCAGAAGTATGAGATGAACCCCAAAAACTTGGAAAGGTGGATCTCTCTCACACGTACCAACACAGACTATCCCCCAATTTAACTGATCCCCAAAGGTTTTTGATTAAATAGCGGAATAGAAAATATGATCCAAAAAAAGTGTATGTATATCACACGTACACAACCACACTAGGCCCCAATTACTATTGTTTGTACCCCTAAAAGGCTAGATGAGGAGTAGGGGGAGTATGGAACAGGCAGCACCCTCAAACCTTCAGAAGTATGAGATGAACCCCAACAACTTGGAAAGGTGGATCTCTCTCACACGTACCAACACAGACTATCCCCCAATTTAACTGATCCCCAAAGGTTTTTGATTAAATAGCGGAATAGAAAATATGATCCAAAAAAAGTGTATGTATATCACACGTACACAACCACACTGGGCCCCAATTACTATTGTTTGTACCCCTAAAAGGCTAGATGAGGAGTAGGGGGAGTATGGAACAGGCAGCACCCTCAAACCTTCAGAAGTATGAGATGAACCCCAACAACTTGGAAAGGTGGATCTCTCTCACACGTACCAACACAGACTATCCCCCAATTTAACTGATCCCCAAAGGTTTTTGATTAAATAGCGGAATAGAAAATATGATCCAAAAAAAGTGTATGTATATCACACGTACACAACCACACTAGGCCCCAATTACTATTGTTTGTACCCCTAAAAGGCTAGATGAGGAGTAGGGGGGGTATGGAACAGGCAGCACCCTCAAACCTTCAGAAGTATGAGATGAACCCCAACAACTTGGAAAGGTGGATCTCTCTCACACGTACCAACACAGACTATCCCCCAATTTAACTGATCCCCAAAGGTTTTTGATTAAATAGCGGAATAGAAAATATGATCCAAAAAAAGTGTATGTATATCACACGTACACAACCACACTAGGCCCCAATTACTATTGTTTGTACCCCTAAAAGGCTAGATGAGGAGTAGGGGGAGTATGGAACAGGCAGCACCCTCAAACCTTCAGAAGTATGAGATGAACCCCAACAACTTGGAAAGGTGGATCTCTCTCACACGTACCAACACAGACTATCCCCCAATTTAACTGATCCCCAAAGGTTTTTGATTAAATAGCGGAATAGAAAATATGATCCAAAAAAAGTGTATGTATATCACACGTACACAACCACACTAGGCCCCAATTACTATTGTTTGTACCCCTAAAAGGCTAGATGAGGAGTAGGGGGGGTATGGAACAGGCAGCACCCTCAAACCTTCAGAAGTATGAGATGAACCCCAACAACTTGGAAAGGTGGATCTCTCTCACACGTACCAACACAGACTATCCCCCAATTTAACTGATCCCCAAAGGTTTTTGATTAAATAGCGGAATAGAAAATATGATCCAAAAAAAGTGTATGTATATCACACGTACACAACCACACTAGGCCCCAATTACTATTGTTTGTACCCCTAAAAGGCTAGGAGTAGGGGGAGTATGGAACAGGCAGCACCCTCAAACCTTCAGAAGTATGAGATGAACCCCAACAACTTGGAAAGGTGGATCTCTCTCACACGTACCAACACAGACTATCCCCCAATTTAACTGATCCCCAAAGGTTTTTGATTAAATAGCGGAATAGAAAATATGATCCAAAAAAAGTGTATGTATATCACACGTACACAACCACACTAGGCCCCAATTACTATTGTTTGTACCCCTAAAAGGCTAGATGAGGAGTAGGGGGAGTATGGAACAGGCAGCACCCTCAAACCTTCAGAAGTATGAGATGAACCCCAACAACTTGGAAAGGTGGATCTCTCTCACACGTACCAACACAGACTATCCCCCAATTTAACTGATCCCCAAAGGTTTTTGATTAAATAGCGGAATAGAAAATATGATCCAAAAAAAGTGTATGTATATCACACGTACACAACCACACTAGGCCCCAATTACTATTGTTTGTACCCCTAAAAGGCTAGATGAGGAGTAGGGGGGGTATGGAACAGGCAGCACCCTCAAATCTTCAGAAGTATGAGATGAACCCCAAAAACTTGGAAAGGTGGATCTCTCTCACACGTACCAACACAGACTATCCCCCAATTTAACTGATCCCCAAAGGTTTTTGATTAAATAGCGGAATAGAAAATATGATCCAAAAAAAGTGTATGTATATCACACGTACACAACCACACTAGGCCCCAATTACTATTGTTTGTACCCCTAAAAGGCTAGATGAGGAGTAGGGGGAGTATGGAACAGGCAGCACCCTCAAACCTTCAGAAGTATGAGATGAACCCCAACAACTTGGAAAGGTGGATCTCTCTCACACGTACCAACACAGACTATCCCCCAATTTAACTGATCCCCAAAGGTTTTTGATTAAATAGCGGAATAGAAAATATGATCCAAAAAAAGTGTATGTATATCACACGTACACAACCACACTGGGCCCCAATTACTATTGTTTGTACCCCTAAAAGGCTAGATGAGGAGTAGGGGGAGTATGGAACAGGCAGCACCCTCAAACCTTCAGAAGTATGAGATGAACCCCAACAACTTGGAAAGGTGGATCTCTCTCACACGTACCAACACAGACTATCCCCCAATTTAACTGATCCCCAAAGGTTTTTGATTAAATAGCGGAATAGAAAATATGATCCAAAAAAAGTGTATGTATATCACACGTACACAACCACACTAGGCCCCAATTACTATTGTTTGTACCCCTAAAAGGCTAGATGAGGAGTAGGGGGGGTATGGAACAGGCAGCACCCTCAAACCTTCAGAAGTATGAGATGAACCCCAACAACTTGGAAAGGTGGATCTCTCTCACACGTACCAACACAGACTATCCCCCAATTTAACTGATCCCCAAAGGTTTTTGATTAAATAGCGGAATAGAAAATATGATCCAAAAAAAGTGTATGTATATCACACGTACACAACCACACTAGGCCCCAATTACTATTGTTTGTACCCCTAAAAGGCTATATGAGGAGTAGGGGGAGTATGGAACAGGCAGCACCCTCAAACCTTCAGAAGTATGAGATGAACCCCAACAACTTGGAAAGGTGGATCTCTCTCACACGTACCAACACAGACTATCCCCCAATTTAACTGATCCCCAAAGGTTTTTGATTAAATAGCGGAATAGAAAATATGATCCAAAAAAAGTGTATGTATATCACACGTACACAACCACACTAGGCCCCAATTACTATTGTTTGTACCCCTAAAAGGCTAGATGAGGAGTAGGGGGGGTATGGAACAGGCAGCACCCTCAAACCTTCAGAAGTATGAGATGAACCCCAACAACTTGGAAAGGTGGATCTCTCTCACACGTACCAACACAGACTATCCCCCAATTTAACTGATCCCCAAAGGTTTTTGATTAAATAGCGGAATAGAAAATATGATCCAAAAAAAGTGTATGTATATCACACGTACACAACCACACTAGGCCCCAATTACTATTGTTTGTACCCCTAAAAGGCTAGGAGTAGGGGGAGTATGGAACAGGCAGCACCCTCAAACCTTCAGAAGTATGAGATGAACCCCAACAACTTGGAAAGGTGGATCTCTCTCACACGTACCAACACAGACTATCCCCCAATTTAACTGATCCCCAAAGGTTTTTGATTAAATAGCGGAATAGAAAATATGATCCAAAAAAAGTGTATGTATATCACACGTACACAACCACACTAGGCCCCAATTACTATTGTTTGTACCCCTAAAAGGCTAGGAGTAGGGGGAGTATGGAACAGGCAGCACCCTCAAACCTTCAGAAGTATGAGATGAACCCCAACAACTTGGAAAGGTGGATCTCTCTCACACGTACCAACACAGACTATCCCCCAATTTAACTGATCCCCAAAGGTTTTTGATTAAATAGCGGAATAGAAAATATGATCCAAAAAAAGTGTATGTATATCACACGTACACAACCACACTAGGCCCCAATTACTATTGTTTGTACCCCTAAAAGGCTAGGAGTAGGGGGAGTATGGAACAGGCAGCACCCTCAAACCTTCAGAAGTATGAGATGAACCCCAACAACTTGGAAAGGTGGATCTCTCTCACACGTACCAACACAGACTATCCCCCAATTTAACTGATCCCCAAAGGTTTTTGATTAAATAGCGGAATAGAAAATATGATCCAAAAAAAGTGTATGTATATCACACGTACACAACCACACTAGGCCCCAATTACTATTGTTTGTACCCCTAAAAGGCTAGATGAGGAGTAGGGGGGGTATGGAACAGGCAGCACCCTCAAACCTTCAGAAGTATGAGATGAACCCCAACAACTTGGAAAGGTGGATCTCTCTCACACGTACCAACACAGACTATCCCCCAATTTAACTGATCCCCAAAGGTTTTTGATTAAATAGCGGAATAGAAAATATGATCCAAAAAAAGTGTATGTATATCACACGTACACAACCACACTAGGCCCCAATTACTATTGTTTGTAACCCTAAAAGGCTAGGAGTAGGGGGAGTATGGAACAGGCAGCACCCTCAAACCTTCAGAAGTATGAGATGAACCCCAACAACTTGGAAAGGTGGATCTCTCTCACACGTACCAACACAGACTATCCCCCAATTTAACTGATCCCCAAAGGTTTTTGATTAAATAGCGGAATAGAAAATATGATCCAAAAAAAGTGTATGTATATCACACGTACACAACCACACTAGGCCCCAATTACTATTGTTTGTACCCCTAAAAGGCTAGATGAGGAGTAGGGGGGGTATGGTACAGGCAGCACCCTCAAACCTTCAGAAGTATGAGATGAACCCCAACAACTTGGAAAGGTGGATCTCTCTCACACGTACCAACACAGACTATCCCCCAATTTAACTGATCCCCAAAGGTTTTTGATTAAATAGCGGAATAGAAAATATGATCCAAAAAAAGTGTATGTATATCACACGTACACAACCACACTAGGCCCCAATTACTATTGTTTGTACCCCTAAAAGGCTAGGAGTAGGGGGAGTATGGAACAGGCAGCACCCTCAAACCTTCAGAAGTATGAGATGAACCCCAACAACTTGGAAAGGTGGATCTCTCTCACACGTACCAACACAGACTATCCCCCAATTTAACTGATCCCCAAAGGTTTTTGATTAAATAGCGGAATAGAAAATATGATCCAAAAAAAGTGTATGTATATCACACGTACACAACCACACTAGGCCCCAATTACTATTGTTTGTACCCCTAAAAGGCTAGATGAGGAGTAGGGGGAGTATGGAACAGGCAGCACCCTCAAATCTTCAGAAGTATGAGATTGTGTTCACTGTACCCCACAAAGATTGAGTTCACTGCACCCCACAATGATTGTGTTCACTGCACCCCACAAAGATTGTGTTCACTGCACCTCACAAAGATTGTGTTCACTGTACCCCCCAAAGATTGTGTTCACTGCACCCCACAAAGATTCTGTTCACTGTACCCCACAAAGATTGTGTTCACTGCACCCTAAAAGGATGTTGTTCACTGCACCCCACAAAGATTGTGTTCACTGCACCCTAAAAGGATGTTGTTCACTGCACCCCAAAAAGATTGTGTTCACTGTACCCCCCCAAAGATTGTGTTCACTGCACCCCACAAAGATTGTGTTCACTGCACCCCAAAAAGATTGTGTTCACTGTACCCCCCAAAGATTGTGTTCACTGCACCCCAAAAAGATTGTGTTCACTGTACCCCCCAAAGATTGTGTTCACTGCACCCCACAAAGATTCTGTTCACTGTACCCCACAAAGATTGTGTTCACTGCACCCCAAAAAGATTGTGTTCACTGTACCCCCCCCAAAGATTGTGTTCACTGCACCCCACAAAGATTCTGTTCACTGCACCCCACAAAGGATTTTGTTCACTGCACCCCAAAAAGATTGTGTTCACTGCACCCCAAAAAGGATTTTGATCACTGCACCCCAAAAAGGATGTTGTTCACTGCACCCCAAAAATGATTTTGTTCACTCCACCCCAAAAAGATTGTGTTCACTGCACCCCACAAAGATTGTGTTCACTGCACCCCAAAAAGATTGTGTTCACTGTACCCCCCAAAGATTGTGTTCACTGCACCCCACAAAGATTCTGTTCACTGTACCCCACAAAGATTGTGTTCACTGCACCCCAAAAAGATTGTGTTCACTGCACCCCAAAAAGGATGTTGTTCACTGCACCCCAAAAAGGATGTTGTTCACTCCACCCCAAAAAGATTGTGTTCACTGCACCCCACAAAGATTGTGTTCACTGCACTCCAAAAAGATTGTGTTCACTGCACCCCAAAAATGATTTTGTTCACTGCACCCCAAAAAGGATTTTGTTCACTGCACCCCAAAAAGGATGTTGTTCACTCCACCCCAAAAAGATTGTGTTCACTGCACCCCAAAAAGATTGTGTTCACTGCACCCCACAAAGGATTTTGTTCACTGCACCCCAAAAAGATTGTGTTCACTGCACCCCAAAAAGGATGTTGTTCACTGCACCCCAAAAAGGATTTTGTTCACTGCACCCCAAAAAGATTGTGTTCACTGCACCCCACAAAGGATTTTGTTCACTGCACCCCACAAAGATTGTGTTCACTGCACACCAAAAAGGATTGTGTTCACTGCACCCCAAAAAGATTGTGTTCACTGCAGCCCAAAAAGATTGTGTTCACTGCAGCCCAAAAAGATTGTGTTCACTGCAGCCCAAAAAGATTGTGTTCACTGCAGCCCAAAAAGATTGTGTTCACTGCAGCCCAAAAAGATTGTGTTCACTGCAGCTCACACACAGAAAAATGGATGTGGATCACTGACACCTGCCTATCTCCAATCCCACACCACACAGCAATATCGATTGTAGTTTGTAGAACACAGTTTCCCTAAAATTCAGCAGACTCTGTCCCTAACAGGATTGAGAAGAGATCGTAGATCAGGATTGAGTGCAGATTCACCCCACCCCCCACACAGCAATATCGATTGTAGTTTGTAGAAGACACTGACCCTATAATTCAGCAGACTCTATCCCTAAAATGCCTACAACTCGCCCTGCCTAAACACTCCGACCTGTCCCTCAATTCTATCCGGACACAAATGGTTTTTTCCTGCCTATCTTTCCCTAATCAGCAGCCAGCACATTGATGTGTGCTCTGTCCCTTAGCTAAGCAGCAGAATGACGCTGCTGCGGCGGCTGCCTCGAACTTATAAAGACTTGGTCACATGCTTCAGACGGCCAATCACAGCTACTAAGACATTTGCAGGCATGGCTGGGATGGCTTAAGGCACACCAGTTAAACGATTGTTGATTGGCTGTTGAAAGCCCGCCATGAAAAGAGCGCCAAAGCATGCAAAACCCGGAAATAAAACGACCGAACACGGATTTTTACCCGAACATACAGTAAAGTGTCCGTGTCCGTGTTCGGGTAAAAAAAATCCAATTATTCGGTACGAACACGAATAATACAGTCCGTGTTCGCTCAACACTACTAGTCACTACTAACGGATCTCATATGGAGACCACTACCTTCGATCTAATACCTTCACCCCACTTTCCCATTGTTTTGGGACTTCCCTGGTTACACACACATCAACCAACCATAGATTGGAAGGAACGGACCCTGGCCTTCCTCTCTTGCTATTGCGAGGGTACGTGTAACCTCCCGTCTTTCGGGAAGATCCTGTCTGTGGTGACAGATGAGATTGCACCACTATGTTATCAGGATCTCTCTGAGGTTTTTCTTGAGAAAAATGCTCAAGCACTACCTCCCCATCGAGACTATGATTGTAGTATTGATCTACTCCCAAATAGCAAATTGCCGTTCGGTCATGTTTATCCTCTTTCGCAGGATGAACTTTCCCATCTCAAAGACTATTTGGATGAGAATTTGAAAAAAGGTTTTATTAGACCTTCCACTTCTTCCACAGCAGCAGGACTCTTTTTTGTCCGCAATAAAGACTCAAGTCTCAGGCCTATCATCGACTATAGGCAATTGAATGCTATTACAATAAAAGATCGCTATCCTCTACCGCTTATCCCTGAGCTCATTGAGCAGGTGCGTGGAGCTACCTATTTTTCAAAATTGGACCTGAAAGGAGCATACAATCTCATTCGAATCCGTGATGGACACGAGTGGAAGACTGCATTCAGAACCAGATACGGATTGTTCGAATATCTTGTAATGCCATTCGGGCTATGCAACGCCCCTGCAGCCTTTCAACGATTTATAAACGATATTTTCAGAGACTTACTAGATGTCTGTGTTGTGGTATATCTGGACGATATACTTATATATTCACGATCCCTGTCTGAACACATAAGACATGTAAGACTAGTATTATCGAGATTGCTTGCACACAACCTTTATGTGAAACTGAAAAAATGCTTGTTTCATAAAGACGAAGTACTGTTTCTAGGCTACATCATATCCAAAACAGGAATCAAGATGGACATGAGTAAGATATCCTGCATTCAGGATTGGCCTACACCAACCACACGCAAGGCGCTACAGCGATTCCTTGGATTTTCGAATTTCTACAGGAAGTTCATCAGAAACTTCTCTGCCATTGTGAGACCCCTCACACAGCTCACTAGCATTAAAAGACCATTCAAATGGTCAGATGAAGCAAATAAAGCTTTTCACCTGTTAAAGACAAGGTTTACTTCTGCTCCCATACTACGCCATCCAGACCCATCCCTCCAATACATTCTGGAAGTAGATGCGTCAAACATGGCAGTAGGAGCAATACTTTCCCAACGACCAACTCACACTTCACCACTTCATCCAGTCGCCTTCTTTTCTAAATCCTTAAGCAGTCCAGAGGTAAATTACCCCGTGGGTGAAAAGGAACTGCTCGCTATAAAATTGGCTCTGGAGAATTGGTGACATCTACTCGAAGGCACCCGACTACCAATACTTATATACACGGACCATAAAAATCTTCAATATCTTCAGACTAACAAAACTCTCTCTCACCGACAGGTACGATGGTCACTATTCTTTCTAAGGTTTAACTTCCTAGTGACCTACACACCTGCAGATAAGAACAAAAAGGCGGATGCACTATCACGACTAACTGAAGAAAACTACTTCGAAATCCCTTCCGTTCCTATAATACCTCACAAACGTATTATTGGAGTTGTCCGTTCTTTGAAGGAAGAGGTTTTGCATGGTATAAGTTTGGATTCACCCCCACCACAACTAAATACTGATGCAGAAGGCTTCCTCTACTACAACGACAAACTTTACATACCACCTACCATGCGCACCAAGATCTTGGAATTATCGCCTGATGTGCCTATGGCAGGACATATGGGTATGACAAAGACTCTCAATCTGATTACCAGGCAATTCTGGTGGCCTGACATGAAAACATCTATACAAAAATTTGTCTCTTCATGCAATGTCTGTGCCAGGTCCAAAATTGACACTACGAGACCATCCGGTCTACTATGCAGTCTACCAATACCCCAAACTCCATGGGAAGTTGTGTCCTTGGACTTTATAGTAGAACTACCCCCTTCCAAAGGATTTAACACCATCTTGGTGTTAGTGGACCATCTGACAAAAATGGCACATTTCATTGCTATTTGCAGACTACCTTCGTCCAAACAAACGGCAGAACTCCTGATGAAACATGTCTTTAAGTTACATGGTATCCCAAAAACTCTTCTGTCTGACCGTGGATCACAATTTATTTCCAAGTTCTGGCAAGAACTATGTCACATACTACGAATTGAGCGGAAGCTCACTTCTCCTTACCATCCGCAGACCAACGGACAGACTGAAAGAGTCAACCAATGCATCGAGCAATATTTACGTTGTTACACTTCTTACCAACAGGATGATTGGGTGGATCTTCTCCCTCTGGCAGAATTTGCCTACAACAACGCAACCCACAGTACGACCAAGCAGAGTCCGTTCTACTTGAACTATGGGTTTCATCCCTCTATTCTTCCACCACGCATCCTTCCTTCAAATAACCCAGTAGCCTCAGACTATCTTACCCAAATAAAGGACTCTCTGGGTTTGCTTAATACTACCATTGCACATGCTCATAGTCAACAAAAGAAGTACTATGATCTTCGCAGAAGACCTTCTCCTCAGTATGCTATCGGGGACCTCGTTTGGCTCTCAACAAAAAATTTAAGACTGAAAATCCCTAGCAAAAAGCTCTTGGGACCTTTCCCAATCAAGAAACTTATTGGAAAAGCTGCAGTACAGCTTACATTGCCAATAGACCTCAAAATACATCCCATTTTCCATGTGTGACTACTGAAGCCCCATATTCCTGACCAAGGAATAAGGCCTACTATCCCACCTCCTCCTCCTGTACAAGTTGAAGGTGGAGAAGAATATGAGATAAAAGAGATTCTGGATTCTCGTATCCACAGAAGAAGACTTCAATACTTAGTTTGATGGAAGAACTATGGGCCCCAAGACGACACCTGGCTAAACACCTCTGACATACATGCCCCTAGATTAATCCGCAATTTTCATGCAAAGTACCCAGACAAACCAGCTCCAGAGGCCTTCAGGAGCCGGCCTTAAGGGGGGGGTACTGTAATGTTCTGGTACCTTTGGGTACCCTAATTACTCTTTTCCTAAGTGTATGCGCCCCACCATTCTCTTTTGGTAAGGTGCGCATACACCTTTAAGACTGATGCTGTCATCACTGAGCGCCGGACTGAACAGCTATTTAAATCACCAGCTTTCACTCACATGTGTTCGTTCAACCTGCTGTGTGCCTTGTTGCTAACCTGCCTTGAAGCTCTCATGCTTGCAAGCATACCTCGCTGTCGGAACCACGCTGCGCTGATCCCTGTGTCCCGCTACCGGATCATCCGCTCTTGCCGAACCTCTCCTTTGCTACATTGCTACTAGTGATAAGTACCCCACAGGGGAAACCTCTATACCCTTCATACTAAAAGCTTACACTATCTAGCGCTGCATACTAAAGACTATTACTACATCTGCCTTATCTAAGATTGCTAGCTCTTGAGTCTACTACCATCTTCTCTTGCACTGGGTTGGTCTCTCCTGTATGTTCACCTGCTACTCTATCATCTGCTACCATACATGATTGCTAACCTATCTGCATCCCATCTGCTACTATCTTACTTTCAAGAACATTCCTTTCAAGTGTCTGTCATCTACCATCTCTACCCAACCTGTCTCTTCAGCCTATCATCACTGTATTACTACATACATAAGTCACTCTAGGAACATCTTATTGAGTGTGTGTATTTACTTGCTGAATTGAGATCATCCACACATGATGAGTCTTGGGAGTTGGGACTGGTGTCTCAGCATTTCTCTACATGACTACTGAAGTGGAATATTTCTGCAGCTGTAAATCCACATTATACATAAAATGCAGGAGCGTTACACATATATGGCTCCAGGTTCGTTATCCACCTTCTGCAGTAAACTCCTCATAAGCCGTACAACATGTAATAAAAAATGCCTTGTTGAGCGGAGTACTAATGGGCCGTGAGCGTCGACTTGGTCACGCCCCCAGTTGAAGTCGGAAATGACGAAACGCATCAGGGCATGACCAGACGACGCAACCGACAACACGCTACGTGACGGAGGAGCATCCCGGAACTTGCTGCGCTGGTGTGGAGCCAGTTGGCAGTGAATATCGGCTGTTTCCCCGTCACTTCATTCTTATGATGTGCCTATCTTTATCTTCACAAATGTGAGTGCAACTTGTTTTATCTACTTCGAATAAATGCTCTTTAAGACGTATTACACTATTGGAGGCATTTTTTATTACATGTTGTACGGCTTATGAGGAGTTTACTGCAGAAGGTGGATAACGAACCTGAAGCCATATATGTCACGTTTTCCTGCTGGCCCAATTTATACCTATGCATTTTTTGCTCAATTGTGAGAACAACTGAGCAATAAGGTCGGGTGAGTTACCACTTCTTCTGTTCTTTACCCCTGGCACTTGGTGGTGGATAAGGAGGAGATCCTGATAGAGTGCACGATTTTCATTGGCTGTTTATTGGACTGTCTACCATTCACCTTTATAAAGATTTATGGGACGTTTTCAGTGATTTTAAGGACTTTTAAGTGATTGTACATTTCTCACTGGTCGCTTGCTGATTAATAGTCTTATTTGAGACAACTTCTTGTTGGATCTTGCGCTACTATTATTTATGTTTTAGCGTTTAGACACTGCTGTTTTAATCTGCTATTCAACGAGCACCAATTTAAAGGGGAAAATATATTTTTTTTTCAGTTTTTAGGGAAAAATCATTATTTTTCAGTTTTTCATTCAAATGGGTTTTTTATTCAATAGCGGAATCTAAGAACAACAGTATCCAACCTGTTAGGTGTGCGGTGTGTAGTGGCCATGTAATGCAAGCTCAGTGCATATGTGTCTGCTTAATCTTGATTTAAAAAAAATAATGTTTTTTCCTTCATATTTTACTGTGACTTACAGCATTTAGACACTGCTGTTCTAATCTGCTATTCAACAAGCACCAATTTAAGGGGACAATTATTTTTCAGTTTTTCATTCATACTTTACTGTGACACTGTCATACAGTGTTTAGACATTGCTGTTCTAATCTGCTCTTCAATAGGGATGATCAAACTTTTGAAAAGTTTGGTTCGGCCAGAACACCCGAATTTCCCGAAAGTTTGGTTCGGATTCCAGAACCCCATTGAAATCAATGGGACCCGAACTTCTGGAATAAAAAAACACCATTGTGAAGCCCTAAAACCCAATAAATGCCCCTAAAAAGTGCCTAGGGTTCTGGATCATGCCCCAGGGACTATGAATCAGGCAAAAAAAAGTTCTTAAAAATTGTCATTTGATAGAGAGCCAATTATTGAAAAAATTATTGAAAAAAAAAAAAGAGATTTCTTTGGAATTAGTGTCGGGGGGGGGGGGGGGGTCTAAAAAGTGTACCTGTGAAGTTTCAGCTCTGTAGAATGTCCAGAACCAGAAAAAAAAACAGATCATTTTTTTAGAATTTCAGTATAGCAGGGATGGTGTCACCCTCCTTTCACACCTGGGTGTTTTTGTTTCAGGCGTTTTCAGGCGTTCTTTGGGCATTTTTTTTAAACTTTTGTATATGGGTATATATATATATATATATATACCCCTAACCCAGAATCTGGATAGTGGGGTCACCCTGGCATAGCAGAGTCAGTTCACCCTAAACTACATACTATACTACGGTCACCCTGACATGGAAGAGTTCGGTCACCTTGGTATAGCAGAGTCAGTTCACCCTATACTACACTATGGTCACCCTGACATGGAAGAGTTCGGTCACCCTGGCATAGCAGAGTTAGTTCACCCTATACTACACTACGGTCACCCTGACATGGAAGAGTTTCGGTCACCCTGGCATAGCAGAGTCAGTTCACCCTATACTACACTACGGTCACCCTGACATGGAAGAGTTCGGTCACCCTGGCATAGCAGAGTCAGTTCACCCTATACTACACTACGGTCACCCTGACACCAAAAACCTTCCCTACAAAAACTAGATTATTGAATCTAACTATAGTGGTATATAGTACCCTAACTACACTGCATATCCCTTTCCTCACACTAGTAATTGCAAAATGACACTGGAGCAGCAGGATTAACAGAAATGCTTCCACTCTATTCCACAGCCTCTCTATTACAGTGCTAGAGGTTTGGCGGGGCTATGTTATATACTGGGGGGCATATGGGGGGCGTATTCACTCCTGATTGGCCTCTGGACCCCCTAGTCACTCCAATCGGCTTTTACTGATGTTTCTGGGCCAATCACTGGCTTTTTAAGGCCCAGTTCCTGTTCCATTGCGTTTTGGGCGGTTCTGGTGGCCGAATTCCAAACTTTCGGAAGTTCGAAAGTTCGGAATTTGGCCAAATTTCGAACAGCCAATGTTCGGGTCGAACCGATGGTCGGCCCGAACCGTTCGATCATACCTACTCTTCAAAAATCGCCAATTAAAGGGAAAAATAAAAAGGTTTCATTCATACGTTACTGTGAGATACACCCATTGGATACTGTTGTTCTATTCCGCTTTTCAATAAAAACCCATTTAGGGGAAGAAAATTTAATTGCAGCCTAGTCTGCATATGTTACTGTGAGATAGACCCATTGGATACTGTTATTGTATTCCGCCTTTCAATAAAAACCCATTTAGGGAAAAAATGTTTAATTGCGACCTAGTCTGCATATTTTACTGTGAGATACACCCTTTGGATTCTGTTGTTGTTCTATTCTGCTATTCAATAAACACCCATTTAGGGGAAGATCCTAAATTAGAGAAATATGAAAATATGAGGAGAAGGTCAAATAAGGGATGTGGAGCTCCTGTTGCAAGGAGAGGACGTGGTCGATCTGTGCCAGCTACACGCACAAGTGAAACATCTTTTTCAGCTGTTAGTAGGCGAAAGAACCTGCAGCAGTATTTGGCAGGGCCTAATGCGCCTCTACAAATGTTGAGGCCAGAACAAGCACGGGTGATAGTAGATTGGGATGCTGACAGTGCCTCCAAGTCCTTCACATTGTCTCCCACCCAGTCTACTGCTGAAAGGTCAGAGTTGGCACCTGCAGCCAATGTCCATCAAGCTATCACCTCACCCCCTTGCAAATCAGCCTAGCAGTCTGTGCCCCAAGTCATGCAGCAGTCTCTTCTTCTTTTAGATGACTCCGTTAGCATGGTTTCCCAGGGCTATCCACCTAGCCCTGCCCCAGAAGTGGAAGAGATTGAGTGCACCGATGCCCAACCACTTATGTCTCAAGATGAGTACATGGGAGGACCATCGCAGCACGTCTCAGAAACACAGGTGCCAACTGCTGCGGAATTCCAAATTGTGGAGACCGACAAGGAGGGCAGGGGAATCTGGATTCTAAAAAAAAAAAAAAAAAAGTTTTTTCCTTCATATTTTACAGTGGCATACAGTGGTTAGACACTGCTGTTCTAATCTGCTATTCAAAAAGCACCATTTTAAGGGGAAAATAATTATTTTTCAGTTTTTAGTGAAAAATCATTATTTTTCAGTTTTTCATTCAAATTGGTTTTTATTCAATAGCAGAATATAACAACAACAGTATCCAACCAGTTAGGTGGGCGGTGTGCGGCGTGTAGCGGCCATGTAATGCAAGCTCAGTGCATATGTGTCTGCTTAATCTGGATTTAAAAAAAAAAAACATTTTTTCCGTCATATTTTACTGTTACATACAGCGTTTAGACACGGCTATTCTAATCTGCTATTTAAAAATTACCAATTTAAGGGGACATTTTTTTTCTTTTTTTTCCTTTATATGTTACTGTGAGATAAAGCCTTTAGACACTGCTGTGTTCTAATCTGCTCTTCAAAAATCATAAATTAAAGGGAAAAATAAAAATGTTTAATTCATACATTACTGTGAGATACACCCTTTGGATACTGTTGTTCTATTCTGCTATTCAATAAACACCCATTTAGGGGAAAGAAAGATATTCAATTGCAGCTTAGTCTGTATCTGTACGTGTGAGATACACCCTTTTAGATACTGTTGTTCTATTCCACTATTCAATAAACACCCATTTAGGGGAAAGAAAGATATTAAAAGCTTTCAGGGCAGTCATTCACAAGTGGTTCCGAGGGTGGGTTCATGCACCCACAAACGCCAGGTACACAATTGTCCAGCAAGGGCACAGTTTTGGAGGATGATGAGGTGGAGGATGAGGAGGAGGAGATACCATGTTCACAGCAGGGTGGCACCCATATAACAGATAACAACAGATACTACACTTGATCTTAGCCAAAAGGTTGAGAAGCGATGCTGGTGGCATTCCCAACTGACAGCGGGGGCACAGTGGAAGCACAAGGCAAAGGCAGAGGAGGAGGAGGTCACCAATGCAGCCAGGGAACCGCCAGCACCTCAGAAGGCAGGGTTAGCAGGGTCCTGACTCCTCACCAAAAGGCCCGGCCTTAGAGGCAGGTGTGAAAAACGTGTGTAGGAAGTGCAGTGTCCTTGATGCCATACTCAAAGTGTTGCCATCCACCGTGAATTATGGCACCCCTGGACTGCCACTCCAGGGGCACATACACCACAGGCTTTTCAGAATCCTGGTCCCTGGCAAGACCAGTGCAGCCCCGTCCCTACTAAAAGGCCTCAGAACCAGGAACACATACCTTTTCCAAGGCTAAACTCAACCCAGAAGGGTGAAAAAGCCCCCCCCCCCGCCACCCATCACTGTTCCTTACTATATACCATATACAGTTCCTTACCATTCCTTACTTACTATACACGTACTGACTGACGGGTCTTCCCCCTTCAACTTCTGGGTCTCCAAATTGGGCACATGGCCTGAGCTTGCCCTTTACGCCTTGGAGGTGCTGGCCTGCCCTGCAGCCAGTGTATTATCTGAACGTGTATTTAGCACGGCTGGGGGCGTTATCACAGACAAGCGCAGCCGCCTGTCCAAAGCCAATGTGGACAAGCTCACGTTCATTAAAATGAACCAGGCATGGATCCCACAGGACTTGTCCGTACCTTGTGCAGAATATAGACATGTATACTGGCCTTACCCAGCCATTGTTGTATTTTTGATCTTTCTCACTCTTTTGGGGTGTACCCTAATTTAAAAGAAATTTAAAATTAAAAACAAAAACCAATGTTGGCTACCTCGTCCTCCTCCACCGCTGATTCCACCTACACCGCCACATCCACCGCCACCTCAACCTCTAAATGGGCTTCGTCCTCCAAGATCAAGATGATTTTTTTTTATTTGTATGTTTTTTATGTTATTTTAAGTTATTTCCCTAGCCACATTTGTTTGCAGAGCACTCGTCATGCTCTTAAGAAGATGTTGCTGCCATTTGCAGCCCTCTAGCCCTTTCCATGTTTTTTAGGGCCATTTTAGTTCTCAAAAGTTCAGGTCACCATCGACTTCAATGGGGTTCAGGATCGGGGTAAAGTTTGGGTTAAGTCCGGGTCACAAACCCGGACTTTTTTCCGAACCCAAGGAAACCTGGAAATCCAGGTGTTCGCTCAACTCTAGTCAAAGGACGCACCAGACTTGGTTGAGTGGCTTATTCAGCCTTCCTCTTCTGCACCCTCCTCATCGTCTCTATCTGCACCCTCTTCACTCTCTGCTGTGTGTACCCCCAAAGACACCACCACCACCACCACATACCCTCCGCTTGAGTCTCTGGAATTATTTTACGATCCATCACAAGACATTTGCGATGAGCAGCCATTGTTGGCATCGGATCAGGAAGAGGAGGTAGCAACAGCCGCCACTTAGCAGTCTGACGACAGTACCCAGATCAGCCCAAGGAGGTTGGTCCCCGCTGTTGCTGCTTACTCCGAGATCTTGAATGTTAATGGTGGGGAAGGTAATGACAGTGTTGACTACCTCACATTTATAAAAATGAATGAGGCATGGATCTCTGAGGAATTCAACACATGTGACCAGTAGACCATGTTTCATTGAAATTCCTCATGACATGCCACAAATATCTGCCAGACCGCCATCCACCCACAACAATTCATGGTCTAGTCTTCGGTAAATACAGTGGCATAAACTGCATTTCATGTCCATTGAATGCCTAATTTTTGGCGCCTTTCATGGCTGACAACTATTTTTTCTGTCAATGCCTAATGTACCTCCAGCCACAGAAAACAACGTTCTTAGCTGTCAGGTAAACCCATTTGGGGCCTGGAATGGCCGACACTACTTTATCCTGTGAATGCCTAATTTTTCAGACTGGAATGGAAAATCAATGGGTCTGTAAACGTTCCGCCAAATTGTGGAATGGATGCGGACCCATTTTACAGATGTGTGAATGGACCCTATATGTATTTGACATGTATTTACTGTCTGCTTTCAGTTCTGGCTGATTTATGAAAAAAAAATACATTTTTTTGCTGTAAAAAAAAAAAAAATTAGGGCAACTTTTCCAATTGCAATAATTCTGTTATGACATTGTCCATGTGGTGGGCACTATTTGTGCACAGCTAGTAAGTCTTTTATGGCTGCAAATATGACCTAAAGGTTTTTAAAGTTTTCCTCCCATTAAAGTAAATGGGGCCCGCCACAAACTTGCGGTTCGAGGACATTTGAGAAAATTTGCGGCTGACGTTCACGAACCACCCCAGCCTATGTTCGTCCATCACTAAAAATAAGCATCGTTATGTCACCAGTCCCTTAGTGGATCATGCATTTAGCCTACTGCCAATCCTTACTTCAGGACAGGAATTATGGAAAGTGCACTATGGCCATAGAGTTCAGAAGATACCTGATGGAGATATCCTCATCTCTATCTTTGTATCTAAAAAAATAGAAGTTTTTGGGAAGGAGTACTGCTATAAAAATGTATTTACAAAATGATGACGCTTAAAAATGATATCTCCATATGCATGGCCTCTTCATAATGTAGATTTCAGTACTGGAAAATTAAAGTGGTATCACCCTTACCGTCAGTGTTGCTTGTCCTTCGCCTTTTGCGGTCACTTCAAACTTTTTGTTCAGTCGGGTCTGCAATCAAATTTACTTTGTGTGAAAATTAAATAGAATCAGTCAAATAAGAAGTATTTCTTTTTTGAAATACTTGAAAAAAAGATTGAAACAAACAACAAAGATTGAAACAAAGTAAATTACTCTAACTTTAACTTAACTTAAATTCGTGTTGACATTGTCAGTAATCTACTACCTGACCCTAGAGATGGTCTTGCGGTTCGCCCGGTGGTCGGTTCGCTGTAAACTTTGCTCGTTCGCAGCCCGCAGATTCTGCGAACATATGGCGTTGTTTGCGGCGGCAATATTAGTTTACATTGGGGAGAACTTTGACCCATGACAGAGCTGTCAGGTGGAACGGGACAGCCAATTGAAACATTTCAGCACATGGACATGCCCCCTACCTTATAAATAGATCAGAGCTGGCGGCCATTTCACATTCTGCTTTTTGTCAGCATAGGGAGAGGTTGGCGAGTGCATCAGGGACAGTTTGCCAGTGACACAAATAGCTCTGTTAAGGTCCACAAAAGTCCTTTTAAGGGCTGGTATTTGGTATAGGTCTACAGTCTCTTGTCAGTGTAGGGATAGGTATGCTGTGTGCACGAGGGACAGATCGTCAGTGACACAAATCGCTCTGATAAGGTCCACAAAAGTCATTTTAAGGGCTGCTATTTGGTATAGGTGTGAAGAGCACTATATAGGGGTGTATTCCACGTATAATATACTTTGTAATATAGAAAGCATATTATAGTGGATTTGTATTGTGCACTGTGCCGCATTGTTACTGGTGTGGTGAGCGTTGCTGCAGCAATACTACAAACAGTGACAAAAGCACTTTTAATGTATTATAACTGGTGTGATAGACCAGTGGCCCCCCAATACCACATATTGAAGTGGGATGTTATTTAACATTATACTTTTCTAAGAGTGTATTGTAGTCCTGCAAAAACTTGGCCTCTTTTGCTGCGTTAACTGTGCTACACACAGTGACAACAGTTACTGGCCAATTATTTGTAGAACTGGTGTGATTAAACTGTGGCCCCCCCAATGCCACAGATTGAAGCCGGGTGTTATCTGAGTATACTTTTTTAAAGTGGAGTTCCACCCTAATTTTATACTTACCTCCATCTTCTCGCTCCGGGTCACCTGAAAAAGAAATGGATAATCACATTTTTTTTTTTTACTTACCTCATAGCGAAGAAAATATACTTACCTTACTTCCTTCTTCCTCCTTCCTCGGCCGCGGCCCGTCGTCACTTCCTGGCTCTGCAATGATTCCTGGGAGCTGAACGTCATCGCTCCCAGGAATCATTGCGCCTGCACCGGCCCCGACGTCAGTTCCGGGGCGCGCGCGTCCCCTTCTAAACAGCTTCTGGACATGCCCAGAAGCTGTGGAGGGATGACGCGCGCGACCCGGAAGTGACGTCGGGGCCGGTGCAGGGCATCGTGGGACTGAAGAAGGCGGAAGAGGACGCCGAAGAGCATCTCGCTGGCTTCAAGCTGCCCACATCTGAGATGGCAGCGCTGGACAAGATGTTTTCAAGGTAAGTATTTGTCCTAACAGGTAAGTGCAACCCGGGACAGATCAGAGGCTAGCCATTGTGGAATGCACTAGCCCTGACTGTCCCGAGGGTATTTTTAAAAAAAACTCTAATAATAAATCTAATAAACACAGTGCCAAACTCACTGGCCAATTTTTTGAACAACTGGTGTGATCAACCAGTGGCCCCCCAATACCACATATTGAAGTGGGGCGTTATCTGAGTATACTTTCATAAGTGTATTGTGTCCTGCAACAATGTTGCCTCTTTTGCTGTGTTAACTCTGATACACACAGTGCCAAACTCATTGGCCAATTTTTTTGAACAACTGGTGTGATAAACCAGTGGCCCCCCAATACCACATATTGAAGCGGGGTGTTTTCTAAGTATACTTTCATAAGTGTATTTGTGTTCTGCAACAATATTGCCTCTTTTGCTGTGTTAAAGCGGAGTTCCGGGCACAAAATCGATCTTTTTTTTTTTTGCCCGTCCGCTTGTTCCCCTTCACCTGAAACAGAATTGGATAGTTAGGTTTTTTTTTTTGTACTCACCTTGTAATTGTAGATCGAATATACTCACCTCTTCTCCACTTCCTCCCTCTGCGCCGCGGCTCCACCGTCACTTCCGGGCTTGCAATGATTCCTGGGAGCTGAACGTCATCGCTCCCAGGAATCAATGCGACGGCACCGGCCCCTCTCGTCACTTGCGGGGCGACGCCGCATTCCCTGCTAAACAGCTTCTGGGCACGCACCGGAAGTGACGAGAGGGTGCAGGTGCATTCTGGGAGAAGAGGACGCGGAAGAAGACGCGGAAGAGGATCGCGCCGCCTTCAGCTGCCCACAAGAGAGATGGCAATGCTGTGGAAGAAATTTTATAAGTAAGTATTTCTTCTTGCAGGTAAGTGCAAACCGGGACAGATCAGAGGCTAGCCATTGTGGAATGTGCTAGCCCTGACTGTCCCGGGGGTATGTTTATTGAAAAATGGTTTCTGTGCCCGGAACTCCGCTTTAACTCTAATACACACTGTGCCAAACTCCCTGGCCAATTTTTTGAACAACTGGTGTGATAATTTCAAACCAATGGCCCAATCAATACCACATATTGAAGTGGGATGTTATTTAACAGTATACTTTTCTAAGAGTGTATTTTAGTCCTGCAAAAATTTGGCCTCTTTTACTGTGTTAACTGTGCTACACACAGTAACAACAGTTACTGGCCAATTATTTGTAGAACTGGTGTGATAATCCTATGGCCCCCCAATATCATAGATTGAAGCGGGGTGGTATATACCTTTTTCCAGATATACTGCAATTCTCTAGAGACTTTTGTCACAGCGTAATGTAAAAAATGACAGGCAGAGGAAGAGGCAGGCCCTTGTGCAGGGGTGGTAGCGGTAGGGAAGGAGCAGTAGGCCGGAGCCAAAGTGTGACGTTTATATATATTATAAGGTACGTTTGATTATGTCAAAGAACTCACCAGACTTGGTTGCGTGGCTCACTCAGCCTTCCTCTTCGGCACCCTCCTTATCCTCTCTATCTGCACCCTCTTCACTCTCTGCTGTGTGCACCCCCAAAGACACCACCACAAACACCACTACCATATACCCTCCGCTTGAGTCACTGGAAGACATTTGCGATGCACAGCCATTGATGGCATCGGATCAGGGAGAGGAGGTAGCAACAGCTGCCACTCAGCAGTCTGACGACAGTATCTAGATCAGCCCAAGAAGGTTGGTCCCCGCCGTTGCTGCCTACTCCGAGATCTCGAATGTTAGTGGTGGGGAAGGTGATGTGGATGATGATGTGTCTATGGATATCACGTGGGTGGCCACAAGAGAGGAAGAGGAGGGGAGTTCAGAGGGAGAGATGGACCAGCAGATAGGGAGGAGAGGCAGGCGGAACTTGCATTGCACAAGAAGTACAAAGCAGACTGAAAATGTATCAGTAGCGAGCCATCAACCATGTATAGTCACATCTGGCACTCCCAGGACACCGACACATGGCTCCACAGTGTGGCCTTTTTTTTTTTGCTGACAACAGTGTTGCCATCTGCAGCCTTTGCAGTCAACAGTCGCGGTAAGCCCAACACTCACCTAGGGATGACTGCCTTAAGAAGGCACCTCAACTCCCCATCACCGAGCCCAGTGGGAGCAACACTGTCAGAACCCACAAAGCCACACTCCAGGCTCTCACCGTCCAGCCTCTTCTCCTTCTCCTCTCTCCTCACAATTGTCCTCCACTCCACCTTCCATGATTCCGTCGTCATGTTGTTCTGGAAAAAGGCAGGCTTCCGTGGCCCAAATGTTGGAGCAGAAAAAAATGATGACGCCATATACCCTCTTGCCCAACGTTTGACTGCTGGCTTGTCGAATACTGATATAAACAATGATGAAAATATCAGCGCTCCTCCCTAATTGCTAGCAGCTGAACACTAAAAACAGGCACAGAAACAAACCTGGGTGACAAAGATATAAGACAATTGGCAGTGCAGCGCTCTCTGAAACACTAAATAAAATAAACAGTAAAACCAATGACACATGCACAGTCCATAAGAAAGAAACTAATGCAGGATCAGATAAAAGGTGTGATATTCCATAAGTGCAAGAGTTCCCAATGTATTCCAAAGGAGCCAGGTGCAGACAGCCAGTGTAATAAAGTCTTTAATCAGGCTAAAAACATATAACAGAGTGGCCTCTTACTTGAATGGATGGGTTCGCTGACGAAGCCTCCACCCACGGAGGCGATACGCGTGCGGAGGGAGGAGGAACCTTAGCGTCTGACGTCACCCGCTGGCACGGAGGAGACCGAGTGACACCGAGTCTGTCTCGCTGTCCCGGTCTGTTTGCTGTTTTATGCCCGATGTCCATCCATTCAAGTAAGAGGCCACTCTGTTATATGTTTTTAGCCTGATTAAAGACTTTATTACACTATCCTGGTATCTCTTTCCTTCCTTACCCTTTTCATGGGGGAGACATACAGGAGTGTTTAGTTTTTAAGTGGAGCAGGCTTATGTTGAACGGGAGATTGCCTTTTCCATCGTTTGACCAGTGAGAGGATTTACAAGAGGTCGGAGCCAGTGATCTGTTCAAGTGTGCAATGCCCGTATTATATTCATTAAGGTGAGAGGCCACTCTGGAAGGTGGAGGGAGTGTGTGGTGTTCTTCTGGCTGTCTGCACCTGGCTCCTTTGGAATACATTGGGAACTCTTGCACTTATGGAATATCACACCTTTTATCTGATCCTGCATTAGTTTCTTTCTTATGGACTGTGCATGTGTCATTGGTTTTACTGTTTATTTTATTTAGTGTTTCAGAGAGCGCTGCACTGCCTATTGTCTTATATCTTTGTCGAATACTGATAGCCCACCAACTACTACCATATCAACTGGTGGACTCGGAGGCCTTTCGGAAATTTGTGGCCATTGGAACACCACAATGGAAGGTCCCAGGCAGGAAAAATTTCTCGCAGAAGGGCATTCTAGAGCTGTGATGTTCAGCGGCAAGTGAATATATCTCTGGCACACAGTGTTGTTGCCAAGATACATCTGACCACAGACACATGGTCTAGCAAACACGGGCAGGGAAGGTATATAACTTTTACTGCCCACTGGGTGAACCTTCTGACGGCTGTCAAGCATGTAACCTGTGGCACCCGTGTATTTTTGGTTGTACCGCCACGGATTGCATGCAGGCCAACCTCTTCTCCTCCTCCTCCTCCATCCTCCCTCTCCTAATTGGCTGACTCCTCCTTTTCCACTGCTACCGTCTCTTCCGATGCGCCGCCCAAGATCCCCAGAACCTATTCCACATGCCAGGTGAGACGTTGCCATGCTGTGCTGTGCTGGGTCTGTTGTGCCTGGAAGCCAAGAGGGTTCTGTCCTGGGACCAATCCTGTTTAATTTATTCATAAATGATCTAGAGGAGGGGATATCTAGTACAATCTCAGTATTTGCAGATGATACAAAATTAGGCTTGCCAATATCTTCTATGCAGGATGTGGAAACCTTGCAAGCGGACCTGAACAAAATAACGGGGTGGGCAACTACATGGCAGATGAGATTTAATGTTGAAAAATGTAAAGTAATGCACTTGGGGGCCAGAAACCAGAAAGCAAGCTACTCACTAGGGGGGGGGGGGGAACCTCTGGGTGAGTCTAGGATGGAAAGGGACCTGGGGGTACTGGTAGACAACAGGCTTGGCAGTGGCATGCAATGCCAAGCCGCCGCAAGCAAAGCCAACAGAATACTGGGTTGTATAAAAAAGGGGATTCACTCCAGAAATAAAGAGATTATTCTCCCGCTCTACAAGACTCTGGTCCGGCCACATCTGGAGTATGCTGTCCAGTTCTGGGCACCGGTCCTCAGGAAGGATGGGCTGGAACTGGAGAAAGTCCAGAGAAGGGCAACAAAAATAATTAGGGGAATGGAGGACATCAGCTATGAGGAAAGACTACAAGCACTGAACCTATTCTCTCTGGAGAAGAGACGATTGAGGGGGGATATGATATCAATGTACAAATACTGTACTGGCGACCCTAGCATAAGGAACAAACTATTCAGAGTAAGGGAATACAATAAGACACATGGCCACTCACTAAAACTTGAGGAAAGGCGGTTTAACCTTAAAGTGCGTAAGGGGTTCTTCACTGTAAGAGCGGTAAGGATGTGGAATTCTCTTCCACAAGCAGTCGTATCAGCAGGGAGCATTGATAGTTTCAAAAAACTATTAGATGAACACCTTAAAGACCACAACATACAGGGGTATACAATGTACGGTTAGCAGCAAACACACACACACACATCATAGGTTGAACTGGATGGACTGATGTCTTTTTTCAACCTCACTAACTATGTAACTATGTAACTATGGTCCTGCACTCCTTTCAGCTTTGCGTTCACAGGCAGATCAGTGGCTGACACTGCTCAATTTGACAGTTGGTAAAGTGGTGTGAGACAACGGTGCCAATCTGCTGAGCACGCTGAAACAGGGCAAAATAACACACGTGCCATGCATGGCACACATCCTGAACTTTTTCGTGCAGCGATTTTTTGCAAATACCCTGGAGTCTAGGACGTCTTACGGCAGGCCAGGAAAATCTCGGGCCATTTCAGAAGATCTTACACAACCATGGCTTGCCTTGCTGACATTCAGCGGTGACACAACCTGCCCATCAGGCGTCTTATTTGTGGCTGCCCGACGTGATGGAACTCTACGTTGCATATGCTTGATAGGTTGCTCCAACAGAAACATGCAGTTAATGATTACCTGTACGAACTCGGTGGCAGGACAAGTTCTGGGGAGCTTGGGTTTTTTTCACCTCGCCAGTGGCTGCTCATGTGGGACGCATGCAGACTTCTGTGTCCATTCGATGAGATCATCAAACTGGTCAGTCATGGCCAGGGCGCCATCAGTGAGATCGTACCTTATACCTTCTTTCTGGAGCGTGCATTGCATTGTGTCATTGAACAAGCCATCGAGGAGCAGGAGCAGGAAGATGAGGAAGTCGCAATGTTTGATGAATTCCCAGGGGGTGCTACTCCATCTGAGACAAGTCAACAACAGGAGTCTGAAGAGGAGTTAGAGAAGGATGGTGCCGGGGCAGATGAGGAGGAGCAAGAAGAGCATGCTTTAAACCTTTCTGGGATCCCTGGTGTTATCCGTGGATGGGGGTAGGATAACGAGGACGGCATTATCCTGGATGATGAGTTGGAGCCAGGCCACTATACCGCCTCCAGTTTAGTGCAAATGGGGGCCTTCATGCTCCAGTGTTTTAAGGGGGACCCCTATATAAAAAGCATAAAGGGCAAGGACCAGTACTGGGTGGCAACGTACTAAGACCCCCTTTACAAACAAAAAATGGCGGAAATGTTACCAGCATCACAGAGGGGGCGGTCAGAATGCAGCACTTCCAGGCCTTGCTGTGAGAAATGCTGCATTCTGCTTTTGCGTGCGCTGGCAGAGGAATTTCCAGTCATAGAGAGATAGTTGAGGGTAGCAATCCAACAGCGCCTGCAATAAGAGGGCGGTTTGAAGATGTCTTGGTCAGTTCAGATAGGAGATCCTTCTTTCAGCCGACCCATCGACAGCTGTACTCCGGATCCAGCATCAGGGAACGCTTAGACCGACAGGTGTCCAACTTCATCGGGTTAACAGCCGATGTGGACGCTCTGAGGAGTGATGAACCCCTGGACTACTGGGTGGGCAGGCTTGAGCTCTGGCCAGAGCTTGCACAATTTGCAATGGAACTGTTGGCTTGCCCCCCATCCAGTGTCCTGTCCGAAGGGACGTTTAGCGCAGCAGGGGGGATCGTGACCGATAAGCGCACTCGACTAGCTCATGACAGTGTAGACTACCTCACATTTATAAAAATGAATGAGGCATGGATCTCTGAGGAATTCAACACATGTGGCCAGTAGACCATGTTTCATTGAAATTCCTCATGATAGGCCACAAATTCCTGGTCCTTGTCTTCACTAAATACAGCGGCATAAAAGGCATTTCATGTCCATTGAATGCCTAATTTTTGGGGCCTTTCATGGCCGACAATTATTTTTTCTGTCAATGCCTAATGAACCTTCAGCCACAGAATAATACGTTCTTAGCTGTCAGATAAACACATGTCGGCTAATTTTTGGGGCCTATAGTGGCTGACACTTCGGTATCCTGTGAATGCCTAATGAACCTTCAGCCACAGAATACTGCGTTCTTAGCTGTCAGGTAAACCCATATGGGCTAATTTATGGGGCCTGTACTGGCCGACACTTACTTCTGTATCTTGTCAATGCCTAATGTACCTTCAGCCACAGAATACAACGTTCTTAGCTGTCAGGTAAACACATGTGTGCTAATTTTTGGGGCCTGTACTGGACAACACTTACTTCTTTATCCTGTGAATGCTTAATTTTTCAGACTGGATTTGAAAATCAATTGGTCTGCAAACGTTCCGCCAAATTGTGGAATGGATGCGGATCCATTTTACAGATGTGTGAATGGACCCTATATGTATTTGAAATGTATTTACCGGCTGCTGTCAGTTCTGGCTGATTTATGAAAAAAACAAAAAAACATTGTTTTGCTATAAAAAAAAAAAAATTTAGGGCAACTTTTTCAATTGCAATACTTCTGTTATGACATTGTCCATGTGGTGGGACTATTTGTGCACAGCTAGTAAGTCTTTTGTGGCTGCAAATATGACCTAAAGGTTTTTAAAGTTCGCCTTCCATTAAAGTCAATGGGGCCCATCGCAAACTTGCGGTTCGCGGACATTTGAGAAAATATGCGGCTGACGTTGTTGAAGCGCCCCAGCTGATGTTCATCCATCACTACCCTAGACACTATCTCCCAGCTCCAGAAAGTGCATAATAGCGTCAAATACACCTTAGTTAAAAGTGAAACTTAACAACATCCTTATTCTTCAAAGATAATACATACAAATCCACAATTTAAAGTATAACTAAAGGCAAACCGTTTATTTTAGTTTTGGATAGAGAGAATAAGTATTTGAATGCTTGTCAGTTTTTATTGCTGGCTGTGCCTCCGTTAAGGAGATTCACCGTCTCTATTTGTCCTGTTTACTATCATCTTTCAAAGTGAAAGTAAAAGAAAATCCCAAAAATTTAGGTTGTACCCAGAAAAGTAATAGAGGGGAAACCTTCCAATGGGGACATTAGCTCTAGTGACCAGAGTCTCCCCAAGGAATTCCCTTAATTTGCAGGGATTTCCACTCACTTCCTGTTTGGCTATGGGACAGGAAGTGAAGGGAAATCTCTGCAATGGGACACAGATGGCGAAAAAAAAATATGACAGGAGTTACACCTTGCTCTATCCAAAATAAAAAAAAAGTTTTGTCTATGGTTCTACTTTACTGGCCTTGTAATCTATATATTTTTTAAATTGTTTCTTCCAGTGTTTTTTCTGTACCATCCTCCTGAATGCCCAACCCTCTCCTTCTCACCTCCACTTGCTTTTGTTTGGAATGAGTAACGCGCTTTAGTTGTAGTCTTGAGCACTGCTTTATGCACACTACACATCCCATAGTTCACAGTCCACCTTGGGAGTGAGTACGAGAGGTTGGCTGTATACCTAACATACAGTGGGACTATAGAGAATGAATGTAGCTTTTCACTTCAATGGACTGCTCTATTCACATTTGTTGCGCAAAAGAAGCTCCTGCTCCTTTTTTTGCTGTGCAATTCCATTGAGCGACAATCACTAGTAGAGTCTCACCGCATTTGAGGTGCCAATAGGCATAATGGCATTCAAATGCACCTCAAATATTTTGCTGTGATTTGGAATCACTTAAAGCGGAGTTCCACCTAAAAAAAAAACATAAGAAAAAAACCCTGGGACAGTCAGGGCTAGTGCATTCCACAATGGATAGCCTCTGAACTGTCCCGGGTTGCACTTACCTGCAAGAAGAAATACTTATCTTGAAAATGTCTTGTCCAGCGCTGCCATCTCAGGTGTGGGCAGCTTGAAGCCAGCGCGATCCTCTTCTGCGTCCTCTTCCGTCTTCTTCGGTCCCACGATGCACTGCACCGGCCCCGCCGTCACTTCCGGGGCTGCAGCGTCATCCCTGCACAGCTTCTGGGCATGCCCAGAAGCTGTTTAGCAAGGTATGACGGCGCCTGCACCGGAACGGACGTCGGGGCCGGTGCAGGCACATTGATTCCTGGGAGCGATGACGTTCAGCTCCCAGGAATCATAGCAAGCCAGGAAGTGACGACGGGCCGTGGCCGCAGAGGGAGGAAGAGGAAGTAAGGTGAGTATACTTTCTTTAAAACAAGGTAAGTAAAAAAAAAAAATTGCGATTATCCATTTTTGTTTCAGGTGACCCGGAGCAAGAAGATGGACCGAAGGTAAATTTTAGGGTGGAACTCCACTTTAATGTGAACGGGGCCTTACAGTGCCCTTGAATGGAATCATTTTGTATATGATTGTTTTGCTGATTTACTGTCAAAAACATTGTTCGATGTATCACTCACTTAATGACTATATTGGCGTATCTACTTTCCCAAGATTTTATTTTCCATCCAAGCCGATCAGAATACTTTTACTGAGATAGATTTTGCTGAAAATCAATTGATGACACTATGGGGGGAATTTATCAAAACTGGAGCAGATAGAATCTGGGGCAGCTGCACATGGCAACCAGGGCTGACCCAAGTTATTGTGCTGCCTGGGTCCAAGAATAAAATGCTGCCCCCCCCCCCAAAAAAAAAAAAAATCACACACACCAAAATCCCCCCACATCCATTATTTTATATTAATATAACAGTTAGAAATATGATATATATTATCTTCTTCCATAATTCACCACCAGACCGGTCGACTAAACACCTGCTGTCTGTCCTCAGTCCTCCTGTCACTCCTGTGTCTTGCAGGCCCACCATCTAGAAGATCCACCTGCCCTGCGTGAGATGGAGTGCGCTGATGTCTGATGTCATTGCGTACACCACAATCACATGAGGGACGTTCCCCAGAGGAGACGCTCCGCCTCCTCATACTCATCAGTTTGCACTACAGGCAGCAGTAGGAGATGGGGAAATGCCGCTCGTAACACACCGCAAACTGATGACACAAAAAACTGTTGGAAAAAAAATATTGGGAGTCAATTTTATACCCCTCTCCATGTTCTGCCTGGGTCCAATGGACCCAGCGGGACCCATGATAGGGCCGGCCCTGATGGCAACCGATCAGCTTGTATCTTCAGCTTCTTCAGTATAGCTTTGAAGTTGAAAGCTAGAAGCCGAAAAGGTAGCCATGTACAGCTGCTCCAGTTTTGATAGAATTCTCCCCTATGCGTGTCTATTTAATAACAAAACATAGCGATTGATTTACTAAAACTGGAGAGTGCAAAATCTGGTGCAGCTCTGCATATAAACCATTCAGCTTCCAGTTTTTTCCAAAGCCTAATTGAACAAGCTGAAGTTAAAAGCTGATCGATCGACCCTAACGACTCAATCTTATTGCCTGATTCTGTGATAAATCCTTCCATCAGATCTTTACGTGTATGGCCACCATTAGACAGTTGTCATCAGAACAAGTGTTACAATTAGAATATTTTCCCATTAGCTCTTGTTCTGATGACACATGTAAAATGCTGAATTTCCATAATTTTAGGTCCTGGTGATAATGGTAACCAGGACGAATAGAGAGGGTGAATCTCTCCAGTGGGGACACAGATAGAAATAAAGACCGGGTAGAATTTCTAACCCTTCACTATTCTATCTAAAACGAACAAAAAGTTTGCACTATAGGTACGCTGTAAGCCCCATATAGTCAGGAAGTAAGAAGTCAATTTTCTAAAATCCACATTTTAATCACAAAAGCCTATTCTTTTCTATAGTCCCAACTATCACATATACATTTTTAAAAGTTCCTATTGATCACTTTAGAAACATAGAGAGTATTTTCTGCTTGCTATGTGTTATTATCATAGATTTGAACATTAACACCAATACCCTACTGTGGATGTTAAACAGAAGAGTCAATGATCTCAGTGAGGTTGAGGCAAAAGTGGGTCTCAAGCACAATGGTACGAGCAGGGTCAAGAGCAAAGTCAATTTGAGATGGTTTAGGAAGAAAGTTGAATACATAAGCTAATAAACAATAACATGAACCATTAGGCTCCAGTGTCTGATACACTTTAATAGAGTTGTAGCCAATCAAAATGTGAGCATGTAACGCCTTATGCTGCCCATACATGGTTTGAAATTCGGCCGTTTAAGCAGAGACCTGCCAAATTTTGTTTTTTGTATGGGCACCCTGGTTGTATAGAAGTCAATCTATTGATCGACTTCTGTATGACCACTCTGTTGGGTTTTTCTGAATGATCAGTGCTGTTGGCTATAACTAGTAACACTGATCCTTGTGTTCTGATGGCAGAGACAGCTGTCAGAACACAATATAGCACAATAGCACAGCGGGAGTGATTGGTTAAACTCACCGGTTGAACAGTTGAAGAAAATGTATAATGTATGGGCTGCCTTAGGGTATAAATAGTTTACAGACAGGCAAGTAATAGCAGGTGATCAGAAGAACAAGGGGAGGCTCCAGAACCAGCAGGGAAGCCATAGAGAGAGCAGAGTTAGAGCAGAACTTCACCCAAAAGGGGAAGTTCCACATGTTTGCATCCTCCTCTCCTCATCTTTATCGATTGGCACTTCTGGGATAGGGAGGGGGGGGTATCTAGTTTTGACTGACCAAGTTTTGATCTGAGCGGAAGTTTGCTCTCTCCTCTCCTTCACCCACAGCTTTCTTAAACACATCACAGGTCCCAGAAGACTGCAGGACCATTCACAAACCGCAGCGTGGCTTGTGCATGCACAGTGGGGAACCGGCTTACTGCTGGTTTCATTTAGTTAAGATATTGGTGCCTGGACCCAAAGCTGATTAAAGAATCGGCCTGGGTGAGGACAGCGCTGGATCCCTGAACAGGTAAGTGTCATTATAATAAAAGTCAGCAGCTACAGTATTTGTAGCTTCTGACTTTTGTTTTTTTGTGGGGAGAGACTGGAACCCCTCTTTAAGCTGGCCATACACTAGTAGAATATAGTTCAAAATTCTTCTTTTTATGAATGATTTAATGTTAATCGTTATTGGGGTCAAATTGACCGCAGTGATGAGAAAATCTGAAGGAGCGGAATTTTAATTTTTTTCTCAAATATGTTTGTGGTTTTTCTTTGGTAAAGTCCATTCATTCCAAAATTGATTTTACAAGCAAACAAAGTACTATGGATTGACAAGTCCTCAAACATACTGAAAATTTTCGTACTAATTTTCGTACAAATGTTTGTATAAACATTCATTTGAAAATCTACCAGTGCATGGCCAGTGTTAGACTCAGGCAACCTAGCATATAGAGATGCTACCAGGGATTGCTAGACAAACATGTGAGCTATTGCCAACTGCCTGATGGACAACAGCTTATGGACAATTGGAAGACACCTAACTGAAACAGTAAGGCTGTTCCTAACAGTATTGCCTTATCCTTTAAGTGGGAAGTTCTGGTCTATTCACGACTAGTGTTCTGAACACTGTAACTCTTACCTTAGCAGAGCGTGCAAGCAGTGCATTTTCAACATTAATGCGGTACTTCAAGGACCTTTGATTTTCAGGAAGATGGATAGACACATCCATTTCTAAAATTAAGGCATTTGGCACATCTAACTGGTACTGAGCCAAAGCTTGGAACATAACGATGGTGGCCTATAAGACAATGAAGACAAATAAAGTTTAGAAAACAGCAATTGCAATCAACATATGCTTGATTCACATCACATTTTTTTTAAACTGAAGTTTTATTCAATTTTTTTCAGGTGGTTCATAGGTAAAACAAACAATATATGAGTAGATATTAAGGAAAGGCATGGTTGACTTATAATAAACTACCAACTGTTTCAAAATAAGTGAGTATAGTAAACATTTTGCTAACAATGGAAGGTATAAATAAAGTAATGTGTAAGTAAAGTAATGTGAGACGGTATTGTCTATTTCAGCTTTTTTCAACCAGCGTGTCCAGGTACCCTGGGGTGCCTTGAGGTTTCTTCAGGGGTGCCTTGCCCCAAAATTGCATACAAGCTGGTGGGTGGATGAAACCTGACTTTTTAGTTTCATTGTGCACCATTACAACCTTCTAGGTGCTAACCTCCTAACGACCAATGACATCATCATTTGAGAAGGAGGATGTCAGTTGCCTGCATATCATCCTTATTCTACCTTCCCTTGCCTCTCTCCATCAGCTTTGGGGTCTCATTAGCTAAGTGATGGAGAAAAACTGAGGGAGAAGAGAAACACTGGAATACTAGTCAGTATCAGTGTGCAAAATTGTATTTGCTTTGGAAGAATAAATCACCTCTAATGTTGGGTCTCCCATGTGTATAGATGTTGCTGCATTACGTAAAACTATTAGAATAGTTTTTACATTTTATAATGGGGTGCCTCAAGACTGTCCATAATTTTGGAGGTGCCTCTAGACTCTCCATAATTTTAAAGGGTGCCTTTACTGAAAAAAGCTTGAGAAACACTGGTCTATATCATAAGACACTGTAGTCTAGATAGAAGTTAAAGGAAGATAGTCATGTTGGGTTTTTAGATGATAGGTGATAGTTGGAATGCATTAGAGGAGTGACAGTTCAGGCGAGAGGTAAGCATTTAGGATGATTGAGCCAATTTCTGTAGAATAAAGAGCAGGGAATGGTTGAAGCCTCTTTTATTTTGTTTCCCTTTCTATGACACAAACAGTAAAAAGAAAGAGGCCAATGTTCTCTATACAGGAGGACCCTTATTCTCTGTGTGGAAGCAGTGGTCCCTCTGCAGAGGTCTGACACTAACGGGCTAAAGATATCCAATCAGCAGGGAGCATGAGTTTTGTTGATTGCAGTGCTCTAGTTTTGCCTCAGCAGAGTAAATGTTGGAGCTCTGCAAAGTGTCCTCCTCTACAGCGTGCTGGCAGGGGAAAGGGAACTAAACAGACTGTGGCTGCTTTCTAAAGAAAATGAACTGTAAGAATTTGCACTTTTTTTTGGTTTGATGCACCTGGAATGAATTTATTTGATTTTATCTGAAAGATGAGTTGGGCTCTCATTATTTTGTAAGAGCATAAGACCCATTCATGCTGCTTACTTGTGTAGATCCGTACACCGCTCCAAAGTATCTTTGTTCAGTCAACCAGCGTACAATATCTCCTGTGCCTTCATATTCTTTCATTTGCAGTAGAGCGAGCAGAGCATAAGATGTGCCCTCCAAAGAAATGAATCGATCTCCTGGTTCATTCCAATGGCTCTTGTCTTTCGGGGAAAACACACAGCAGAGTAAATGGTTAGCACAGAACAATAGCAGCCATTTAGCACAGGAGCTACACAGTCACATGTTTAAAAAAATTTATAACATTTCACACCTAAGGCCTCATGCACACTGCAGCTATAGAAAGCCTGTTTTACAGGCATTTGACATTATTTCTGTCCCTAATTGCCCCTGTATGTTAGCCTAGGTGTCCATTCACACTACAGTAGGCATTTACAGACATGTAACACCCTCCTAGATAGGTGCTAGGAAGGATAATAGTTTGCTCTGCCTGTTTAACAGGGGAGCAGCAGGTAAATCATAGTCTGCTTCATCTGCTTATCAGGGGAGCCTGATCAGTAGTTCTGCCTGTTGCATGTGTCCATGTGTGATTCATCTGGTCTGAGGGAGTGTCCCCACTGTATCCAATAGGGGAGCCTGGTGGACAGTGGAGGAAACCCAGCCAGTGACACACAGGCTTTGTAACTATCCCAGTGGGTTGGCACAAACAGTGGTGCATCCTGGGATATGTTATAAAAGCCAAGGGCACATGTGACAGAGTGTCTTTGGGCGGGAAGCCAGGTCCCAGGAGGAGGGTGACGGCTGTCTCTCCTCCTGTCTGTTGTGGAAGGTGGTCGCAAGTGGTCGGCCTAGTGATCGAAGAGTGGGGTGCTGAGCCAGTAGGTCCAGAAAGCTTACAAGTGGATTTGGAGGCAGAGCAACCTTGGGAAAAACAGTGTCCGTGAGTACTGGAAAGCTTGCCAGGGGTCTACCCAGGAAAGGGGACTGCTCCAGTGAAGAGTCAGCGGACAGGTGTCAGTGCACACAGCAAGTGAGAAAGGGGGTGCCAAGCTAGAACCCTGAAGAATAACTAAAACAGGATCACATTACCTATCTTCACTTCTGTGGCAAGGTGAAGTAGCAGGCTTGCCATACACTACAGCTAGTTGTCCTCCCAATTGTGCATAGTTCATAGTTGGAGTATCCCACTCATCCCTTCTCCTACCCCAGTTCCAAATAAAAACACAAAAACCAACATCCCCTGGAATTTTTTATTGACTGAGCCAAGGACTGTAATGCTATTTGTCTGCTATCAGTTGCTAAGGGTAACCCAGGGGAATCCAGAAAGTGCAATTCACAGCAGTCCTCTAGGGAGCAATGCTACAGACATTTAGAGGTATTTGGTGCCAGAAATTTGAACACAGCAAAGTCATGTTCAGGAAAGGAGCTTTTTGGCAGAAAAAACACTGGACGTGTCTAATAGGGATGATCGAACGGTTCGGGTCGACCATCGGTTCAACCCGAACATTGACTGTTCGAGGTTCGGCCGAATTTAGAACTTTTTGCTGAAAAAGTTCGGAATTCGGCAACCAGAACCGACCAAAATGCAATGGGCCAGGAAATGGGCTTTAAAAGGCTGTGATTGGACCAGACCCATTAGTAAAAGCCAATTGAGGGGGCAGGAGAATGCTAGGAATGTGATTGGAGTGACTAGGGGGTCCCTAGGCCAATCATTAGTGAATACGCCCCCCAGGATATAAGATAGCCCCCGCCAAATTCCTAGCATTAGGAACTGCTGTACTTCTGAACTTCTGTATAGGGGTATATATATACACACACACTTATATGTATTTTACACATACACATATATAGGTGTGATAGGAGTGTAACCATATTGGTGTTAATTATTTCATTAGCGCAAGTATAGTGTTCTGCTACTTTCACACCTATATATGTGTATGGGTATATATACATATAAGTGTGTGTGTATATATACCCTTATACAGAAGTTCAGATGTTTTGTCTGCCTCCAAAAAAATGCCCAAAAAAACGCCTGCGCCAAAAATAAAAAACGCCCAGGTGTGTTATTTGCAGGGGTTTTTTTGGGCATTTTTTTGGGTTCTTTGGAGGCAGGCATGACATCTCAACTTCTGTATAGGGGTATATATACACACACACTTATATGTATATATACCCATACACATATATAGGTGTGAAAGTAACATAACACTATACTTGTGCTAATGAAATAATTAACACCAATATGGTTACGCTCCTATCACACCTATATATGTGTATGTGTAAAATACATATAAGTGTGTGTGTATATATATACTCCTATACAGAAGTTCAGATGTTTTGCCTGCCTCCAAAGAACCCCAAAAAATGCCCAAAAAAACGCCAGCGCTAAAAAAAAAAACGCCCAGGTGTGTTTTTGCAGCAGGCGTTTTTTTTGGGCATTTTTTGGGGGTCTTTGGAGGCAGGCAAAACATCTGAACTTTTGTATAGGGGTATATATATACAAACACACTTATATGTATTTTACACATACACATATATAGGTGTGATAGGAGCGTAACCATATTGGTGTTAATTATTTCATTAGCGCAAGTATAGTGTTCTATTACTTTCATACCTATATATGTGTATGGGTATATATACATATAAGTGTGTGTGTATATATACCCCTATACAGAAGTTGAGATGTCATGCCTGCCTTCAAAGAACCCAAAAAAATGCCCAAAAAAAACCCTGCAATAGCACACCTGGGCGTCTTTTTTTTTGGCGCAGGCGTTTTTTTTGGCATTTTTTTTGGAGGCAGGCAAAACATCTGAACTTCTGTATAAGGGTATGTATACTTATACACACACACTTATATGTATATATACCCATACACATATATAGGTGTGAAAGTAGCAGAACACTATACTTGCGCTAATTAAATAATTAACACCAATATGGTTACGCTCCTATCACACCTATATATGTGTATGTGTAAAATACATATAAGTGTGTGTGTATATATATATATATATATATACACCTAGACAAAAGTTCAGATGTTTTTCCTGCCTCCAAAGACCCCAAAAAATGCCCAAAAAAACGCCTGCTGCAAAAACACACCTGGGCGTTTTTTTTTTGGCGCTGGCGTTTTTTTGGGCATTTTTTTGGGTTCTTTGGAGGAAGGCAAAACATCTGAACTTATGTATAGGGGTATATATATATACACACACACTTATATGTATTTTACACATACACATATATAGGTGTGATAGGAGCGTAACCATATTGGTGTTAATTATTTCATTAGCGCAAGTATAGTGTTCTGCTGCTTTCACACCTATATATGTGTATGGGTATATATACATATAAGTGTGTGTGTATATATACCCCTACACAGAAGTTCTGATGTTATGCCTGCCTCCAATAACCCCCAAAAAATGCCCAAAAAAAACGCTTGCTACAAAACCGGCAAGGTGTGAAAATAGCGACGCCATATCCCTGTTCTATAAGTGACATAATACAAACGATCATTTTTTTAAGGTTCTGGACATGCTACAGAGCTGAAACTTCACATGTACACTTTTTAGACCCCCCAGAAACTAAATCTCTTTTTTTTATTTTTTTTATTTTTTCAATAATTGGCTCTCTATCAAAAATGACAATTTTTAAGAACTTTTTTGTGTGCGATTAATAGTCCCTGGGGCATGACCCAGAACCCTAGGGACTTTTTAGGGGCATTTATTGGGTTTTAGGGTTTCAAAATGGTGTTTTTTGATTACCGAAGTTCGGGTCCCATTGATTTCAATGGGGTTCTGAAATCCGGGCCAAACTTTTGGGAAGTTCGGGTGTTCTGGTCGAACCAAACTTTTCAAAAGTTCGATCATCCCTAGTGCCTAAATGCATGAAAACACTTCTAAATGTGCCAAAATGCTAGGCATGCGTCACACTTGAGCGTGCATTCATTTTAATGGCCAGAAATTACTATTCTAGCCAATGAAATAAAAAATAAAAAAAAACGCCTAAACATTTGACACACCATAACGTGTCTAAATGTATTTGAAAAATGTGACTTTTGGCACATTTTTAACACTGCTTTTCTCCTGTCGGGAGAAAAGTGTTCAGAAGAGCATGGTGTGCATGAGGCCTTACTTAGACTAGTGTCAATATTCCCAATGCACAATATCCTGAATAAGGCTTAGGAGTAGCAGGGGCTGAAGCAACAACCAGCTGGAACCAAAGACATCACAGATCATATATATATATTCACCAGCACACCGTCAAATCTTTATTGAACCATGGATTGTCGAACAGCATCCAAAATCTTTACTGAAGAATGATCCCATCACAGAAGACATAATGCAATGTTTCAGAGCCATGCAGGACCCCTTTGTAAGGCATTCTTTGTCAGCCCCCCCCCCCCCCCCCCAGCACACAGAGTGCAATTTACAGACTCAGCTCTGCATGGTTCCCTGTAAGACTGTACTCTCCACTCAGGTCTCAGATTACACACAGCTCTCCGCTCTATACTATGGAGTGTGTGACATCAGATTCCAACCCCCTGCCATCTGGAGCTCAGAAATGCTGTGTAAAATGTGTGCATTAGAAGGCCGTGGAGGGGCTGCAGATAAACAGGTACAATTTAGGTCGGAGAATTTGTTCCATCTCTGTGTATCATCTGTATCTAGTCAGTTCAGTGGGTAAATGTAAGGGTTTACATGCACTTATGCATATCTATTGCTTGGTCACGGATGACTTGCAGTTTAAATGATTTTGTGTAGATAAAAAGTCTCAAAATGTATGTACAAGATTATGTGACATGCTATAGGTCTCTGTACCTTTTGACACTGACATCAATTTTGCTGAATTATCGATGGACCCAGCCTTTGCAAGGGCGTATGAGGCAATTGCAACAGAGTAGGGTTTTTCCAGACTTGGATACTGGCCCAGCAGGAAGCTGGCTGCCTTGTCAATACTAAGCTTTAGGTTCTATCAACAAAAAAAGAAAGAAAGAAAGAAAAAGTAAAGGGTTAATGGAGTTGATCTCAAGATGTTAGGGTATAGTTGCAGGAAATCGATAGGGTGCAATGGTTCCTGAGGCCCATGAGATTCCTTGCCTCTCATACTTGTTTTCCTCCCTTAATTTCCACAGTGTGTTCACATTCCATTCCATAATAAATAAAGAAGCAGGTGTATTGTTATGTTGTGTGGATTTTAGGAAAGCACCTTATAGACCATTATAGGCCCAATACTTTATTTTGTATGGTTAGAATAATTTTTTTTTTAAATATATATTTTTAGCTAAATTTGAAATGGGGATTTTGCATTTTAGTTTGTGGCCAGCAGGTGGACCATTAGGGTCACAGGTTTTGCTTTCCATCCTTTTCTGCTTTGCTGAAAAATCTGTAGTTTAATGAGCATAATAGCTCAAGCTGACATTTACAAGCACATGTGAATAAGTCATCACCTCCCAAGCGCCTCCGCAATGGATGCATGTGCAGACTGTGCCTAGGTAATAAGACAAATATAACGATTAAAGCTGGAAACCATGTACCTTTAAAAACAGGTCAGCAGTAGCAGACCTCTGTGTTTCTGTCCTCACAGGTTTTCTTTAAAGATACAGGTGTCAATTGATCCTGTCTCTAATACCTAGAGTACAACTGACCAGTAGCAATCACTATATTCTTATAACCCTTTCCATACACTGAAACCCACCCATTCCAGTCTACTGACTCATTAGGTAGTTGAGCCAGAATTAGAATGACATCCCCAGAGCTTGAACCTTTAAATAAATAAATCAGCATTGACAACTTTCTTATTGGCATTGTCACAGATTCCCTTTAGGTGCCCTTTGCTACAAATCTGTGTCTCCATCCAAGGCTACATTTACACAGATGCTTATCTGAAGATAGTTTGCTGCCTTCAAGGGTGGCTAATTGCCACTTCTGGAGGCAGCAACTTTCAGTGCCATTGCCCAATGCAAAGTCAGTGATTAGCTGCAGCCAGTTGGTGTGCGGTCAGAACTACACAAAAACGCGACCCTGGGCACACACTGTCCACATCCAGGGTTAGTTGGAAGCCCAAATCAACCAGTTTTTGTGTGTGGCACTCATTCTGAAAAAGTTCAGTAAAGGAGAAGGGCAGACGGAACAGGAACCTTTAGAAATCTGCAATAACATTTGATAAAGGGTTTAAAAGAATCGTTGGATTTCCCACCTATGGTTCCAATTGAAAACTCTGTATAGATAAATGGATACTAGCTATGTCCTCTAAAGTGTAATATCCTTTCCAGGTGCGGGATTGTCATTCAATGTCAGTTGTGAGCGGAACAGTGTCAGTTGTATGGCTAGTTTACTTACATTTACATGTGCATTGCAAGCCTCCTCACTCTCCAACATTGCAATCAGGACAAAGGCTGTGAGAACAACATCTGGTTCTTTTGATCCTTTAGATCCACCCTATGAGAGGAAAGAGATGAAAAGCAATGTTGAGGCCTTGCATTTTTCACTGGCAGGTAATGAGGAACACAGATCTCAGTCTAGAATCTTCTCCAATATATAGTTTTGAATATTGGATTGGGTAAAATAATTGATAACAGTTCATGATACTTCTTCTAACCAGAGCAATAAATAAAGAAGAACATCACTTTTCCATAATTAGGCCAGGACTAGGGTGGACTTTAGCATTAAAGTGCATGTCAAGCCAAAATAAAAGTAAAATTTAACTGGACTGGTTCTTTAATTGATGAAGTAATTTCATTACTCATCCAATGTGCTTCTTCAGTTCAGAGTGTCAGAAACATACCCCACCATTTTAGCCAAACTGGTAACCAAACCACCTTAATCCAATCACCAAAGAATGTGCAAAAAGCAGATAAAATTGTGAATCCACCCTATTCTTTACACATAATCCAATCCTCATGGCGTCACGAAATCTTGGATTGTTTATTCTGTTCTAGTTGCCTAATTTGCCATCAATTTGTAAGGTGGGCAGGGTTTTTTTTTTTCAGAGAATAGGTCAGGAACGAGAGGGTTCCCATGATAAGCCCCATTAAAAGCAATGGAAGACTGCCGACTCTCACATTTAATCACAGCCACTCGCATGTAATCGCTTATGCGCAGACTGCCTGCCACGTGATCTCTTTATAAGAGATTACATGTGAGTGGCCACGATTAGCTGCAAGAGCCGGAAGTCTCCTGTTACTTTCGATGGGGCTTCTTCTCGCCGCTAACCACTGGAGCTCTCTCTAGGGTTTTTGAATCTAATTGTAGGCAGGGTACATTCGAAGCTGTAAATGCATCCTGAAGGTCACTAAGCTTCACTAATTAGATTACCCATTTTTCTAGCTTGATAGAAAATAGTTAAATTATTGAAAGGAAAATGTTCTGCAGGGGTAGTTCTATTTAATCATCTTTAATTCTAAAAATGGCCTTATCACTAACGCAATTAATAAAGGTTGGGGAATAAAATGATACCATAGCTTGGCTTAATAAAGAGAGAGAAATTTCAGCTTTTGGGACATTCATGTTTTACATTCTTGTTTTGAAAGCTTTCTTTTTCAGTCTACTCTGCATCTGCAAGTAGGTAGTGCCAATTTTAATAGATACTTACTATCATCTCCTGATTTATTACTGGAGCATCTTCTTTGAACAATCCGTCTGGTGTTTGTTTCTCTAGGATTAGCCAATTGATTGCACCGCACAGGACATTAACTTCTATTTCAATCAAGGGATAGGCCATGGCAAAAACTTTGGCCACATATGCTGTCAGCCTGTGTAGATAAAGTCATCATGAACCAAGAAGATGAAAGGACAAGTAATCATGCATGAAGTAGAGGCATGACGAGTGATCACAAACCAAGCAGAGCCAAGGCAATCATCCTGAGCAAAGAAGAGACCAAAAAAAAGCCACCGGAGATAGGGCAAGTGAACATAAACCAAGCAGAGGCATAGCAATTGTCAGAAGCTAAGCAGAAGCAGGACAAGTCATCAAGAGCCAAGAAAAGGCAGAGCAAATAAGAACACAGCAGAGGCCGGACAAAACATCATGAACCAAGCAAAGAAAAAGACAAGTCATTAATATCCAGGGACATAATACATCTAATAATAAACCAAGAAGAAGAAGAAGAAAAAGAAGAAGGGAGGACAAGCTATTAAATAAACCTAATGGAGGCAGGAATAAAACAGCATGAACCAAGCAAAAACAAGACAGATCATCATTAACCAATGAGATAAGAAAATTAATCAGGCAGGGCATCTTAAACCAAGGAGAGACAATCGCAAACCAAACAGAAGATATCAAGAATCAAAAATCATCAAGAACCATTTAGAAACAGTACAAGTGATAATAATACAAGCAGAGGTAGGACAAGTATTCATGTGCCAAGGAGAGGTAGAACTGTAAAACATATATTAAATAAGAAGAGAAAAAAATCTGAAGAGATATTGTAACACAGCATCCAGTGAGGTGAAATAAAATAAAGTTTTGATACATCAGTAATGTATCTTAGTATATACAGTATTTAATTTACCATGTGCTGGCTGGTCTGTCCTGGAAAGTGGCATAGGAATTGTCTGCTTTGCGGAAAACAAGTTGCTGCACATAACCTGAAATAAACAAGATGTTAGAACGGCTAACTATTCTAAATAATATATCACCCAGATCAAATTTTCTTATTTTAAAGCAGACCTTCACTAAAAGGTGAAATTATCTTTTGAGGTGCCTATAGTTATTAGATTACTTTTTTTTTTGATCAGGTGACAAACAAATGTCTATGAGGCAGCACACAACAGCCCTGAATGAACATTCCCAGGGAACAAAATCAGGAAGGTCAAAAAAATCTCCTGATTGCTAATATTTGCCCCAGTGGCATAACTGACTACTTAAAGTGTTAGAAAAGGTGAACTAACTAACTATCCCTGAACAACCCCCCCCCCCCACCCCACCCCTTGGTCCCTGCTGTACCTATCTCAGGTTCAGTGCCCACACAGCCGGCCCAGCAGTTGCTGGATTTGAAATCCCCACTCTTTATCCTCCTCTCTGTGCAATGCTTCCTGGACGAACCAGAGCGATACTGATTGACCAGCGCCTCCTCCAGTTTGGAAGTGCCGCCAAGAGAAGAGAGGGATATCAAATCTCTGGACCGTTATAGTGGGGACTGGGGAGGGAGAGAGTGTTCGGTGTTAGTTAACTTTTTTTTTTTGCATTATTAGTCCCTCTAATCCAATGCAGCTATAACAGCCTGCACTCTTTTCATCTTCCACAAAATTTTGCAATGTTTTTGTGGGAATTTGTGTCCATTCATCCAAAAATACAGTTGTATGGTCAGGTATTGCTGTTGTACGAGAAGCCAGTTGCATTTTAATTCATCCCAGAGGTGATCAGTAGGGTTGAGATCAGGGTTTTATGTGTATGTCAGCTGAGTTTCTCCACATCAAACTGGTCAAACCACCTATTTATGGAGTTAGTTTTGAGCACAGGGACACTAATGCTGAAACAGAAAAGGGCCTTCCCCAAACTGTTGTTTGGCAGCACATGGAGGGATGTCCACACACTTTTGGTTATATAGTATAGTGATGGACGAACATTGGCCGTGGCGGTTCGCGAACGTTATCTGCAAACTTTCCCAAATGTTCGCGAACCGCAAGTTCGCGGCGGGCCCCATTGACTTTAATAGCAGGCGAACATTAAAAACCTTCAGGTCATATTTGCAGCCACAAAATACTTACTAGCTGTGCACAAATAGTCCAACAACATGGTCACTGTCATAACAGAAGTAATAAGCGAGTCTGCAACCGACTTCTAATGTAATAGCTCTGCTTAAATCAGTCAGAACTGACAGCAGCTGGTAAATACATGTCAAATACATATAGGATCAATTCACACCTCTGTAAAATGGGTCCGCATCCGTTCACAATATAGCGGAACATTTACAGACCCATTGGTTTTTTAATTCCAGTATGAAAAAATTAGGCATTCACAGGATAAAGAAGTAAGTGTCGGCCATTACAGGCCCCAAAAATTAACCCACATGCGTTCACCTGACAGCAAAGAACATTGTATTCTGTGACTGGAGGTACATTAGGCATTGACAGGATATAGAAGTAAGTGTCGCCCATTACAGGTCCCAAAAAATAGCCCACATGCTTCCACCTGACAGCAAAGAACGTTATATTCTGTGACTGGAGGTACATTAGGCATTCACAGGATACAGAAGTAAGTGTTGCCCGGCCATTACAGGCCCCAAAATTTAGCCCACGTGCGTCCACCTGACAGCAAAGAACATAGTATTCTGTAACTGGAGGTATATTGTGCATTGACAGGATAAATAAGTAAGTGTCGCCTGGCCATTACAAGCCCCAAAAATTAGCCCACATGCGTCCACCTGACAGCAATGAACGTTGTATTTTGTGACTGGAGGTATATTAGGCATTCACAGGATACAGAAGTAAGTGTCGGCCAGCCATTACAGGCCCCAAATATTAGCCCACATGCATTCACCTGACAGCAAAGAACGTTGTATTCTGTGGCTGGAGGTACATTAGGTATTCACAGGATACATAAGAAAGTGTCGCCCATTATAGGCCCCAAAAATTAGCCCACATGCGTCCACCTGACAGCAAAGAACGTTGTATTCTGTGGCTGGAGGTACATTAGGCATTCACAGGATAAATAGGTGTCGGCCATTAAAGGCCCAAAAAATTAGGCATTCAACGGACATAAAAGGCCTTTTATGCCGCTGTATTTACCGAAGACAGGGACCATGAATTGTTTTGGGTGGTGGCGGATATTTGTAGCCTATCATGAGGAATTGTAATTAAACATGGTCTACTGGTCACATGTGTTGAATTCCTCCAAGATCCATGCCTCATTCATTTTTAGAAATGTGAGGTAGTCAACATTGTCTTGAGCTAGGCTAGTGCAGTTATGGGTCACGATCCCCCCTGCTGCGCTGAACGTCCTTTTGGACAGGACACTGGACAAGGGGCAAACCAACAATTCCATTGCAAATTGTGCAAGCTCTGGCCAGAGGTCAAGCCTGCCCACCCAGTAGTCCAGGGGTTCATCACTTCTCAGAGCGTCCACATCGGCCGTTAACCCGATGTAGTCGGACACCTGTCGGTCTAGGCATTCCCTGATGCTGGATCCGGAGTACAGCTGTCGATGGGTCGGCTGAAAGAATAATCTCATATCAGAAGTGACCAACACATCTTCAAAAACGCCCTCTTCTTGCGGGTGCTGTTGGATTGGCACCTGCAACTGTTTCTCTGTGAGTGGAAATTCCTCTGCCAGCGCACGCAAAAGCAGAATGCAGCAGTTCTCGCAGCAAGGCCTGGAATTGCTGCATTCTGATGGCCCTCTGTGATGGTGGTAACATTTCCGCCATTTTTTGTTTGTAAAGGGGGTCTAAGTACGTTGCCTCCCAGTACTGGTCCTTGCCCTTTATGCTTTTTATACGGGGGTCCCCCTTAAAACACTGGAGCATGAAGGCTGAACTGGAAGCGGTATAGTGGCCGGGCTCCTGCTCATCATCCAGGATAATGTTGTCCTCGTTCTCCTCCCCCCATCCACGGACAACACCAAGGATCCCAGAAAGGTTTAAAGCATGCTCTTCTTGCTCCTCCTCATCCGCCCCAGCACCATCCTCCTCTGACTCCTCTTCAGACTCCTGTTGTTGACTTGTCTCAGATGGAGTAGCACCCCCTGGGAATTCATCCAGCATAGCGACTTCATCCTCTTCCTGCTCCTGCTCCTCGATGGCTTGATCAATGACACGATGCAATGCAAGCTCCAGAAAGAAGGCGTAAGGTACGATGTCACTGATGGTGCCCTGGCCGCTACTGACCAGTTTGGTGATATCATCAAATGGCGGCAGGAGTCTGCATGTGTCGGGCATGAGCATCCACTTTCGCGGTGAAAAAAACCAAGCTCCCCAGAACCTGTCCTGCTGCCGATTTCGGACAGGTAGTCGTTAACTGCACATTTATGCTGGAGCAGCCTATCAAGCATATACAAGGTTGAGTTCCATTGCATTGGGCAATCACAAATAAGACGCCTGACGGGCAGGTTGTGTCGCGGCTGAATGTTAGCAAGGCGAGCCATGGCTGTGTAAGATCTTATGAAATGGCCTGAGATTTTCCTGGCCTGCCGCAAGACGTCCTGAACCTCAGGGTATTTGACAATGAATCGCTGCATGACCAAGTTCAGGACACTGATCTGCCTGTGAATGCAAAGCTGAAAAGAGTGCAGGACCAGTGTGGCTCTTGATTTCCAGGCACAATAGACGCAGCACAGCATGACAACGTCTCACCTGGCATGTGGAATATGTTCTGGGGATCTTGAGTGGCGCAGCGGAAGAGACGGTAGCAGCGGAAAAGGAGGAGGAGAGTGAGGATGGAGTAAGAGGAGGAGAAGAAGAGGCAGGCCTGCATGCAGTTTGTGGCAGTAAAACCAAATCTACGCCGGTGCCACGGGTTACATACTTGACGGCCGTTAGAAGGTTTACCCAGTGGGCAGTAAAAGTTATATACCTTCCCTGCCTGTGTTTTCTAGACCAGGTGTCTGGGCACCGACACTATGTGCCAGAGATACATTCACTTGCCGCTGAAAATGGCCATATAGCTCTGGGATGCCCTTCTGCGTTAAATATTTCCTTCCTGGGACCTTCCATTGTGGTGTTTCAATGGCCAAACATTTCCGAAAGGCCTCCAAGTTCACCAGTTGATATGGCAGTAGTTGGCGGGCTATCAGTTCCGAAAACCGTTGGGCAAGAGGGTTATCCGGCGTCATAATTTTTTTACGCTTCAACGTTTGGGACACGGAAGCCTGCCTTTTTCCAGAACAACGTGACGACAGCATGATGGAAGGTGGAGTGTAGGACAATTGTGAGGAGAGAGGAGAAGGAGAAGAGGCTGGACGGTGAGAGCCTGGAGTGTGGCTTTGAGGGATCTGACGGCGTTGCTCCCACTGGGCTCGGTTATGGGAGTCCAGGTGCCTTCTTAAGGCAGTCGTCCCTAGGTGAGTGTTGGGCTTACCGGGACTTCTGCGTTGAATGCAAAGGCTGCAGATGACAACACTATTGTCAGCAGCGGACACGTTAAAAAAAATGCCCACACTGCTGAGCCATGTGCCGGCGTCCTGGAAGCGCCAGATGTGACCGTACATGGATGATGGCTTGCTCCTGATACATTAGCAGTCTGCTTTGTCCCTCCTGTGCAATGTAAGTTCCGCCTGCTTCTCCTCCATATCTGCCGGTCCATCTATCCCTCTGAACTCCCCTCCTCTTCCTCTCTTGTGGGCACCCATGTGACGTCCATAGACACGTCATCATCTATGTCACCTTCCTCCCCACTAACATTAGAGATCTCGGAGTAGGCAGCAACAGTGGGGACAAACCTCCTTGGCCTGATCTGGGGACTGTCGTCAGACTGCTGAGTGGCAGCTGTTTCTATCTCCTCTTCCTGATCCAATGCCAACAATGGCTGCGCATCCCAAATGTCTTGTGATGGATCAGAAAAAAATTCCAGTGACTCATGCGGAAGGTATATGGTGGTGGTTTTGGTGGTGGTATCTTTGGGGGTGCACACAGCAGAGAGTGAAGAGGGTGCAGATAGAGAGGATGAGGAGGGTGCAGAAGAGGAAGGCTGAGTGAGCCACTCAACCAAGTCTGATGTGTCCTTTGACGTAATCAAACGCACCTTCAGAAACTTCCCACTTTGGCTCTGGCGGAGTGCTCCTGCCCTACCCCTACCACCCCTGCGGAAGGGCCTGCCTCTTCCTCCACCTGTCATTTTTTAAATGACCCTGTGACAAAAGTCTCTAGAGCAGTGCAGTATATGTGAAAGAAGGTATATAACACCCCACTTCAATCTGTGGTTTTGGGGGGCCACTGGTCTATCACACCAGTGATAAAAAAATTGGACACTAACTATTGTCACTGTGTGTAGCAGAGTTAATGTAGCAAAAGAGGCAAAATTTCTGCAGTACCCAAATACACTATCATGAAAGTATATTCTTACATAATACCCCGCTTCAATCTGTGATTTTAGGGGGCCACTGGTCTATCACACCAGTGAGAAAAAAAAATTGGACACTAACTATTGTCACTGTGTGTAGCAGAGTTAAAGTAGCAAAAGAGGCAACATCTCTGCAGCACCCACATACACTTATCATGAAAGTATATTCTTATATAACACCCTGCTTCAATCTGTGGTTTTGGGGGGCCACTGGTTTATCACACCAGTGATAAAAAAAATTGGCCAGTAACGTTTGTCACTGTGTGTAGCAGAGGGAACGCAGCAACTTGTGTCACTGTGTGTAACAGAGTTAACTTAGCCAAAGAGGCAACATTTCTGCAGTACCCAAATACACTATTATGAAAGTATATTCTTACATAACACCCCACTTCATTCTATGGTTTTGGGGGGCCACTGGTCTATCACACCAGTGATAAAAAAATTGGCGAAGTAACGTTTGTTACTGTGTGTAGCAGAGGGAACCCAGCAAAACAGAAAAAAAATTCTGCAGTACCCAAATACACTATTATGAAAGTATATATAACACCCCACTTCAATCTGTCGTTTTTGGGGTGCGACTGGTATATCACACCAGTTATAATACTCTTTTAAAATTGAGTTTGTCACTCTTTGTAGTTGTAGTATCGCTGCAGAACTATTCACCACACCACCATTCACAATGCTGCACAATACAAATCCACTATAATATGCTTTCTATATTAGAAAGTATAATATAAGCGTATTACACCCCAATATAGAGCACACCAAAGAATAGTACACCTATACCTGTCCTTAAAAGGACTTTTGTGGACCTATTACCTATCATCTACGTTTGTCACTCTTTGTAGTTGTAGTATTGCTGCAGAACCGCTCACCACACCAGTCACAATGCTGCACAATACAAATCCACTATAATATGCTTTCTATATTAGAAAGTATATTATAAGTGTATTACACCCCTATATAATACACACCAAAGAATAGTACACCTATACCAGACCTTAAAAGGACTTTTGTGGACCTATTACCTAGCAATTTGTGTCACTAAAAGTCTGTCCCTGCTCCTCTCAGCAACCTCTCCCTACACTGACAAAAAACAGAGTGTAAAATGGCACCCAGCATAGGTCTATTTATAAGGTAGGGGGTCTGTCCATGTGCTTAAATGTCTCAATTGGCTGTCCTGTACCACCTGTTGGATGTGTCATGGGTCAAAGTTCTCCACAATGTAAACGAATATGGCCTCCGCGAACAACGCCATATGTTCGCAAGATCGGCGAATGGTGAACAATCAAAGTCCGCCGCGAACCGACCGCCGGGCGAACTGCAAGGCCATCTCTAATATAGTATAACAGCAGTCCCCAGTGAGATCCTTGTGGAGACATTGATCAAGTGGTTTCACTAATGTAGCTGTTTTGGAAAGAATGTATTGTATTTGTGCATAGAACAGTTATTATTGTTAACTACATAGTTACATAGTAGATGAGGTTGAATAAAGACAATAGTCCATCCAGTTCAACCTGTGTAGGTGTGTGTAGCTGAAATCATCTCACATAGCCCTGAATGTTCTGATCCTTGAGATGTACGTCTAAGAGTCTTTTGAAACTAAAAATTCTATATTTTCCAGTCAGTGATGAAATAATATCTTCAAAAAAATTCCATTGGGATGGCATTAGCTTCACATAGACCTACTCTATCTGCCTAGAGATCAAGTTCACAAACTGCACACATTTGTCACTTACCAGTTCTGATGTTCTTGATGGCTTCCTCTCTTCGATTAACACCTATTCGCTCCCACTGGTTAGTAGCATTCAGGTAGATTGTGGCAATCAAACTGGATGTCATGGTAATTATGTTCTGCTCTCCACTACCACTTGGCACTACAATTAATTGAGTGAGATTGGAACCATCTATGGCATCTTCCACCATTTGAGTGATTGGAGTCCCTAAGGTAAAATGACAAAGTTCTTGAAATTCATACATAATTGCATCATTCTAAAAGCTGAAAATATGGCAATCAATTTGTTTTTCACTCTGCTTTCAGTATATTAGTACCAAAAATGTTAAAAACCATTGCTACACACAGTTGCAGCCATTCTGGACCCAAATAAAGGTGTCCCACTCCCTATTAGCTTTCCCTATATGGTAATGAAGAGTCAAAGACATTAATTTCTGTACAGAAATCTTACTCTCTAACTTTCTGAGAGATGTCAAAAAGTTTTTGCAGCCATCCTACAAGTGTTTACTCAACACCGTCCTAGATAGAATTCACCTTTAACCTCCTCATTCAATGGGGTATGTTGTCCCTTCAGGACTGTAGAAGGCATTTTTTTTTAAATTACATTACTGAAATAACTCAAATATCTACTGTAGAAAATTACTTTGACCCTCCTTTTGCCCCCTGGGTCTTACACAATGCTCAGTTATATTACCAACAGTGATGCATGGCTGGAGAATAATGGACCATGCAAGGCAAGCTTAGATGGTCAAGCCATTTCAAAGAAGAAGAAAAACTATGCTGCATACTCATTTTTTTAGATAAAATTGCAAAATGTTTTACAAAAAGTTTTAATGGCAAGACAAGTAACATATAGCACTATCTATATGACAAAGTTACTTAAAAATATTCAACAATATACATGCAAATGTTTTTGAAATTGTAAAGCTATTTGACAGTTGTCCCACTGTCTGACTAGTCCTGAATAATAGTATGTATTCCTAGAGAGTGTGAGGGATTTGAAAATAAAGCAGACAAATAAAAGTGACACATTAATATTATTATTATTATTATTTTAATCTTTCATTTCTAAAAAGTGACATGAGATCCAGTGGCTTGAGATTTGAGATTTTTGTCTGATTCCGCTGTGTAGCAACACAACAACCCAACAATTCATGGCTCATTTATATATGAAAGTGGAACATCAGCCAAAGAATCTAGCAAGAATGTTGTTACTCTTTGCTTTCCATTACTTCCTTGTACAGTGACCATCTATGACTGTGACAGGAAGTGAGGGGGGCTTTTCTCAGCAGGCATTTGGACAACAGTAAAAACCAACAGAGATTTTAATCCTTTCCCACTTTATCCCAGACAAGAAAAAATTGCAGTTGGAGTTGCCCTTGTAGTGAGCAGAAAATGAGAACCTATTCTAGTTTTCAGCTTAGTGAAGGACTCCAGCTAAAATACAAAAACACCAGTAAAGGAACACGATATCAAGTTGTGTATTCTGGTTGATATGTAATATCCCTTCCCATCAATTAACATTTCTGCTGCTATTTCCTTCAGTTAGATGTTGCCCTCAGCTATCCTTCCCCTCAAAGTACAATTTCTTCCAATCAAAGGAAGTAGAGGCAAGTGATCCAATGTTGGCATGAAGTATATTGTTGGCCAATGACTACCATAATCACATAAACACTGAATATTCTCTCTCTAAGCTTGCTGTGAGTGGCTAGAGTATTTATTTACAATTTGCCTGAAATTCTTCCATAAAATAATACATGTCAATTTTGCTGGCAAAAGATCAATGTTTACTTCTTGTTTAGTTTTTCTTACTTGGCTAGTGTCTGACTCTTTGGTCTGGGAGTTCTGAAGTCACCGGAAGCCTTACAGATGCTGCCCCGATACCTGCCTGACATTATACATGCTGCATAGTTGGAAGTAGGTGGGCAAGGTCAGGCAGTTGTTGGGGAAGCAACTGTCAGACTCTAAAGGCCTGTACACACGATAAGAAAATCTGAAGGGAAATTTTGTCCGACGAACGATCTGCCGATTTTCGGATTGTTAGTATGGTGCTTTCGACAGCCGACTCCCACTTTTCGGCCGAAAAAATCCTGATGTACAGGCCATATAATTTTTGACGTACGTCAACACAACGTCCGAATTCCGTGTAGTCTGTACAGAATTTGTCAGACAAAAATCTAAAATCTGAACACGCATGATTGGAAGCAATTAACGACCAGGAAGAATTTGTGCACGAAAAATAGCCATTGTATAAAGAAAGCACTTTCGTCTCGCGCAGGCAAATTCATGTTCGAAATGCAGTGCACATGCTCATTTTGGTTAATGTAAGAAGAATGAAGCTGCTGCTGATAATTGTATATTTTTTAATTAAAGAGGCATGTTATGTTATGATGTTAATGATTTTGATTTGGCTATTATGCATGTTGCATGGTGTTTATTTATAAAGTTAACTCCACACCATTATCAATGGATTATTAATGGAAAATATTAAACTATTTATGTGTCCCTTTATTATTTTTTTCATACATGTATAATACATATATTGCTGAGATAGGCAAGTATTATAGGAACCATTTTATTTACTTGTGAAAATACATTTTTACAAAAATAAACATAGAGATCTTCTAATTCAAAAATATATTGATGTAACCAAAAGTGCATTCCGAGCTCAAATAACCAAAATAAAACATAATAATCTGGAAAATAAAAAACACATCATAAATTAAATAGATTTATAAATGTGCATAGTGGTAATGTTGAGACCATGCTGGTTGGTGGGGATCAGGTGCATATTGCCATTGACTGCCATGCTGCTGTGGTGGCTGTGGTGGAGGTGGTGGTTGGTAGTCGAAAAGGTGTGTGTGTCCGTGGATTTAGTCTCGGACACCTTTGTTGAGCACCTGTAGTAGGAGAACCTCTGCCATTTGGCGTTGCTCCTCTGACATAAGGCGCAATTTATTGGCAGTTAGGAAGCCAAAAGAATCTGCCTCATCTGGTTTCTTTGGAGGGCCATAGAGGCCTGGCTTAAGAAAGAAGTTCTTGTTTTTTTTCCATCTTTTTTTTGGAGGTTGGGGTGGTATTGGCTGCTCTGACGCCATGCTTCCACTTGGCTCCTCCACATTGACACTTTCCTGTGTTGGAAATTGGTACATTATTATAATGTTATAGTGTATAGAAAATTTCACGTTTGTTCAATTATTTTCACAAAATAACAGACTTTACATGAAGGTTAAATTATTGCTTTGATAATATTTGCTTAGCATCATTATATTTTTTGGAGACAATATATTCTTAAATGATATATCTGTGTCAAGGTTGGCTCCTCTACATCTTCCTCCTGGGTTTCAGCACATGGGCCCTCTGCAGAAGTAGAAGGAAGAGTAGAGAGCACTGGTCTTGGTTCCGACTGTTCAGTCAGGAAGAGCAGGCTCTCAAAGTACCAGAGCCTTGGTACATATATATCCTCTGCAGCTGCTCCTGACTTTTCTGAATCTTTGATTTTATTCAGCTTCCTTATGAAAGTGCTGCGCAGATTTGAAATTTTATTTCTGACATAATTTATGTCTGCATTGGGGTAGAAGCTTTTGCATAAATCTGTCAGTTTTTGTAAAGCATCATTCCTTTTTTGTTTATTGGAATAGTCTTTACTTTTAACTCTCCACAAACATGGCATCTGCCTGTATTCATCAATGAAATGTGGCAAAAAATCTGGTGACGTGAACTTGTCAGCCATGATGCCTGCAAGACACAACACAAGACAAAACATAGTGAAAGTTCATGTTGCTTTCCCATAAGCTGGGCCCAATATAAGCTGTATAGGCCACAAAACCCCCGTGCTCCAATATAAAATTGTACCTTGCTGAGAAGTATCGTGCTTTGCCGATCGATCGTCCTCCTGTCACAGATCTTTCTGATGGCGAATCGTTGAATGATCTTGTGGCCTTTAAACACTGCGCATGTGTCAACTCCGCCTCCAGTGGCGCACTGACGCAGGGGTGTGGACGTGCCGAATATTAAGCTGCATGCGACACACAGACCTGTGAGTCGGGCGGAAGAATTGTGGAGGAGATGGCAGAGTCGGGGAGTTGCAGTCATGGCCGCAGTGGTTGGGCTCAGAAAAAAACAAAAGCAACACCTATGAGCAAGGGTGAGATAGTTGAGATGGTGGTCATACTTGAGAAAAACGACTAAGATGGCAAGCTGGAGAATTACAAAAGGCCCAACTCCAGAAAAGACCGAATTCTAGAGAAGGTAATTTCATCTCTAAAGAATATTTATGGTGTGGATTAGGGATGATCGAACGGTTCGGGTCGACCATCGGTTTGACCCGAACATTGGGTGTTCGAAATTCGGCCGAATTCCAAACTTTTTGCGGTAAAAGTTCGGAATTCTTTCACCCGAACCGCCCAGAATGCAATGGGACAGGAAGTGGGCTTTAAAAGCCCATGATTGGCCCATAAACATCAGTAAAAGCCAATGAGGGGGCAAGAGTCTGCTAGGAACGGGATTGGAGTGACTACGGGGACCAGAGGCCAATCAGGAGTGAATACGCCCCCCCAGTATATAACATAGCCCCGCCTAACCTCTAGCACTGTAATACACAGGCTTTGGAAGAGAGTGGAAGCATTTGTGTTTCTCCTGCTGTGTTAAACAACGTTTGCTGCATAGCCGATTTCTTGTAAAGCTCCATATCAGCAGAAGAGCAGTCAGCTTACAGAAAGATTGTCAGTTAGAAATACAGCGATTGTGCTGTTTGAGTTAGAAAGAAAATAAAAATTTTTTAAAGGGACAGTGTCAGTTAGAAATGATCTTCTGCTGTATGGAGCTATTCTTTTAGTGTGAGGAAAGGGATATGCAGTGTAGTTAGGGTACTATATACCACTATAGTTAGATTCAATAATCTAGTTTTTGTAGGGATTAGGGTTGACCGAACACGGACTGTATTATTTGTGTTCGTACCGAATAATTGGATTTTTGTTACCCGAACATGGACCCGAAAACTTTACTATATGTTCGGGTAAAAATCCGTGTTCGGTCATTTTATTTCCGGGTTTGTATGTATTGGCGCGCTTTTCATGGCGGGCTTTCAACAGCCAATCAACAAGCGTTTAACTGGTGTGCCTTAAGCCATCCCAGCCATGCCTACAAATGTATTAGTAGCTGTGATTGGCCATCTGAAGCATGTGACCAAGTCTTTATAAGTTCGAGACAGAGCGCCGCTGCATCATTATGCTGTAGTACAGGGACAGAGCACACATCATACGTGCTGGCTGCTGATTAGGGACAGACAGGCAAAAAAATCATATTGTGTCCGAAATAGAATTGAGAGACAGGTCGGAGTGCTGCAGGCAGGGCAAGATATAGGCATTTTAGGGCGAGGCTGGAGATATTTAGGGTCAGTGTTCTACAATCGATTTTGCTGTGTGGGGGGGGGGGGTTTGCAGTGCCGGCAGTGACCGATCTTATCAATCCTTTTAGGGAGAGGCTGGAGATATTTAGGGTCAGTGTTCTACTACAATCGATTTTGCAGTGTGGGGGGGGGGTTTGCAGTGCCGGCAGTGACCGATCTTATCGATCCTTTTAGGGAGAGTCTGGAGATAGGCAGGTGTCAGTGGTCCACATCGATTTTGCTGTGTGTGGGGTGGTGTGAACACAATTTTTTTGCCCACTGAGGAGGAGGGAGAAAAAGTATTTTTTATCAGTCAGTTGTGTGCAGCGTTTTTCCTTCAGTGCTGCTGTGCTGACTGTGATAATACACTGCTGTGTTCACATGGGCTATTATTGAGTGATTTCAAAAGTTATACACTTTTTTCTATTCCACTATTCAATATACACCCTTGGGTTAAAAAAATTAAATTGTGGCATAGTCTGTACTAATCTAGTTAAAAATTACAAACTTAAAAGGGGAATTTTTTTTTTCCCCTCCATAGCCTGCAGCAGAGCTGACTGATATAAGACACTGCTGTTCCCATGTGCTATTGATAAAACACCAATTTTATATCATATTTTCTATTCCGCTATTCAATTTACACCTTTGGGTATAAACAATTAAATTGCGGGATAGTCTGTGTCGGTACGTGTGAGATACACCTTTCCAATTTTTGGGGTGCATCTCATACTTCCGAGGATTTGAGGGTGCTGCCTGTTCCGAACTCCTCCTACTCCTCATTCTGCCTTTGGGGGTACAAAAAATAGCAATTTGGGCCTAGTCTGGGTCTCTATGTGTGAGATACATACACCTTTTGATATCATATTTTCTATTCCGCTATTCAATCTAAACCTTTGGGTATAAACAATTGCGGGATAGTCTGTGCCGGTACGTGTGAGATACATACACCTTTTGATATCATATTTTCTATTCCGCTATTCAATCTACACCTTTGGGTAAAAACAATTAAATTGCGGGATAGTCTGTGTTGGTACGTGTGAGATAGACCTTTCCAATTTTTGGGGCGCATCTCATACTGCCGAGGATTTGAGGGTGCTTCAGTCTGCCTCCTGCCTGTTCCGAACTCCTCCTACTCCTCATCCTGCCTTTGGGGGTACAAAAAATAGTAATCGGGGCCTAGTCTGGTTCTGTAGGTGTGAGATACATACACCTTTTTTTTAAAATATTTTCTATTCCGCTATTTAATCTACACCTTTGGGTAAAAACAATTAAATTGCGGGATAGTCTGTGTCGGTATGTGTAAGATACACCTTTCCAATTTTTGGGGCGCATCTCATACTGCCGAGGATTTGAGGGTGCTGCCTTTTTCCCGAACTACTCCTACTCCTCATCCTGCCTTTGGGGGTACAAAAAATAGTAATTTGGGCCTAGTCTGGGTCTCTACGTGTGAGATACATACACCTTTTAATATCATATATTCTATTCCGCTATTCAATCTAAACCTTTGGGTATAAACAATTAAATTGCGGGATAGTCTGTGTCGGTACGTGTGAGATACATACACCTTTTGATATCATATTTTCTATTCCGCTATTCTATTTACACCTTTGGGTATAAACAATTAAATTGCGGGATAGTCTGTGTCGGTACGTGTGAGATACACCTTTCCAATTTTTGGGGCGCATCTCATACTGCCGAGGATTTGAGGGTGCTGCCTGTTCCGAACTCCTCCTACTCCTCATCCTGCCTTTGGGGGTACAAAAAATAGTAATTTGGGCCTAGTCTGGGTCTCTACGTGTGAGATAAATACACCTTTTGATATCATATTTTCTATTCCGCTATTCAATCGAAACCTTTGGGTATAAACAATTAAATTGCGGGATAGTCTGTGTCGGTATGTGTGAGATAAACCTTTCCAATTTTTGGGACGCATCTTATACTGCCGAGGATTTGAGGGTGCTTCAGTCTGCCTCCTGCCTGTTCCAAACTCCTCCTACTCCTCATCCTGCCTTTGGGGGTACAAAAAATAGTAATCGGGGCCTAGTATGGGTTTGTACGTGTGAGATACACCACCGTTTTGTAAAATTTTTCCTATTCCACTATTCAATATACACCCTGTTTGATGTGAAAAATTTAATTACGGCATAGTCTATATCGGTACATGTGAGATACACCTTTTTAAATTTGTATGGCGCATCTCCTTCCACCGCCGAGGATTGCAGGGCGCTTCAGTTTGCCTCCTGTTCCCAACTCCTCCTACTCCTCTCCCTAATCCTGCCTTTAGGGTACAAAAAATAGTAATCGGGGCCTAGTTTGTGTTTGTACGTGTGAGATACACCGTATTATAAAATTTTTCCTATTCCGCTATTCAATATACACCCTTTTGGAGTGTAAAAAATTAAATTACGGCATAGTCTGTATTGGTACGTGTGAGATACACCTTTTAAATTTGTTTGGCGCATCTCCTTCCACCGCCAAGGATTGCAGGGCGCTTCAGTTTGCCTCCTGTTCCGAAACTCCTCCTACTCCTCTTCCTCATCCTCCCTTTAGGGTACAAAAAATTTTAATCGGGGCCTAGTCTGTGTTTGTACGTGTGAGATACACCGTTTTCTATCCTTTTTCCTATTCCACTATTCAATATACACCCTTTTGGGGTAAAAAACATTAAATTGCGGCATAGTTTGCATATTTGACTGTGAGATACACCCGTGCGATACTGTTGTTGTTTTGTTCCGCTATTCAATAAACACCTTTCTAGGGCAAGATCATAAATTACAGAAATATGAGGAGACCGTCAAATAGGGGCCGTGGCCTGGGTCGTGGTGCTGCTGGTAGAGCTCCTGTTGCAAGCAGAGGACGTGGTCGATCTGTGCCAGCTACACGCACAAGTGAAACACCTTCCTCAAGTGTGAGTAGGCAACAGAACCTGCAGCAGTATTTGGTAGGGCATCATACGCCTCTATAAGTGATGAGGCCAGAACAAGTAGAGTTGATAGTAGATTGGTTTGCTGCTGACAGTGCCTCCAGTTCCTTCACATTGTCTCCCACCCAGTCTACTGCAGAAAGGTCCGAGTTGGCACCTGCAGCCAATGTCCATCCGTCTTTCACCTCACCCCCTTGCAAATCAGGCAAGCAGTCTGAGCCCCAAGTCATACAGCAGTCTCTTCTTCTTTTTGAGGACTCTGTCAGCAGGGTTTCCCAGGGCCATCCACCTAGCCCTGCCCCAGAAGTGGAAGAGATTGAGTGCAGTGATGCCCAACCACTTATTTCTCAAGATGTGTAAAACAGTAAATTATTACCCGCGCTGTGATGTGTAGATGTGTGACAAGAAATATATAAAAATATATAAAAAACAAGTTAATAAGTCCTGAAGCTGCTGCTCACTAGGTAAAATACCAGAAAAAACTAAAAACATATAGGCAGCGCTAACAGGTTAAAACGATAATAGGGGCTATATATAAAAGTCCATATACCGTGACAAAATATTACAATTCATATGAAATAAAGTACATGCAAAATCATTGGATAATAAGTAGGTAAAGTGCAACAATAGGTTAAATCAAGTGTCCAAAATATAACCATATATAAAGTGCAAAATATGAAGGTGCAGTCCAAAAAAATTCTTCCGTGGAAGCTAAAGTGCCGAAAAGGTGCTCAAAATCCAAAAAGGTGCCCAAGTCCTTCTTCCCGGTCAGACGGAATTGCGACCGGGAAGAAGACTACGACCAGCAAGCGAATATGCTAATAAAAAGATTTGAAGAGAAAGGCTACCATCCCAGGGATCTTATCAACACCAAAGAAAATATCAGGAAGATGGACAGGAAAGAGTTGTTGAAGGATAAAATTAAAGAATCCAACAATACCAACAACTACGGTTTGGCCTTTATGACAGGTTTTACTAGGCAATTTAAACAAATTGAGCACATAAAAAAACACTGGCCATTGCTTTTAAAGGACGACATTTTAAAAAACATTTTACCTCCGAGGCCTAAATTTATATATACTAAATCAAGCACTTTAAGATCAAAGTTGGCACATAATGTGGTAAATCCCCCTGTGAAAACATGCACCTTCTTAGACCAAGTGGGTTATTTCAGTTGTGGGAGATGTGCAATATGTAAGACCTCAAGGCATAGGAAAAGGAAAACCTTTGACTTTAGTTCATTCGCCTATGGGAAACAGTTCACCATAGACAAATTTATCACATGTTCGTCTACCCATGTAACATATTTATTGTCGTGCCCTTGCGGGCTACAATACGTGGGTAGGACAACGAGGGAACTTAGAGTAAGATTACGCGAGCATGTGACTAATATAAAAAAGGGATTCCGCCATCACAGCGTATCCAGCTATTTCAGACTGGTCCACAACAGTGATCCTAGAGGGTTGGCATTTTGTGGTATAGATAGGGTTGAACCACATTGGAGAGAAGGCAATTTAAAGAGAGCAATCTCTAAAAATGAAACACAGTGGATTCATCGCCTCGGGACCTTGCAGCCCCGGGGCCTCAATATAGAATTGGATCTAAATTGCTTTCTGTCTAATTGGTGACCCCCTTTTTTGCCTTTTTTCTCCCCTTCCTTTGCCATTGATGTGGAAATATTAGATTTAGCCTCTAATAATTTTTCCCCTTTTTTATTTTTTAATTCCTATTTTTCTATTTTTTATTATATTATTTTTTATTTTTATTTTATTTTTATTTATTTTTATTTTCATATTTATATTTATTTTTATTTATTTAATTTTTTTATTATAATTTTTTTATTTTTTATTTTATTTCAATATTTTTTTCATTTTTATTTCTATTTTTATTTTTATTTTATTAATCGTTATCATTTTTTACTTTTTTACTTTATTTTTCTTTTTTCTTTTTCTTTTTCATCTATATTTGTAATTTTTGATAGGCAGTGTACTCAGATGAATTGTTTTATAACCTTTGCACAATTTTTAATCGCTAGTGGTTTATCCAGATGAATTGTCATATGACCAGAGAATTTTTGGCATATAGACTAGAGAATTTTAATATTATTGATATATGTGTAATATATATATTTTTTGATGATCGAAATATCAGTTTTAAAATTATAATAAATTTTAGGATTTTATATAATAAATGTTAGGCTTTTATCTAATAACTTATTGGTAACAGGAAATGAGGTGGTGGTCTGAACTAATGTACTAATTTTTTATAGATACCTATTCTAAGTATTTATCTCCTCTATGCAAAAAAACCCATTGCGGACATAGGGGATTTTGAGTCCTGTGGGGACACGCTCGCTATAAGATTGTTAATAGGAAGTTCACTAATTGTTCCACCCCTCTTACATTGATTGGCTATGAGCGGAGCCATACGAGTATAAATATAAGCCGCCTTACCGGAAGTGATGTCTTTGATAACGCCCATTAAGGCGGGCAAAACGAGTCGACGCACTTCCGGGCAGCGGAGCACTACAGCGTCATTTCCTGCTAACCACCGTAAACCGCATGCCGGCAGCGGACACGGAAGTAAAAGGGACATGTTATGCTGATCAATGCCAATACAAACGCTACCTTTGTGAGTACCCTTTTTTTATCTTGAATACAATAAAAACCTTATGGGCTTCACAATGTTTGGATTCTTCCCTTACTTTTAACACGATATTGGGGAGAGAAAGGAGAGGAACCAATAAGGAGCCATATACTAGAGATTGCAGTTATCCATCCATCCGGTTAAGGGAGATCCTATGTACCCGTGAGGCTGCATTTACCCCTTCATCTGACCAAGAAACATCTTACTTGCCTAAGGCTCAATTACATCCTTAATCTGGTGAGTGCATCCCCATAAGGGGTCTTTTCCTGAAGAGCACTTGGGCACCTTTTTGGATTTTGAGCACCTTTTCGGCACTTTAGCGGAAGAATTTTTTTGGACTGCACCTTCATATTTTGCACTTTATATATGGTTATATTTTGGACACTTGATTTAACCTATTGTTGCACTTTACCTACTTATTATCCAATGATTTTGCATGTACTTTATTTCATATGAATTTTAATATTTTGTCACGGTATATGGACTTTTATATATAGCACCTATTATAGTTTTAACCTGTTAGCGCTGCCTATATGTTTTTAGTTATTTCTCAAGATGAGTACATGCAAGGACCATCGCAGCACGTCTCCGATGATGACGAAACGCAGGTGCCAACTGCTGCGGCGTTCAGAATTGTGGAGACCGACAAGGAGGGCAGGGGTGAAGACTGGGTGGAAGATGATGTGGAGGACGATGAGATCCTCGACCCCACATGGAATGAAGGTCATGCAGGTGACCTGAGTAGTTTGGAGGAAGAGGCGGTGGTCGCACAGAGCCACCAGCACAGCAGAAGAGGGAGCAGGGTGCAGAAGCGGAGCGGCCGTGCCCTAGACACTACGCCTGCTACTGCCCAACGCAGCAAGGGAACGAGCGCAGCAAAGGCAGCTCAAAGGAGTTCTCTAGCGTGGAAGTTCTTCAGAAAATGTGCTGATGACAGGACGAGAGTGGTTTGCACCCTGCGCAATCAGAGCCTGAAGTGAGGCATAAACCTTCTCAACCTGAGCACAACCTGCATGATCAGGCATCTAAGTGCAAAGCACGAGCTGCAGTGGAGTAGACACCTTAAAAACCAAGAAACATCGCTGGCTCATCCTGCTTCCTCTTCTGCTGCAGTCTCGGCCTCTCCATCCACATCTGTAGTGGTACCGGCACCAGCCACCCCGCAAAACAGACCATCTGTCAGCAACACCACCACCTGGGTCAACAACCATCTCCACAATGTCCCGTGGAAGCGTTCAGCTTTCCATCTCCCAAACACTTGAGAGGAAGAGGAAGTACCCCCCTACCCACCCGCGATCCCTCGTGCCCAGCCGCCACTACTTTTCCAGGCAAGCCATCCCTTCCCTGCACAACCAAGTGGGGGAAAAAATCAGGTGTGCCCTGCGCAACGCCATCTGTGGCAAGGTCCACCTAACTACCGATACGTGGACCAGTAAGCACGGTCAGGGGAGTTATATCTCCCTAACGGCACACTAGATAAATGCAGTGGCGGATGGGCCTGAGGCGGATAGCAATTTGGCGCATGTCCTTCCACCACCAAGGATTGCAGGGCGCTTCAGTTTGCCTCCTGTTCCTAACTCCTCTTACTCCGCTTCCTCATCCTCTACCGCCTCCTCATCCGGTCAGCGTAACACCTTCAACACCAACTTCAGCACGGCCAGGGGTAAACGACAGCAGGCAGTTTTAAAACTTGCCTGTTTGGGGGAAAAAAAACACACACCGCGCAGGAGTTGTGGAGGAGCATGGAACTGCAGACAAATGAGTGGTTGCTGCCAGCGAGCCTCAAGCCCGGCCTGGTGGTGTGCGATAACGGGTGAAATCTCATAGCAGCTCTGGGCCTAGCCGGTTTGACGCACATCCCTTGCCTGGCGCATGTGCTGAATTTGGTGGTGCAGAGGTTCCTTAAAAATTATCCCGATATGTCAGAGCTGCTGCAGAAAGTGCGGGCCGTCTGTGCGCACTTTCGGCGTTCTCACCCTGCTGCTGCTCGCCTGTCAGTGCTGCAGCACAACTTCGGCCTTCCCGCTCACCGCCTCATATGTGACGTGCCCACAAGGTGGAACTCCGCCTTGCACATGCTGGAAAGACTGTGCGAGCAGCAGCAGGCCATAGTGGAGTTTCAGCTGCAGCACGCACGCGTGAGTCGCTCTGCGGAACAGCACCACTTCACCACCAATAACTGGGCCTCCATGCGAGACCTGTGTGCCTTGTTGCGCTGTTTTGAGTACTCCACCAACATGGCCAGTGCCGATGACGCCGTTGTCAGCTTAACTATCCCACTTCTATGCCTCCTTGAAAAAACAATTTGGGCGATGATGGAAGAGGATGTGGCACAGGATGAGGAGGAGGAGGAGGAGGAGGAGGATGAAGAGGTAACATTTCCAAGGCTTTCAGTGCAGTCATTCGCAAGGGGCTCCGAGGGTGGGTTCCTGCACACACAAACGCCAGGGACACAATTGTCCAGCAGGTTCACAGTTCTGGAGGATGAGGAGGATGAGGAGGAGGAGATGGAGGAGGAGATGGAACCATGTTCACAGCAGGGTGGCACCCAGGCCAGCTCATGGCCATCACTGGTGCGTGGCTGGGGGGATACAGAGGACAAAGACGATACACCTCCCACAGAGGACAGCCTTTCGTTGCCTCTGGGCAGCCTGGCACACATGAGCGATTACATGCTGCAGTGTCTCCACAACGACCGCCGAGTTGCCCACATTCTAACTTGTGCTGATTACTGGGTGGCCACGCTGCTGGATCCCCGTTACAAGGACAACGTACCGTCCTTAATTCACTCACTGGAGCGCGATCGCAAGATGCACGAGTACAAGCGCACGCTGGTAGACGCAATGCTGCTGGCATTCCCACCTGACAGCGGGGCCACAGTGGAAGCACAAGGCCAAGGCAGAGGAGGAAGAGGTCGCCAACGCAACCAGGGCACCGCCAGCACCTCAGAAGGCAGGGTTAGCTTGGCCGAAATGTGGAAAAGCTTTGTCATCACGCCACAACAAACAGCAGCACCAGCAGCTCATATGGAACGTCTTAGCAGGAGGCAGCATTTCACCAACATAGTGGAGCAGTATGTGTGCACACGCCTACATGTAGTGAATGACGGGTCTGCCCCCTTCAACTTCTGGGTCTCCAAATTGGGCACATGGCCTGAGCTTGCCCTTTACGCCTTGGAGGTGCTGGCGTGCCCTGCAGCCAGTGTATTATCTGAACGTGTATTTAGCACGGCTGGGGGCGTTATCACAGACAAGCGCAGCCGCCTGTCCAGAGACAATGTGGACAAGCTCACGTTCATTAAAATGAACCAGGCATGGATCCCATGGGACTTTTCCGTACCTTGTGCAGAATAGAGATGGATACCGACCTTACCCAGCCATTGTTCTATTTTTGCTCTTTCTCACTTTTGGGGTGTACCCTCATTTAAAATGACTGAAAAAAAGCAGTGTTGGCTACCTCGTCCTCCTCCACCGCTGCTTCCACCTTCACCGCCCATAGGTGTGCGCAGCCTATTGCATTAGGGTGTGCACCCCAAAGTTTAAATACACATGCATGTGTTTGCCTACATGTACATGGCCCCAATACATTACTCTCCCTGCTAGCAAAGTGAAATAGAAGTGTGTGGCACTTCTCTTATGGCAGAGCAGGTCCGAGGGAGATCTTTCCCATCTCCTCACTGGCAAACAGAGCGATAATGCTAATGTGCCCTAGGTGATTAGGGTGTGCCCAGGCACACCCGGCACACCCTGTGCGCACGCCTATGACACCGCCACATCCACCACCACCTCAACCTCCCTCCTACTCCATATGGGCCTCGTCCTTCACAGATGAAGAACATTGTTTTATTTTTCTGGTTTTTTTTTTGTTGTTTTAAGTTATTTCCCTATCCACATGGTCTTAACTACGTTTTGCTGCCATTTGCAGCACTCTAGCCCTTTCCATTGGTGTTTTAGAGCCATTTTAGTCCCTGAAAGTTCGGGTCCCCATTGACTTCAATGGGGTTCGGTGTCCGGGTAAAGTTCGGAAAAAGTCCGGGACACAGACCCGGACTTTTTTTTCAAGTTCGGCCGAACCCGCCGAACACGGACATCCAGGTGTCCGCTCAACTCTAATTACAAGCATCATTACAGGCAAGGACAAACATAATGTATCCAAACATTATTTATTGTTTCACCAAAAAAATCCTACAGGTACCCTTTTTCAGATTATTGACCAGTATGTATCTCCGTGGAGGGGTGGTTCTAAAATTCGAGGTGTCTCCCGGAGAGAAACTTACTGGATCTATACCTTAAAATCCTATTTTCCATATAGTTTAAATATTGAGTGGGACATAAATGCTTTTATCAACACAGCTTGATTTGTACACTCATATATTCATTCCCCAGCTCTACTTTTTAGCGTTTTAATACCTTTCCTCCTTCGTGTTTTTAGTTATGTTTTAATCTCATGTGGTTTTAACATATTTTTTTAACTTGTTTTTTACATCCTATTTTATGCATATTTTGCTATTTAACATTGTGTACGATTTTACATGTTATATGCCTTTAATTGGCCGTTTCATGTATATATGATATATATTTTATTATATATTATATTTTATAATTTCATTATTGTTGAATATTAAAATTTACTTTGATGTATTTTTGTCCCCCTGTATTGAAGGTCACCTTAGATTCTATTAGTGGTGTACTCTTTTGGTTTTTAATGTGACAGCATATTTATATGTGATCACTCGGTCTTAGATCGTTACTTCCTGTTTATTCCGGAAGTTACCATAGAGATATACCACGAATTAGAGTCCTGAAACGCAAGCTTGCCTTCCGGTGCGTTCCAACAACGTCACTTCCGTCGAGTCCCGGAAGTGACATGACGCTTTTGGCGGGCTATCACAGCGAGTCTTGGAACGCACGCCGGCGCCATTACATGCTTTCATGCAGTCCGTACAGGTGATTTTCCTCAGGTGGAGCAAATTATCCATTACTCTATATATAGTGGGCATTTGAAGGCTGGCATTATCTTTTGAGAAAGGCATTTATGCTGAAACGCGTTAGAATCTCAGTCAGCCCTGCTATGTATACCTGACATGCATATCATTTATGGATGTTTGTAAGTGTGTTGGCTTTATTTTTTAATAAATTGTACCCAGCAGTATTACAATATGTCTGTCCCCCTTTTTCGTTTTATTTATAACTGTGTTGGAGTTGAGCTCTGGGGTGTCCATACTCGTTTATTGTGCATTTTTTGGGCATCTTTGGAGGCAGGCATGACATCTGAGCTTCTGTATAGGGGTATATATACACACACACACATATTGGTGTGAAAGTAGCGGAACCCCATCCCTGCGCTAATGAAATTATTTGCAGGGATAGGGTTCCGCTCCTATCACACCTATATGTGTGTATGTGTATATACATATATGTGTGTGTGTGTGTGTATATATACCCCTATACAGAAGTTCAGATGTTATGCCTGCCTCCAAAGACGCCCAAAAAATGCCCAATAAATGCCTGCAACAACACACCTGGGCGTTTTTGCTGCAGGCGTTTATTGTGCATTTTTTGTGCATCTTTGGAGGTAGGCATGACATCTGAACTTCTGTATAGGGGTATATATATACACACACACACACACACACACATATATGTATATATACACATATAGGTGTGAAAGTAGCGGAACCCCATCCCTGCACTAAATGAAATTATTTGCAGGAATAGGGTTCCGCTCCTTGAGGTTTAACAGAGATAGCGGCCCTGGAATAAATGATAGGTTTGCGTATTTACATGTTTCTTTAAAGCAGGACAGAGTGGTATTGATTAGGGGGTGTTTCTTCAATGAGTTATGTATATGAGTGTGATCTATCCATGGGATGATGTATAAAGGTGTGATGGAGAATGAGTCTTCCAACGTTATCCAGTCTTTACTAGATCTATGTATATGCCAATCTACTAATCTCGTGAGGTCACAGGCCCAGTAATATTTTTTGGGTCTGGGAAACCGATTCCTCCTACCGATTTCGGCTTTGTTAAGAGATCATATGCGAGTCTGGGACATTTATGATTCCATAAGAATTGTGTACAAATTGATTTGAAGGTTTTGAAGAAGGATGGGGGAATTTTAACCAGTATAGTTTAGAGTAGGTATTGCACGCGAGGCAGAATGTTCATTTTTATTATCACGGCTCTTCCGAACCATGAGAAATGAGGTTTATTCAATTTTTTGATGTTATCTTTTATAGTTTGGAGAATAGGAGTAAAATTTTAAGGGAAAATGTCAGATAAATTAGTCGGTATGTAAATACCTAAATATTTAATCATGGCGGGTGTCCATTGAAATGGGAAGTTGCGCTTACGTTGGGCGATTTTATCGTGGGGCAATGAAACCTTTAGGGCTTGGGATTTTGAAAAATTAATCTTAAAATGTGAGATTTTTTGAAAATTTTGAAATTCTTTCAGTAGGGTTGGGATAGATAAGAGAGGTTCGCAGAGGAATAGTAGAATATCGTCTGCGAATGCTGCGATTTTATATGTGCGAGATTTAATGTTGATGCCACAGATATCTGGATTGTTAGCTAGTGAGCGTAAGAGTGGTTCTAGCGTGAGAATAAATAGAATGGGAGATAGCGGGCAACCCTGCCTCGTTCCATTGGAGATAGAGAAGGCGTTTGACAGGTGGCCATTCACCCTTACACTAGCGGATGGAGTAGAATACAGAGACATAATGTAATTGATCATCTTGTCCTGAAAACCCAAGTGCTTCAGGACACATGTCATATATTTCCAATCCAGCCTGTCAAAAGCCTTCTCGGTGTCCAGTGAAAGCATAAATCCCTGGTGTTAGCTGTCAACCAGTGATGAATATTAATTGCCTTGATGGTGTTGTCTCGGGCTTCTCGTCCCGGTACAAATCCAACTTGATCTTTAATCGATTATGCTTGGTAGGATGGGGAGAATTCTGTTTGCAAGTATGTTGGCATATAATTTTATGTCCACATTTAGCAGGGAAATAGGTCTGTAATTTGTAACACAAGTGGCATTTTTCCCTTCTTTGGGGATGACTGTAATTTGGGAATCTAGCAGTCTGTTTGGTGGTATAGAGGGGTTGGATAGTAAGTTAAATGTTTGTAATAGTGGGTCTGTGAGTAGATCTATAAATGTCTTATAATATGGGGCTGTGAAGCTATCAGGTCCTGGGCTTTTGCCCGCTTTAAGTTGGGAAATGGCTTTCTTGAGTTTGTCTTGATTCATGGGTTGTTCTAGAAGAGTAGATTGTGATTGCGGTATGGATTTGGGGCAGTGTTTTTGTAGAAAATTTTGTATAAGCAAGTGTTTATCAGTAAGTGGGACTGTGGGGTGTAAATTGTACAATTTTGAGTAGTAGTTTTCGAATTGGGTTGCGATATCAGGAGTGGCGTTTAGAACTCAATTTTGGTTATCTTTGATATTATGAATGGTAAGATTAACCCTTTTTGCTTGTATTGCTTTCGCTAGGAATTTGCTGCTTTTGTTATTAAATTAATAGAACAGCTTTTGCTGCAGAATGAATTTACGTTTGGTCTTAACATTATGAGTTTCCAATAGGAGTTGTCTGTGTTTTATGAGTTCCTGGTATGTTTGTTGTGCTCGAGTGCTTTTGTGTGAAGTCTTGAGGTTTTTGATTTTTATCACTAGGTTTTGAAGTTCTGCTTGTTGAGCTTTTCATCTAGAGGCTTTAGGGGAAATAAGTTTTCCTCTCAGTACACATTTGTGTGTTTTCCATAGTGTGATGGTATTGGTATCTGGGTGAGCGTTATCAGTAAAGAAATCAATAATGTCCTTGCGAATGGTTTGTATGTTGGAGTCTGTGGTTAGAAGAGTAGGGTCAAGTCTCCAAAATTGGGGTAGTGTAGGAGTCGGTGGGAGTGAAAGTGTCATGGATATCGGATGGTGGTCTGACAATAACATTGGTTCAATCAATGCTTTATGTAGTATAGTTAAGTCATTTTGCGATATAAAGAGGTAGTCTATGCGAGAGTATTTGTTGTGTGGAGGGGAGAAAAAAGTGTAGTCTTTGGTGGACGGAAAAAGTGTTTGCCAAGTATCGTGTAGAAGGAGTTCTTGTAGTTGCAATTGAATCGGTTTTAAAACTCTGTAAGGGAGGGAGGTAGTACCAGTAGAAGTGTCAAGAATGGGTCAAAGTTCCCCGTTTAAGTCTCCACCTAGGATGGTTATACCCATTTTAAATTCCGCAAGAGTGGTAGTAATTTTTCTAAAAAATGTGACTTGGGCCGCATTTGGACTGTATATGTTCACCAGCGTGAAAGGTTTGTTTGCTATTGTGACTTTTAAAAAGATAAATCTTCCTTCTGGGTCAATATTTGAGTCCTGTAAGGTCCAATTCACATTTTTAGATATTAAGATGGAGACCCCTTTGGTTTTTGCTAGAGGGTTCGTAGAATGGAATGAAATGGGGTAGGATCGGTTTGAGAGCTTTGGTGTGTCTTTAGATCTAAAGCGAGTCTCCTGTAGATATACAACATCCGCTTTTAGTTTGGACATAACATCAAGTATTTGACTGCATTTCTCTGGAATGCTCAAACCTTTGGCGTTTAAAGACACCACTTTAAGTGTAGTGGGTTTGTCAATTTGGTTTGGGCTAGGCATTTTAGGTATGTAGGAGGGTAGTTATCAATTGGAAAGGGATGAGTTGAAAAGTTTCGGATATGGAACGGCACTCACAAATAGAGAGAATTGGGGGACAGAGACTGGGAGGGAAAATAAAGAAACAAAAAAGAGGATAGAGGAAGAGGAGAGAAAACGAGGGGGGTGGGTGAATGTAGGGGGGATAAAGAAAAAAACAAACCTAGGGAGGAGTGGACTACTCCAATCTAGCCAAATATTAACAATTCGGAGATGGTCGACAAGGGAAAAGCACCAGCAATTCCCATCTTTTTTTTTTTGGGGGGGGGGGGGTATGGATTAGTATGGTGTGAATTATAATCCCGGTCAGGAGAGGAATGTAGAGTCAGAGATGGTAAACAGTGGCCAATTTGAAAGAGTGCTTGTTAAATTTAGCCAGTGGGGAACAAGAAGAAAAGCTTGTCTATATAGTAGCTATAATAATATGGAGGTAAGTATTAGCAGACTGTGTATCGTGGTGGAGCCTTTAGGCATGAATTACATTTTAGAACTGTAAATCGTAATATGAACATCAGCAACCAATAACAACATGTAAGACTGTCAAAGTGTTGTCTCAACAATGAGAAGGGGGTTTGGTTAGTTAATTGAGGGTATAATTTCATCTTAGGGGGGTGGGGGGATGGTCTATTATAGTCTGATAGGTGTATATTTGAGAGATTCTGGAAGTCTATTGTTGCACCTTGAGACATTGGATTGTTTCATCAGTCAAAGTAATGTCGGGATGTCATGCAGCTTCGATATACACTTGAGACAATATCTTAAAATTTAATGAGTCAGGGCTAGTGTATTATCTAAACGAACTTTGTAATGAAGAAATGGCAACAAATGTGACAAATTCATTTTGTATTTTTTCAACATACTGTAAGTATTATTCAAGACTTATAGTTTTAAGGCCACCAGAGGCTTTAGGTGTGAGGTGGGGTTAAGGTTATGTGAGTTGTATGAGTTCTAAGGGAGGGGAGGAGGGGTAACCATATATGTTGTAGGGTGGCAGAGAGCGCCTCTCCAGGGCTTATTTCAGTATCCAGGATATCATTTAAATTGATTTAGGACTGTCATTCAGATGTATGTCAGATAGTTAAATACGATTGCCTAAGATGGCCGAATCTAGGTGGGTTTTTTTTTTTTCCCCTTCCCTTTTATCCCTTATTTTTAATTATTTTCTCTTTTTTCTTTCTTCTCTTACTCCTTCCGTCCCTTCCCTTTTCACCCCTCATCTCATAGGAAGGAGGCTCGGCCCTGGAGAGCTGATCTCCGCCACCCAACATGGTTGCAAAAAAACAATAATTGACTAACAATAATGTGTTATTGCATTTAGATGGTTTCTCTATAGAACATGCAGTAATTCATAGAGTATTTCACTCAAGTAGATGTTCCCACATTCAGCATCAATCTGGTGTCTCCTTTCAAAGACTGGGGTTTGTGTCAGATTCCTAATTGGGTCTTCTTCCCTGTATGTGGGGGCTAGTAAAAATGAGGGCTATACGAACATGGGTAAGCGTGGGAGGCTTCTATTCACCAATCTGATAGAAAAGTTTTGTCCAAAGTTAGATTTTGGTGAGCTAGTTTAGACTCTGGGGCTGGCGGTTTTCAGGTTATCAATGTAATGAAGTCGCTAAATAAATGAGAGTGTGTAGAGATACTTTACCAGACCAGATTTTGCAGCGGTTTGACAGATTCGGAGATGGTAAGTCTATGGATATTTTGCAGCCGGTCTTGGAGGTGATGTTGCTGGTTGGATAAGATGCCTGATGAGATCAAGGAGTTGGTATGAAGAGTTGCCTTCAACGATGAGCTAGGACTGTTTAGAATAAGGTTGATGAGCAAATATATACCTAATAGGGAGAGACAAAAACAGAAAGGGGACAAGGAAGAGACAAAAAAGATGTGACAGTCTAATATAGGAGGACGATCATTCTGGTCTGTCTTGTCTTGATCTCCTATGAGCTGGAGAGGCTGTAGGGCTTCCATTGCTGTGGGTCCTATCTTGAGTTGAGGAGGATCTTCTGGGGCAACTAGGTCTTCTGATGTGGAAATCCTCTCTTTCTGGTATAGTGTCCATTGAATTGGCTCTTCCCAATTGTGGAGGGTGAAGACTTCTGTACCAGTCAGGAAGGTCAATGCATGGTATGTTGAGTATGTTGCAGAATGACACTAGGTCTTCGGGAACTCTCAGATTTGCTGTGCATCCTTGGGAGGAGGCAGAGAGACAGAAAGGAAAATTCAATCTATATTGTATGTCTCTGCTGCGAAGAAGCTCTAGCAGGGTCTCTTCTTCTTTGCAACATTATTGGTGATAGATCTTGAAAGATTTTTATATCAGTTCCATGATAGGATATGTTTTGGTTGTTTCTGGATCTTCTTAAGATATCTTCTTTGACCCTGAAGTTTACAAGACAGCAGATGACGTCTCTCGGTGGGTCAGTTTCTCTCGCCCTGGGTCTCAGGGATCTATATATGCACTCAAAGTCAATAGGAGTGTCTGGGGGTCTTCCAAGAATTTCATTAAGTATGCTCGCAGTGGCTTGTTCTACCCGATTGGGCTCTACTGACTCTGGCAAACCTCTTACTCTCAGATTGCAAAGCCTGCCACGATTATCTAGATCCTCCATGTGTCTTTGGAGGTCTCCTAATTGAGCAGTGGGGGATCCGGAGGTTGTATGTAGGTTTTGGATGGAGTTACCTTGGATTTTTGTTTTCTCTTCCACCTCCTCAATCCTTAGTGTGGTGGATTGTAGATCTCTTCTCAGATCCGCCAGAGCGATTAAGAAGTGGGTTTTGATGTTTTCTGCGATTGTTCTTAGATCCTGCATATTTAGGAGTTGGTGTATGCAGGCTTGTGCGGGCTGAGCTTGAGCCTGAGTTGTCTGGGGAGAAGTTGCAGGTATTGAGTCTGTAGAATGTGAGGCGGAAGGTCCTCCTCTTGTGACATCCGCATATGCCCGGGTTGGGGCCGGGGCCTCACGTGGTGTTTGCCAGAATAAATCCGGGATACTGCGGCTGGTCTGCATTGTATGCGCTCTCAGAGAGCTTGACCGCGTTGGGGAGTTGGCGGGTGAAGATTTCCCCATGCTTGATGAGTCAGAAGTGGGGATGGCTGTGCTTCGTTGTAGCTTTCTCCTCTCTCTGACCGGGAACACTGTGATTAGATTTCCATGTCTGTTTGGCGGTAAGCCACACCCCTTAGGGCAAACTTTATGTTAGAGATGTTGTGGTAAATGTCCAGGGTAGGTTTACAGGTGATCAGTGCTTTGTGGTATTTCTATTGCAATGCTAATTCTGGGATCTGCTTCTGGAGAGGTAGGGAGGCTGTTAGGCCGCGGTCAAAATGGTGTCCGGCGAAGGGGATAAGGGTGGCCTAAAGCGCCTGCGGGTCTTCTAGCGGTAGATTAGTCCCTGTGGAGGGTATGTGAGGAGGCCTTGGGATGGCTTGTAAGGGTATGTGGGTGTCACTTACCTTCAGTCCGGGATTAGGGGCATCAGGCTGCGGCGGGTTCCAGTCTGCGCCGTTAGGCCCCGGTCCCTTTGTGTTAAATTCCGGGATTCTGCAATAAAAAAATCACAAGAATATGGGCACAGGGCTTCTAATTGGCAGATATGAAAGGGAGTGCTGTGTCAGTATACAAGATGGAGGCAGGTGTGTAGATGGGTGAAAAGCACAGCGTCTCTCTCCTGTAGAGCAGGCCCCCTGATCTTAAGACCTCTCGGATAGAGTGGTAATGAGGCAGTTCCCCAGGGTAATAAGCAGGAAAGGCCTTACCTGCGTTGCGCAGTTAGGATGGTAGTGCTGCAGCTTCCAAAGTGGCGGTGGCGGGAGGGGGGCGATGAAAGTGAAGGCCGGGGGCTGTCTGGTGTCCGGATTTCCCCCTTTAGGGTGAGGAGGAATCCACAGTCTGGGTCTTGGATGGTTGTGTGTCTGCGTGTAGGGACACTCGGGGATGTCCTCTTTCCCCGGCGGCCAAGATGGTGGCGACAGGCAGGCGGCAGAGTTCAGAGTAGGCCTCAATCCCCCGGACTTGCTATCAGTGCTTTCCTGCCATCAATGTTTTCTGCTCCAGGTGTCAGATGTGTGTCCCAATCTGCTGGCAGGTGTTGGCTCCGGACAGTAATCCTCTCTAGAACGGATGGGGTTGGATTGAGGGCTGTTGCGGCCGGATTGCCTCTCCAGGAAGATGGCGGGCCTTGAGTAGGCCGCAAGCAGCGCTACCGGTGACCTGGGTCTGGCGAGTCCGGGAGTGGGACCCAATGATGCAGGGTAGTGATGGTGGTATTTGTAGGATTATTCCTGTACAGGGAATGCCGATGTCAGCGGATTAAGTTTCTTCTCGGTCAGAGCGCCTGAGAAGTACCAACTTTTTTTAATTTTCAAATTTGTCATGTATTTAAACTTCAAAAACATGAAGCCAAATATACACTATATATGCATATTATTTTTTAAAAAATTTTAATAATAAATCACATTTGCTCCATATTGTAGTTTCCACCTTAAAATAGGAAAGAAGGGAAAAATGAAACTCAAACAAAGACAACAGATGAGGAGACGGGAATCTACCATGCCTGGTCCATCCATATTGGAGGAAAATAATGATGACGTGGTCCCTGATGACATGACACATTCCAAACAAACAGGTAATATGTCCCTTTGCTCCCTAAATCATTAATGCCCCAACTTTTTAGGAGGTAACCATGTGCATTTCAGAATTCTTTTACTGAAAAGAGCTATCAAGCAGTGCACCATGTCATTGCTAACTTGCCCCCTGTCAAATTTCTGACATGCCACTTTTTTATGATGTTTATGTAGAAAATTATCAACCAAAAGCCAGTGGGAAAACTTTTGAGGAAAGCAATGTGCCATGTAGTCCAGAGTGCAGCATTGTGGAGTCAGGTGTCCAACAAATAAGCTTACCACCACAACAACTTCAAGGTTGGTAGCCAAATAAGGCTAAGACATGGGAGCCAGAAACAGATGTGAGTTAAGGGGGATTTTTTAACCTTCTATTGTTGTATTTCAGAGATAATGGACATTCAAGATGTCCCCGAATTTTACACATTGGAGCCATGGGATCTGTCACCTGCAGCTGCCTCAGATCTGGAATTATTTGCTCAAAGATCCCCTGACATGACTCGGAGTGAGGGTCAAAAAGATACACAAACAGAAGCAAGTGTTGGGGAGCCTTTTTTGTGCCCAAGTAAGTATTATTCTAATGTTGATTATTGTGTATTGCCATTTTTGTTGATTTTAATAAAGCTTAAACTACCTGTGAAACCATACAGTGCTAATGTACATAGTATAAAGTGCATTACCATGGGGAGGAAGAGGTGTAAGGAGCTGTTTGTGTCAACAGGTTGAATTGTTTAGGAGCCACAGACACCAGTGCAAAGAGAACAGAATGTTTGCACCGTGTACAAAGTATAGTAGTATAGGTGTCATAAGGGCAAGCAGGTTACACACAACAATGCACAGGGTAGGTACTAAGTATTAATTCATTTCTGATGAACTTGACCAACAAAAAATAAATAAAATATTTCTGAGCTCAGCCACTTGCTTGTCATTGCCTTACTTTTTTTTTTGTCTTATTAACAGGTCATGTTATTCATAGTTGTACAATTGCCAGGATGACTGTTGATGTGTTGCTCGGAACTTGAAAAATCAAGGAGGCTGCTACTGCTTTACAGTGCAAAAATGCGTGACTTTGTTGACCTAAATTCTAATGTTTCTTGCATTGTATTTTGTTTTATTTTTCCATTTGGGATTAATGTTGTGTTTTCACAATTTATTTTTAATTTTTCAGGGGTATTTTTTGGCCCCAAATTGTTGAGGTGCAAGAGGTGTCGAAATATTTTAAAACATTTTCTACAGGGCTCCTCTGCATATGACTATTTTTGTTTAGTCAAAAATAATAAAAGATTAAGAACTGTTTGGCGTAAAATTTTGTTACATGCCTACTGAATGAAGTTCCCACAAATTCTAAGGAAGCTAGATGTTCTCACCCAAGAGAGTCTGATGTTAAAGCACTTTACAACATCCTAACCCTTACCCTAACCCTAACCCTGTGAATGTGTTTTAATAAAAAATGTTTTCATACAACAATGTGTTATAATATTTATTTGCCTAATATCTGTCTTCTTCAAAAGTTGCCTAATTTAAGTTGACAAACTTGCTCTTTGTACATGTTGTGCACTCATGCAAATTTGAGCTTGCCCAGTAGCATCGGGAGGGAGGGGGCTAGAGGATATGGATTGGGGGGTGCTTTGGGAGGAGATAGGACTTTTGCTAGTCAGGGGAAAGGGATCATTACCTCTCCCAAAGCACCCCCCCCCAATACATATCCTCTTCACACCAGAAAACACACCCCTTTAACTGCAGTGGCCAAGGGTGTACACATGCCTCAGCAGGAATTATTCACCCTGTCACACTTAACAGGTGTAGCATCTGCCAAGTGTGCCCCCTTCAAATGAGGAGCAGGTGCTCTGCAACCTTGTGCAATACAGCAACCAAGGGAGTAAAGGAGGTGGTGAGGAGGCGTTTATCACCTCATCACTACCTGCTTTAACCTCTTGGACCCCACATGAGCATGCATTGCACACAGTTGCAGGGGGCTTGAAGACTGGCCCCATTCACTTAAATAGATCACACTTGCCAGGTGGTACACCTGTGTGACAGTGTGGATAACTCCTGCAGTGCAGCTGCAACATGTGTACACTCCTGTGCGGGTGGGGGGGGGTAGAGATCAAATATGGGGTTTTAAATGCTCACATAGTTCTAATTTGGTATACACCTCTGCCCATATTTGGGGGAATGGTAGTGGTCAGGCCCGGGGGGGGGGGGGGCAGTCCTAAAGCTGTGCAAGACGCCTCAAAATTGATGATGGCTGCCCTGTTCACATAGTTTTAGGTATTTACAGCAGTTTAGTTTGTGTGTATAATTACCAGCCTGGCAGAATGAGTGTTCCTTCTTGCCCAGTGCCCATCTAACAAGTGATATTCATTAGTACACTGAGTGCACAATGATATCTGTAGACTGAGTGGAACTCAGTCTACACATATCAACGTTATATTTAAGGAATAGCCCTCATTGGAGTAGAGATGTCAGTGTTATAGGTACTAGCACTCAGTGTACTGAGATCAGTGTTATATATAGTGAATCGCAGCTTTGTTTGTTCATTTGCCTTGGTTCCTCACATGGCACCATTGCACTTTCCCCACTTCCCCTTCCCCACTTCTTTGTTTGTTTGTCCTTTTTTTTGGAGTCCGTCACCTGCACTATCACCTTTGTTTTCTTTATTTTGCACGACTGGAGGGTGTGGGTCCTCGGGCCCAGCCTTCAGTCTTGGGAGGGGGTGGATATGGCCTTCTGGCTTAGTTCGCCCTCTCTCATGGGGTCTCCCTTCGGGGGAGCTCCACTTAGTACTTGGGGTGGGCTGTTTCAGCAGTCCCCCTGAAGAACGGGGTCAGTTTGGTTTCGGCCGACTGACCACAAGTACCTTAAATCCCTGTCAGGAGTCTTGCGCCCCGGGGGATCGAGGTTTCGGGTCCTACCTCTTCGGAGGGAAGACCATACGTTTTCGCACACCCTATGCTTTTTTGTGTTCTCACTTTGTGTGTGTGCACTTTTTTATGCACCGGGTGGAGTCTTTTGAGTGTGTTTCACACGCTACGGGCTTTAAAAAAAAAAATGTACCTTTAGATTACCTATATATAACACTTATATCTCTACACTGAGTGCTTTTGACATAAGACTGACATCTCCTTACATTCGTGGTCAGTGAGAAGGATGTCAAAAATTAACACAACATAACAGGTGGAACTAAGTTTTTATTACAAGAATGGTTTAATTAAAAAAACGCCAACAATGTATGGGGGCATTCTGCCCACCAATGTAAGGAGACATTGGGTGGACCTTGGGCGGGACCTACTTTACAATATGAGAGGGGTTATCTAATTTAACTTGGGAGCTGAAGCCCCTGGTCTTTTGCCCACCTAGCAACGCCCCTGAGCTTGGCAATTTCATATTTTGCATATTAAACTGTATGATAAAAATATGACTCAAGATACTTGACATATGTACCCAAATGCACGCGTATCTTCTAAAAATTAGATTATCTTTACTGAAATATGTGGTGGGTAAAAATCAATAAGATATAGTGACCTCGTGCATCAATGAAGGTCTAATTTCACTATTGGAGCAAGTGGGAAACCAAACACACATGTTAAAAAAATATAATTTTAACAGCAGGGGAGAGACAACAGTAGATGAACACACTGATCAATGTATTAACCCTCAAAAAGTCACACATATATAACACATGCTGAACCAAAAATATGTTGCTTTTGGGATTTACCAAAAATAAAAAGAAACACCCTCCTGAAGAAATTATCATTTTTTTTATTTCTCAACACTGCAAAACTATATACAAATTAAACAGTATCGGGCAGGAATTGCTGCCTAGAAACGGCCCCTCTCCCCACAAAATATTCAAGATATTTTTTTCGCAAATCCCGTGCACCTCGGGAGGCCAAGCCAGAACGGGCAGCTTCAATGGGCTTCATAGGATCAACAGCCCCACGTCCTTCAGCCTCTATACTAGGCCCTGGCATGGCAGGGTCACTGTCAATTGGCAGAGAGCTGACATATCTTTCTGCATGCATGTGTAAAAAATTATGGAGGATGCAGCAGCAGAGGACAATGTGATTGATCTTATATAATGCCAGATTAATAGAGGTCAGAAACAGTCTAAAACGATTGGACATAATTCCAAAAGCATTCTTAACCACTTTTCTGGCACAGGATAGATGATAATTAAAGATCCTTTGCTCGGGGGTGAGGTTACGCAGAGGAAATGGCTTGAGAAGATGTTCCCCAAGAGCAAAGGCCTCATCTGTCACAAATTCAAAATTAAGGCCCTCAATAGTTTGGTCACAGGAAGGCAAGTTTAGAGTGCCATTTTGTAGATGCCGAGCAAACTCTGTTTGATCGATGACTCCGCCATCAGAGTTTCACCCATTCTTGCCAATGTCCAAAAAAAGAAACTCAGTTTGCATTGACAATGGCAAGCATTACAATGCTGAAAAAACCCTTATAATTAAAATAATAAGAGCCAGAGTTAGGTGGTGGGATGAGGCGGATGTGCTTGCCATCAATAGCACCCCCACAGTTTGGAAAATCCCATTGCTCCTGAAACTGGGCAGCAACTTCCTGCCACTGCTCTGGGTTGGTCGGAAACTGTAGGAAAAAACAAAAAATTAGTGCTTGTGCACATCACATTATTACACACACATTTGGCACACAAATGCTTATGCAACATAAAGATAACAACAACATACATGTAATACTCGCCTCCTAATGTCATAATATTCTAAGTCACCAGCTACTATATGCTGACTTATATTTAGCATGGGTGGGTAGAACTATGCTTTTAAACATTATTAAGGCCTTGTGCACACTGGACGTTTTTACAGCAGAAAAGAAACATACACAAAAAAAAGGGAGAATGGATTCTGGGAACGTCAGAAAATTACACATATAAAAATACTGTTAACAGGCTATGCGTTGATGGACACATAGGAGAGGATGCTGGGGTGGTTACTGGCTAATTGTAAAAATGCTTAAAGCAAAAAAGAGCATTAGAACAATGTGCAAGAGGCCAGAGGGCAATTACAAAATAATGAAATATGTAATTTGATGTACATCAAAAATAAACAAAATTATGTTGACATGACAAACGCATAGAATGTAATTGAAAAAACAATAAACATACCTTGATATAGTCCTTCTGCAATACTTTAATGATAGCAGAGCACGTCTAAGGGATGATGACTCCAAGAGCTTGGGGGGAGATACGTGTGGTAGACTTCAGATCCTGCAGGCTTCTCCCTGTTGCAAGATACCTCAATGTTGCAATTAGCCTTTGCTCAGGAGTAATTGCAACCCGCATACATGTATCCTGCTTACGAATATAGGAGGACACCAAGGCTAGAAGACGGTTAAAACAGGGATCCGTCATCCTCAGATAATTCCCGAAGTCATCAGGATTATTTTCTTGTAGCTCCCGCAGCAAGGACATGTCGGAAAATTGATCACGGTTGAGCAACCAATTTTTGGACCAGGAGCTCCTCTTTTGCTTTTTCTTGCCAAGAACTCGGCTTAGAGCAATTACTCCCAGCCCAACAACAGCAAGAGTAGCATCATCGGTCATCATACTTGGTCTAGTCCACAAACTGACTTCCTCTTTTATAACGTAGTACGTAGATACGTAATCTTTTGTCAGACGACAAAATTCTGGCCGTCTAGAACACATTCCAACATAATGGACACGCACTCTCGACAAAAGACGGACGATCGGTCGGCCGAAATTCATAGCGTGTGTCCTCCAATGACTGATTCTTAAGCTGAAGGGTAAGACACTTGATAGTTAAATAATGCTAAACATTTGGGCAAAGTTACAAGTAAATACCATTTATAATAATTATTTAGATGGATTGCATAATGATTCTTCTAACCAATTTATTACTGGTCCATAGCCAAAAGACAGCTACAGCGTGACTCTCTTGTTCTGAGAGGGCATCCATGGACGTCCTCCGAGAGTGTGTCTCCCATGTGTCCCCTCCGACGTGCATCAGGCGCTGTCTGTGATAGCGCAGTTGATCACAGACCGAAGTAAAGGGTTTCAATACAGCAGCCGTTTACCATGTGATCAGCTGTGTCCAATCACAGCTGATCATATGTAAACAAACTTGCCTGTTATTGGCATTCCCATTAGTGCAGCCCCATCAGTGCACATTAGTGCAGCCTCATCAGTGCAAATCAGTGAAAAATAAAACAAATTACTTATCTGCTAAATTTTATAACAGAAACTAAGAAAGACTTTTTTTTTTTAATTCTTGGTCTTATTTTGTTTGTTTAGCAAAAAATAAAAAACCCAGTGGTGATTAAATACCATCAAAAGAAAGCTCTATCTGTCTCAAAAAAAAAAAAAAAATTATAAAAATGTATATAGGTACAGTGTTGCATGTTCGTGCAATTGTCATTCAAACTGGAACAGCGTAGCGCTTGCTTTAGGTGAACCCCTGCTGGGCAATTGCTTGTCAATACAGAAGATGATTCCAAAAATGTATGAGGTTGGTAGGCCTCGGAATATATTGGTGCATGTGATCGTAATAAAGTGCTTGGTGCTAATACCTTAAATAAATATTTTGCAAAGATAAATTATATATGTATATACACAATGTGTGATAAATGACAAATAACCCTTTAATATTGTTTAGGGTAAATATCACAATATAGATATACAAAAGGTTGATAAACAAAATACAATTTTAAAAATTATAAAATGTGATGGAAGGTGCTATATGCATATTGATCATTCAAACAGGTTAAAAAAATTGTTTGCCAAAAAAAGTTCATAAACAATAGTTCATATGTGACTCTGGTGCAAATATGCATATCATTTTTAAAATTGTATTTTGTTTATCAACCTTGTATATCTATATTGTGATATTTACCCAAAACAATATTATAAGGTTATTTGTCATTTATCACACATTGTGTATACACATATATAATTTATCGTTGCACAGTATTTATTTAAGGTATTAGCACCAAGTACTTTATTAAGATCACATGCACCAATATATTCTGAGCCCTACCAACCTCATACGGTTTTGTAATCATCTTCTGTATTGACAAGCAATTGCGCAGCAGAGGTTCACCTAACGCAAGTGCTATAGCTGGCCCCAATTTATTGTGGCCTTACCCCTACTATCTTCACTCTCCCTATAGCAGCTGCATTTCCAACCATTTATTTATTTATATAATACTGCTCATTTAATTAATTTAATAGAACATACTTTAACCTTACACCTAGGCGCGAGGGATATACAAATTCAAGTATATTAATATACAAACTGGAACAGCGCTGAAATCTGAAAATTGGCCTGGGCAGGAAGGGGGTGAAAGTTTCAGCATTTAAGTGGTTAAAAAAACCAAACAAGGAACCTGAGGTACTTGATATTATCTTTGCATTTTTTTCTTTAATTTGTATTATTATTTATTTGTTTATTTTTACCTTGTACTGTTACAGTGGTTTCAACTTCTGTATGAAGCACAATATTTTTCTCCATTAATGGATTAATCACCTCCTTCTGGACCCCACCTGTGAACAACAACCACAAAGATGAAAAAAGCGGGAAAGGATAGTGAAGAACCCAACACTCAACAAACTACACTAAAATAACTAAAAAAAAAATATTAAAGAGTTGAATGATACAATATATATATATATATATATATATATATATATATATATATATATAAAATAAAATCCCATCATCTTAAAACTTTTAAAACACAATTTTGTTCCTCATAGCAGAAGTAAACAAGTATTGTCTTGGTAAAGTGTAGGGTAGGGAATGGATTTGGTCTGATGTATTTCCCTTGGTTGGGTACTAGATGCCCCCAAATCTTTAGAGAGAGATTCTGCTTGAGAGATGCATGGGTTAGGTTCCAGCATTGACCCTGCTAGGAGAGGGGAACCCTGGGAAAGGTTTTCTTGTTAAATAGTTTTTATTAAGATTATTTCAAATAGTAACAAACAGGGAAAGAAAATCATAATAACAGAGGAAGGAAATCATAATAATAACAGAGGAAAGCAAACTCATAAAACATTGATATTATGGCCAGTAGCACACAGGTGCAGTTATGTAATCTAACTTCATGCTCATGTAGATAAGTCATTACAGCATTAATCAATCCAAATATACGAATAGCATTAATACTTATAAGATGGGGTCGCTGATGGCCATTCTCTAATAGGGCCACCCCCAACCCCCCTGAACACCCCAAATGGGTACACACTGTGTCCAGTTGGGGGGGAGGGGGTAGACCCTTCGACAGCTAAACATCCACGGACCACCATATATTAGACTGACATGTACATAGTTCTACAAGGTGTTATTTGTGACACTAACAGAGAATACATGAAAGGTAAAGGGAATACTCTTTGGTAGTAAATCCAAGCAGGCTAATTGGGCTCGAGACCAGGAGCGGCATTAGGATGCTTTAACCAGCGAATCCATTGTTTGCTAAAGGTAAGCATTCTATGATCTTTAACAGCTAGTAACTTCTCAAAATGACATTGTGTGTTTACCCGTGAAGTAAGTTCCTGAATTTTTGGTGACTCAGGTGATTTCCAATGGTGAGTGATGGTCAATCTGGCAGCAAACAAGATGTGGAGTACTAAAGTCTGGTACTTTGGAGGGATCAGATCTATTCCCAAGTTCAAAAGTGCCAAAGCCGGCCAGATAGAGAAGGTCGAGCCCAGAAAAACTCCAAGCAAAACCTCCACTTCCTTCCAAAAGGGTTGAACAAAGGTGCAATCCCAAAGGATATGATACAGTGTTCCTACCTTATTGCACCATCTCCAACACAATGCACTGGAGGAGGGATAGATTTTAGATAGACTATGAGGCATTAAGTACCATCCATGGTATATTTTCAGAAATTGTTCCCAATGATCAATACATTTAGACAGTTTATAGTTGACCGCGATGGCCTTATGCCATTGTGATTCTGTAAAGGTTAATTGGAATTCAGATTCCCATTTAGTCCTACTTGGGCCCAATGAAGGTGCTTGGGTATTTATATACAAGTTGTAAAAAAAAGATATGCCCCGTGTGCCAGATATAGCGTGGCCCCTAAGGAAGTCCCATGCCATAGCAGGGATGGATAACTGGAAGGCGAGTTTGTTAGTTTTGTGAAAATGGCGAATTTGTGCGGTTTTAAAGCAGTCTGCAGGGAGAGAGCTATCCTTAACGCTGAGCCAATAGTTGTGGCCATTCTTTTTCCAATCTAATGTCGAGAAGGATGGAATGATCCATTCATAAGCCCCCAATGGAATATCTAAGTTACGCCTTTCAAGGGTCTGATGGCGAATGGACAGTAAGGATCGCCAGGCAGTTAGTGTGGCCGTAATAGTAGGATGATGGGTGCGGTGGGTCGAGGAGGACAAGGATGAGGCAGCTAATAGTGCCCCTAGATCCTGGTGCACTAGAAGGGATCTCTCCATGAAAACCCAAAGTTTGTCTGGAGGTTCCTGTAGCCAATATTGCATTTGGTCAAGGAGTGAGGCGGTATGATAAAAGGGGATGTTGGGGAGCCCCGCGCCTCCGCGGGTTCTCTGGCTCACCAGCGTTTTAAGGGCTATTCTCTGTCTTTTGCCATATCAAGGTCCTAAGAAGGGTATTACATTTCACAAAGAAACTAGATGGTAGGGATATTGGGAGGGTGCGGAAAAAATATAAGAGTTTGGGAAGAAGCTGCATCTTAAATGCAGCCATTTTACCTAGCCAGGATAGTTGTGCTTTATTTATCTGCTTCATATCATGTTCTATGTTACGGAGTAGAGGCGGGAAATTAGCCTGATATAGTTCAGAGGTGGGATGGTGTCAGCTGAATGCCTAGGTAGGAAATGGTGCTATGTTCCCATTGAAAGGGGAATTGAGCTTTCAAATGGTCCAAGTTATCTTGGGTTAAATAAAGTGGGAGTGCTTGGCATTTGGTTGTGTTAAGTTTGTAGTACGATACTTGGCCAAAGGTGTCCATTACTTGTTGAACTTGGGCGAGAGATGTTTGTGGATCAGAAAGCGACAGAATAACGTCGTCTGCAAAAAGCCCTATTTTGTACTCCTGGTTACCTATTGTTATCCCTCTAAAAGGAGGGTCTGCTCTAATAGCTGCCGCTAACGGTTCGATGGCTAAAATGAATATGATTGGGGACAACGGACAGCCCTGTCGGGTGCCGTTGGATAGGTCAAAAGATCTAGATACAGAGGTAAATACCTTTGCAGAAGGGTTTTTGTATAAGGTCATTATGGCAGAGTAAAGCCGGCCTGAAATGCCAAATTTATATAAGACTCTGTCCAGGTACTGCCAATGGACCCTATCAAAAGCCTTTTCCACGTCCAAACTAAGGAGCACGGAAGGCAATTGACGGGTCCCAGCCTGGTGAATTAAATTAATCATCCTCCTAGTGCCGTCTGGTGCTTGTCTGCCTTTAACAAAGCCGACCTGTTCAGGACTTATAAGAGTCGGGGTAACTTCCAAGAGCCTATTTGCGAGTACCTTTGCATATATCTTCACATCAGAATTTAGTAAAGATATAGGCCGGTAGTGTTGAGGGAGAGTGGGGTCTTTCCCCGGTTTTGGTAGAGTAATAATAATAGCTTCCATCATTTCTTTGGGAAATTGCTCGGTGGAGACTGCCTCATTAAAAAGATTAGACAAGGGAGGAGTGAGAATGGTAGTCTTGGAAGTGAGAATGGTAGTCTTGGAAGTGTGTTTGGGGTCGTTATCATGTTGGAATACTGCCCTGCGTCCCAGTCTCCGAAGGGAGGGGGGATCATGCATATTGCATTAAGCGATCTTTCACATGAAAGAAATGTATTTTTGCAATGACGTCTCTAGGTACTCTCTCAGGCAAAAAGGACGGCTTAGGGAGCCTATGAACCCTGTCAATTGTCAAATCCTGACCTTGCACATCAGGGAGGAATTCAGCAATCATCTTTTGTAGATAGGAGCGGAGTTCCTCCGCAGGAACCGACTCAGCAATGCCGTGAAACTTAATATTGTTGCGGCGGGAGCGGTCCTCCAAGTCCGCCATTTTTATTTTCATGGTGTGCATTTCATCCAACAGAGCAGCATGGGCATCTACTAATTCATTGTGAGCCTGAGCATAATCACTCATATTAAATTCCACTTGATCAACCCTATTACCTAGAGCTTCCATTTCAACTTTAGTCTGTTCCATAAAGCTTGACATGTCATGTTGCAAAGCTCCCTGCAGTGTAATAAGCATATCCTTCATTGTGGAATCAATTATGGGCTGGCCAGCAGTGGGAAAAGCATCCAGTTTTTCCCCAAAGAGATTTGTGTCAGGTGGAGTAATTATAGAGGAGGGAGAGGTACTCACTTGAGTAGTTTTAATGTACAGCTTCCTCTGTTTCACCATGCTCTGGAAAATCAAGGTGTCAGGGTGACCATTCCCCTCTTGTGTATATTCCTGCCTTAAGGAATCTGTCTCATGAGACACAGCAGCAGCAGCTGCTGCTGTGTGTCTGTGTGGCAGTGCTGTGAGGCTCCTGGGAAAGGTTTTATTAGGAAAAGTGAAGAGCTGGCAGGGAAGTTGGTTGCCATGTGGGGAGTGTTTACTGGTTGTCTCTGCGGGTGGACAACATGAAGGTACAGTGATACCTCGGTTCACAAACTTAATTCGTGAACTGACTCTGGACGCGACCTGAATTGGTCGTGAACCGAGGCACATTTTCCCATAGGGTTCAATGTAAATCCGGTTAATCCGTTCTGACTAGGGTTGAGCGAACACGGACTGTATTATTCGTGTTCGTACCGAATAATTGGATTTTTGTTACCCGAACACGGACCCGAAAACTTTACTGTATGTTCGGGTAAAAATCCGTGTTCGGTCATTTTATTTCCGGGTTTTGTATGCATTGGCGCGCTTTTCATGGCGAGCTTTCAACAGCCAATCAACAAGCGTTTAACTGGTGTGCCTTAAGCCATCCCAGCCATGCCTACAAATGTATTAGTAGCTGTGATTGGCCATCTGAAGCATGTGACCAAGTCTTTAAAAGTTTGAGACGGAGCGCCGCTGCATCATTATGCTGTAGTTCAGGGACAGAGCACACATCGTGCTGGCTGCTGATTAGGGACAGACAGGCAAAAATCATTTGTGTCCGAATAGAATTGAGGGACAGGTCGGAGTGTTTTAGGCAGGGCGAGTTGTAGGGCGAGGCTGCTGATTTTTAGGGTCAGTGTTCTACAATCGATTTTGCTGTGTGTGGGGGGGTTTGCAGTGACCGATCTTATCAATCCTTTTCGGGAGAGGCTGGAGATAGGCAGGTGTCAGTGGTCCACATCGATTTTGCTGTGTGTGGGGTGCAGTGAACACAATCTTTTTGCCCACTGAGGAGGAGGGAGAAAAGTCTTTTTTATCAGTCACTGTGTGCAGCATTTTTCCTTCAGTGCTGCTGTGCTGACTGTGATAATACACTGCTGTGTTCACATGTGCTATTATTGAGTGATTTCAAAAGTTATACACTTTTTTCTATTCCAATATTCAATATACACCCTTGGGTTAAAAAAATTAAATTGTGGCATAGTCTGTACTAATCTAGTTAAAAATTACAAACTTAAAAGGGGAATTTTTGTTTTCCCTCCATTGCCTGCAGCAGAGCTGGTCCACATCGATTTTGCTGTGTGTGGGGTGCAGTGAACACAATCTTTTTGCCCACTGAGGAGGAGGGAGAAAAGTATTTTCTATCAGTCACTGTGTGCAGCGTTTTTCCTTCAGTGCTGCTGTGCTGACTGTGATAATACACTGCTGTGTTCACATGTGCTATTATTGAGTGATTTCAAAAGTTATACACTTTTTTCTATTCCAATATTCAATATACACCCTTGGGTTAAAAAAATTAAATTGTGGCATAGTCTGTACTAATCTAGTTAAAAATTACAAACTTAAAAGGGGAATTTTTGTTTTCCCTCCATTGCCTGCAGCAGAGCTGGTCCACATCGATTTTGCTGTGTGTGGGGTGCAGTGAACACAATCTTTTTGCCCACTGAGGAGGAGGGAGAAAAGTATTTTCTATCAGTCACTGTGTGCAGCGTTTTTCCTTCAGTGCTGCTGTGCTGAATGTGATAATACACTGCTGTGTTCACATGTGCTATTATTGAGTGATTTCAAAAGTTATACACTTTTTTCTATTCCACTATTCAATATACACCCTTGGGTTAAAAAAATTAAATTGTGGCATAGTCTGTACTAATCTAGTTAAAAATTACAAACTTAAAAGGGGAATTTTCTTTTTTTTTTTCCTCCATAGCCTGCAGCAGAGCTAACTGATATAAGACACTGCTGTTCACATGTGCTATTGATAAATGACACCAATTTTATATCATATTTTCTATTCCGCTATTTAATAAAAACCTTTGGGTATAAACAATTAAATTGCGGGATAGTCTGTGTCGGTACGTGTAAGATACACCTTTCCAATTTTTGGGGTGCATCTCATACTTCCGAGGATTTGAGGGTGCTGCCTGTTCCGAACTCCTCCTACTCCTCATCCTGCCTTTGGGGGTACAAAAAATAGTAATTGGGGCCTAGTCTGGGTCTGTACGTGTGAGATACATACACTTTTTTTTTTGATAATATTTTCTATTCCGCTATTCAATAAAAACCTTTGGGTATAAACAATTAAATTGCGGGATAGTCTGTGTCGGTACATGTGAGATACACCTTTCCAATTTTTGGGGTGCATCTCATACTTCAGAGGATTTGAGGGTGCTGCCTGTTCTGAACTCCTCCTACTCCTCATATTGCCTTTGGGAGTCCAAAAAATAGTAATTGGGGCCTAGTCTGGTTCTGTACGTGTGAGATACATACACCTTTTTTTTTTGATAATATTTTCTATTCCACTATTCAATAAAAACCTTTGGGTATAAACAATTAAATTGCGGGATAGTCTGTGTCGGTACGTGTGAGATGCACCTTTCCAATTTTTGGGGTGCATCTCATACTTCCGAGGATTTGAGGGTGCTGCCTGTTCCGAACTCCTCCTACTCCTCATCCTGCCTTTGGGGGTACAAAAAATAGTAATTTGGGCCTAGTCTGGTTCTGTACGTATGAGATACATACACCTTTTTTTTGATAATATTTTCTATTCCACTATTTAATCTACACCTTTGGATAAAAACAATTAAATTGCGGGATAGTCTGTGTCGGTACGTGTGAGATACATACACCTTTTGATATCATATTTTCTATTCCGCTATTCAATCAAAACCTTTGGGTATAAACAATTAAATTGCGGGATAGTCTGTGTCGGTACGTGTGAGATACACCTTTCAAATTTTTGCAGCGCATCTGTAATGTTCTGGTACCTTGGGTACCCTAATTACTCTTTTCCTAAGTGTATGCGCCCCACCATTCTCTTTTGGTAAGGTGCGCATACACCTTTAAGACTGATGCTGTCATCACTGAGCGCCGGACTGCACAGCTATTTAAATCACCAGCTTTCACTCACATGTGTTCGTTCAGCCTGCTCTGACACCTGCTGTGTGCCTTGATGCTAACCTGCCTTGAAGCTCTCATGCTTGCAAGCATACCTCGCCGTCGGAACCACGCTGCGCTGATCCCTGTATCCCGCTACCGGATCATCCGCTCTTGCCGAACCTCTCCTTTGCTACATTGCTACTAGTGATAAGTACCCCACAGGGGAAACCTCTATACCCTTCATACTAAAAGCTTACACTATCTAGCGCTGCATACTAAAGACTATTACTACATCTGCATTATCTAAGATTGCTAGCTCTTGAGCCTACTACCATCTGCTCTTGCACTGGGTTGATCTCTCCTGTATGTTCACCTGCTACTCTATCATCTGCTACCATACATGATTGCTAAACCTATCTGCATCCCATCTGCTACTATCTTACTTTCAAGAACATTCCTTTCAAGTGTCTGTCATCTACCATCTCTACCCAACCTGTCTCTTCAGCCTATCATCACTGTATTACTATATACATAAGTCACTCTAGGAACATCTTATTGAGTGTGTGTATTTACTTGCTGAATTGAGATCATCCACACATGATGAGTCTTGGGAGTTGGGATTGGTGTCTCAGCGTTTCTCTACATGACTACTGAAGTGGAATATTTCTGCAGCTGTAAATCCACATTATACATAAAACGCATGAGCGTTACAGATTGAACGAACCTCAAATGGATTCAGCAGAAATAACCACTCAGGTGACACAATTAAAACAGCAAGTAACTGCGTTAATACACGCACTTGCTGAATTAAAAGAAGACAATCAGGCTCTGACGCAGCAGGTAATTAGACTGACACAACTTACCACTGCTCAGTCCCCTGAACCCAAAATAAATTCTCCTTTGGTATTTACAGGCGATCGCAAAAAATTTCGCGAATTTAAAAACGCATGTGAGTTACTTTTCTTGCCAAAAACCCTGGATGCATTGATACAACTCAGTATCACCATAGATAGAAGACTACGAGAAAGAAAGGCTGAAAAAATGGGAATGCCATTATCCAGTTCTTCTCGGATTTCGACCGTTGACCCCACTCCTATGGAGGTAGGAACCATACGTCCATCTCTATCAACTATGGAAAGAGCCAGAAGAAGATCTGGTAATCTCTGCTTGTACTGTGCATCCCCAGATCACAAGATAAACGTCTGTCCCCTAGTCTACAAAAAGAAGGGTGAGCATTCACATGTCCTCCTAGGGGGATTGACAACTTCAATTACTAACCCTTACCTTTTTGTTTGCTTAACATTACAGTGGTACCAGAACAGGATTACTACTAAGGCCATGATTGACACAGGATCTTGTGGAAATTATATTGACATACGTTTTGCTGCTTTAAATAAAGTTCCTATTATTTCTAAACCTAAACCTGTGTCAGTGAGTCTTATTAATGGTGTTCCTTTATCCTCTGGTCCGATCACTGATCAGACACAGGCACTCCTAGTCACTACTAACGGATCTCATATGGAGACCACTACCTTCGATCTAATACCTTCACCCCACTTTCCCATTGTTTTGGGACTTCCCTGGTTACACACACATCAACCAATCATAGATTGGAAGGAACGGACCCTGGCCTTCCTCTCTTGCTATTGCGTGGGTACGTGTAACTTCCCGTCTTTCGGGAAGATCCTGTCTGTGGTGACAGATGAGATTGCACCACTATGTTATCAGGATCTCTCTGAGGTTTTTCTTGAGAAAAATGCTCAAGCACTACCTCCCCATCGAGACTATGATTGTAGTATTGATCTACTCCCAAATAGCAAATTGCCGTTCGGTCATGTTTATCCTCTTTCGCAGGATGAACTTTCCCATCTCAAAGACTATTTGGATGAGAATTTGAAAAAAGGTTTTATTAGACCTTCCACTTCTTCCACAACAGCAGGACTCTTTTTTGTCCGCAATAAAGACTCAAGTCTCAGGCCTATCATCGACTATAGGCAATTGAATGCTATTACAATAAAAGATCGCTATCCTCTACCGCTTATCCCTGAGCTCATTGAGCAGGTGCGTGGAGCTACCTATTTTTCAAAATTGTACCTGAAAGGAGCATACAATCTCATTCGAATCCGTGATGGACACGAGTGGAAGACTGCATTCAGAACCAGATACGGATTGTTCGAATATCTTGTAATGCCATTCGGGCTATGCAACGCCCCTGCAGCCTTTCAACGATTTATAAACAATATTTTCAGAGACTTACTAGATGTCTGTGTTGTGGTATATCTGGACGATATACTTATATATTCACGATCCCTGTCTGAACACATAAGACATGTAAGACTAGTATTATCGAGATTGCTTGCACACAACCTTTATGTGAAACTGAAAAAATGCTTGTTTCATAAAGACGAAGTACTGTTTCTAGGCTACATCATATCCAAAACAGGAATCAAGATGGACATGAGTAAGATATCCTGCATTCAGGATTGGCCTACACCAACCACACGCAAGGCGCTACAGCGATTCCTTGGATTTTCGAATTTCTACAGGAAGTTCATCAGAAACTTCTCTGCCATTGTGAGACCCCTCACACAGCTCACTAGCATTAAAAGACCATTCAAATGGTCAGATGAAGCAAATAAAGCTTTTCACCTGTTAAAGACAAGGTTTACTTCTGCTCCCATACTACGCCATCCAGACCCATCCCTCCAATACATTCTGGAAGTAGATGCGTCAAACATGGCAGTAGGAGCAATACTTTCCCAAAGACCAACTCACACTTCACCACTTCATCCAGTCGCCTTCTTTTCTAAATCCTTAAGCAGTCCAGAGGTAAATTACCCCGTGGGTGAAAAGGAACTGCTCGCTATAAAATTGGCTCTGGAGAATTGGCGACATCTACTCGAAGGCACCCGACTACCAATACTTATATACACGGACCATAAAAATCTTCAATATCTTCAGACTAACAAAACTCTCTCTCACCGACAGGTACGATGGTCACTATTCTTTCTAAGGTTTAACTTCCTAGTGACCTACACACCTGCAGATAAGAACAAAAAGGCGGATGCACTATCACGACTAACTGAAGAAAACTACTTCGAAATCCCTTCCGTTCCTATAATACCTCACAAACATATTATTGGAGTTGTCCGTTATTTGAAGGAAGAGGTTTTGCATGGTATAAGTTTGGATTCACCCCCACCACAACTAAATACTGATGCAGAACGCTTCCTCTACCACAACGACAAACTTTACATACCACCTACCATGCGCACCAAGATCTTGGAATTATCGCATGATGTGCCTATGGCAGGACATATGGGTATGACAAAGACTCTCAATCTGATTACCAGGCAATTCTGGTGGCCTGACATGAAAACAGCCATACAAAAATTCGTCTCTTCATGCAATGTCTGTGCCAGGTCCAAAATTGACACTACGAGACCATCCGGTCTACTATGCAGTCTACCAATACCCCAAACTCCATGGGAAGTTGTGTCCTTGGACTTTATAGTAGAACTACCCCCTTCCAAAGGATTTAATACCATCTTGGTGTCAGTGGACCATCTGACAAAAATGGCACATTTCATTGCTATTCGCAGACTACCTTCGTCCAAACAAACGGCAGAACTCCTGATGAAACATGTCTTTAAGTTACATGGTATCCCAAAAACTCTTCTGTCTGACCGTGGATCACAATTTATTTCCAAGTTCTGGCAAGAACTATGTCACATACTACGAATTGAGCGGAAGCTCACTTCTCCTTACCATCCGCAGACCAACGGACAGACTGAAAGAGTCAACCAATGCATCGAGCAATATTTACGTTGTTACACTTCTTACCAACAGGATGATTGGGTGGATCTTCTCCCTCTGGCAGAATTTGCCTACAACAACGCAACCCACAGTACGACCAAGCAGAGTCTGTTCTACTTGAACTATGGGTTTCATCCCTCTATTCTTCCACCACGCATCCTTCCTTCAAATAACCCAGTAGCCTCAGACTATCTTACCCAAATAAAGGACTCTCTGGGTTTGCTTAATACTACCATTGCACACGCTCATAGTCAACAAAAGAAGTACTATGATCTTCGCAGAAGACCTTCTCTTCAGTATGCTATCGGAGACCTCGTTTGGCTCTCAACAAAAAATTTAAGACTGAAAATCCCTAGCAAAAAGCTTGGACCTCTGTTCTTGGGACCTTTCCCAATCAAGAAACTTATTGGAAAAGCTGCAGTAC
>NC_138771.1:610434909-610539952 GCF_965119305.1 Pelophylax lessonae | reverse complement strand
TCTCTCTCTCCTCTCTCTGATCTCTCTCTCTCTCTCTCCTCTCTCTCTCTCTTGATCTCTCTCTCTCTCTCTCTCTTCTCTCTCCTCTCTCTCTCTCTCTCTTGATCTCTCTCTCTTGATCTCTCTCTCTCTCTCTTCTTGATCTCTCTCTTGATCTCTCTCTTGATCTCTCTCTTGATCTCTCTCTCTCGATCTCTCTCTCTCTTGATCTCTCTCTTGATCTCTCCTTGATCTCTCTCTCTCGATCTCTCTCTCTTGATCTCTCTCTCTCTTGATCTCTCTCTCTCTTGATCTCTCTCTCTCTTGATCTCTCTCTCTCTGATCTCTCTCTCTCTTGATCTCTCTCTCTCTCTCTTGATCTCTCTCTCTCTCTCTCTTGATCTATCTCTCTCTCTCTCTCTCTTGATCTATCTCTCTTGATCTCTTTGATCTATCTCTCTTGATCTCTTGATCTCTCTCTCTCTCTCACTTGATCTCTATCTCTCTCTCTCTCTCTCTCTCTCTTGATCTCTCTCTCTCTCTATCTCTCTCTTGATCTCTCTCTCGATCTCTCTCTCTCTCGATCTCTCTCTCTCTCGATCTCTCTCTCTCTCGATCTCTCTCTCTCTCGATCTCTCTCTCTCTCGATCTCTCTCTCTCTCGATCTCTCTCTCTCGATCTCTCTCTCTCTCTCTTGATCTCTCTCTCTCTCTCTCTCTCTTGATCTCTCTCTCTCTCTCTCTCTCTTGATCTCTTGATCTCTCTCTATCTCTCTCTCTCTCTCTCTCTCTCTCTCTCTCTCTCTCTCTCTCTCTCTCTTCTCTCTCTCTCTCTCTCTCTCTCTCTTGATCTCTATCTCTCTCTCTCTTGATCTCTATCTCTCTCTCTCTCTCTCTCTCTCTCTCTCTCTCTCTCTCTCTGAATCTCTCTCTGATCTCTCTCTGATCTCTCTCTCTTGATCTCTCTCTCTCTTGATCTCTCTCTCTCTTGATCTCTCTCTCTCTCTCTCTCTCTTGATCTCTCTCTCTCTTGATCTCTCGATCTCTCTCTCTCTCTCTCTTGATCTCTCTCTCTCTCTCTCTCTCTTGATCTCTCTCTCTCTCTCTCTCTCTCTCTCTCTCTCTTGATCTCTCTCTCTCTCTCTCGATCTCTCTCGATCTCTCTCTCTCTCTCTCTCTCTCTTGATCTCTCTCTCTCTCTCTCTCTCTCTCTCTCTCTCTTGATCTCTCTCTCTCTCTCTCTCTCTCTCTCTCTCTCGATCTCTCTCTCTCTCTCTCTCTCTCTCGATCTCTCTCTCTCGATCTCTCTCTCGATCTCTCTCTCTTGATCTCTCTCTCTTGATCTCTCTCTCTTGATCTCTCTCGATCTCTCTCTCTCTTGATCTCTCTCGATCTCTCCATCTCACCCTTCTCTATCCCTCTCTCCTTTTCTCCCTCTCTCTATCCCTCTCTCCTTTTCTCCCTCTCTCTATCCCTCTCTCCTTTTCTCCCTCTCTCCATCTCTCTCTCCCTCTCTCTCGCCCCCTGGCTGCTGTCTGTAAAGAACTCTGTGTTGCTTACCAACACAGGGCTCTCTCGGCGGATGCTGGTCATAAATCATTGGCCGGGACCTGCTGATCGGTTTGTACTGCAGCAGTTTTACTAAATAACCCTATCGTATGCTGCAGGAATATTCTTGATATGAGTTGGTGTGTTTATTCTTATCTCTATCACTTTTTTTCTTCCAGCCACAATCCAGGGCGCTCCGCAGCTCTCCATGATAGCTCTGTTCCGTTATATCGTGGCTCAGGAAGGGTTCCTGGGCTTGTACCGAGGAATCGCCCCAAACTTCATGAAAGTGATACCTGCGGTCAGCATTAGCTATGTGGTGTATGAGAATATGAAACGTGTGCTGGGTGTGACTAGCCCGATGAAGAAAGCACCACTGCTAAACCCACCCACCCCTGTTTATCCAGGCACACAGAAGAGCCAGTAGAAGCTATATCAAGAATTGTCTGCTATCTGTGTTGAAGGGCTACATCCTAATGTCAAACACCCCATCGCCAGCCATGCTCTTGTTCCCAAGAAGCAGAAGATTTGGCACCTTCAGAATGTGAACCTCCTGTTTCTCCCCGGGCTCGGGTTCAGTATCCATATTCAAAGTTCTCCCCCATTTTCAGTGTGTTTTTATAATCCCGACATCGTTCAGCGCTAAGACTTTAGTGATGTCGGATATTGTTGCATTTTAATGATATTCTGGGGAAGTTGATTTTCTGAAAACCACTACAGGATTCAGAAGAACACTGAATGTGTCATTTTATAATGATTGTATATTTTGCATGTAAGGACATTTTGGCTTTTTTTTTTTTTTTAGATGGTCGGAAGGTTTTTCCACTAGCCTGATCGGCCTTTTTGTGAATGTAATGAAGCATACACTGAATGTAGAGTATCCTGGTGCATTGTGGGACGTACTGTCCTGCAGACGGTAATAGTTAAGCTGCGAGCGGTTATCAATGTTTGTAGAATCCTAAAATCCAGCGAGGAGCTGTCTATAGTTTTTGCTTTTGTTTCAATGGAAAACCAAAGGCTAAGTCCACTCAAATGGTATTTCAGTTTTATGCAAATTCCTTAAAAAGAATTCTTGGTATGGAACACAGGAGGTCGCCGCCCCCCCCCCCCCCCCCCCCTGGCACAGGTGCCACTTAGAGAATGTTTCACATTTTCACAATAAATGCAAATCATTCTCTGACTGGATTAATTCATAAAAAGGCCGTAAGTATTCAACTCACAAACTGACAGATACATCAAAGCTTGTCATATAAAAACAGCAACTTTCAGTCCACGATATATTCATATCACATGATAGAACAATTAGAAATCCAACATGCTAACATGTTTCGAGGACTTGCCTCTTCCTCAGAGCCAACAAGACTGTATCTTGCTTCCCCTTTTAAAGCGAAGTTCCACCCAAAAGTGGAACTTCCGCTCATTTGCTTTCTCCCCCCCTCCAGTGCCACATTTGGCACCTTTCAGGGGGGAGGGGGGGGGCGGGTACCTGTTTTTGACAGGTACCCTTCCCCACTTCCAGGATAGGGCACCGCGGCGCCGTCCCTCGAAAGTTTGTCCCCCTCCTCTTTCCCCCGCTGCCGAGCCAATAGGGATGTGCAGCGCGCCTTGCGCATGAGCAGTAGGGACCCGCCCGTGAAGCCGCAAGGCTTCACTGCCGAGTTCCCTTACCCCCAATGGCGGCGGCAGCAACCGACAGCTGATGGAAACATCGGCTGCGGTGCTGACATCGCTGGACTCCAGGACAGGTAAGTGTCCTAATATTAAAAGTCAGCAGCTACAGTATGTGTACAGTGTGTGTAGCTGCTGACTTTTGATTTTTGGAGGGGGTGGAGGGGAAGGCGGAACTCTGCTTTAAATAATAGAGTGACATGGCTATTGTCTCTAGCACACCCCATGGGCGGGAGTTAACCCCTCATTCCAAATCCACATGATGGGGTTAACTCCCACTTATGGGGTGTGCTAGAGACACCCCCACCTGACAATAGCCATGTCACTCTATTATTTAGCCCCCCTTCACATCGGGGCGATTTGACATGCCAAATCGCAGCCTAATACCGGCAACGGCACCATCCAAATCAGTGCGACGCCAACTTTGTGACGCCGCACCGATTTCCTAAAGTAGTTCCTGCCCTACTTTTGGCGACTTTGGGGGTGATTTCAATAGACATCTGTGCATGAACCCGCGCAGATGTCTTTTAAATCGCCCCTGAACTCGCACTGAAATGTGGGTTGGAAATCGTGCGTGTTTAGCTGAACTCGCTTGATTACAAACCCGCCTTTTATGTGAATGAGGACTTAGGTGGGGAAGCATTATACAGTCTTGTTGGCTCTGAAGAAGAGGCAAGTCCTTGAAACACGTTAGCCTGTTGGATATCTTGTTCAAATATTTTATTGCAAGAGATAAAAGTTTTGAACCAATGGTATAGGTCGGTGGTCTCCAAACTGTGGCCCTTCGCTTGCCTTTATGTGGCCCTTGGGGCACTATTCCACCAATTGACACCAATGGAGCAGTATTCCCCTACTGAGACCATCAGCAGGGCACTATTTTTCCTATTGATTTCAACGATGGGGCACTATTTATCCCATTACAACCAATGATGGGGCACTGACGCCGGGGCATTTTCTACTCCCTTTGGCCATGGTCCGGCCCCCTAAAGCCTGAAGGACTGTACACTGGACCTTTGCTTAGAAAGTTTGGAGACCCCTGGTATAGGTTATAGTGGTACAAATCAAAGCGTAATAAGCATATAAGATCAGCAAGTAAAGTGAATACAGAGAACAGTGAGTAAACTACAAGCCTGTTGGATTTCATATTGTCCCATCATGTGATATGATGCATCGTGGACTGGAAGTTGCTGTTTTTATATGACAAGCTTTGATTTATCTGTCAGTTTGTGAGTATAATTGTTTTTTCTTGGGTCATTACAACCAGAGAATGCTTTGCATACCTTGAGCAAATGCAAAAAGATCCCTGCCTGGTGCTGAGTGGCTCACTTCCTGTGTAGTAGCGGTGGCTACTACAGTGATTTCTAGCTTTTAGAGGGATCCCACTGGTATGGTATTTGCATTGTTACATTGGTCCAAGCTTTTGTAAAATTATCCATACCTGGAATTTCTTTTTTAAAGGGAGCCTATCTCCAGACTATACACATTAAAGTATTTCCATATCCTAAATAGACAACAGTGTAAAAGCACTTTAAAATAAGCCCTCACTGCCCTAGATAGCTGAAGGCATTTTTGAGAAATTAGTTCAGAACAAAAACCATGAAATCTCAGCTACTTTCCCTTTACTTCCTATGGCAGCAATGCCGGCCCTCTAAAGTAAACAGACCTGTGTTTAAAGCTTTCTGATGAAACCCAATCCAGATCTGTTGTGATCTTTGAGAATGAATCACTCCACAGTACGCAGGATGTTGGAGGCAGCAAGATCCTGCATAAATGTTTGAGCATTGTTTACATGCATACAGTGTGAATGGCTGTGTTGCTAGAATGCAGGTGGCTTTTCAAAGAAGCTGCTTAATGTCCTTCTGTTTCTAAGATGCACGTAGCTTCTTAAAGCGGAGCTAAACCCTCCTATCCTTTACAACCAAGGAAGCTGCCATCTTAGCCTCTGTTTGATCTGCAGTTGCCATGGTGATGCACATGTGATCAGTTATGACACCAACCATTTGTTGGTTTGACAGTTTGACATGCAAATGTGACAGTTAGCATTCCCAGCATGTGGGAATGTAACAGTTTTTTTGAAACCGTTAAGTTGAAGGGTTTAGTGTCGGTTCACACTATGGCGATCCGACTTCGGGGGCGACCTGTGAAGTCGTGTGCACCGCGACTTCGGCGCAACTTGCACGGTCTTCACATAATGGAAGTCAATGCAACTCGCTCCGATGTCATCCCGAAGTAGTGCAGGAACTATTTTCTAAGTCGGCCAAGTTGCCTGACAAGTCGCGGTAGTGTGAACCGGGACTTAGTGCCATTTTAAAGCGGAGTTCCACTCCCCCCCCCCCCCCCCCTCCAAAAAAGAAATGTTTCCATCGGCTGTTGGGTGCTGCCGCCGCCATTGCCAGTAAGGGAACCCGGCAATGAAGCCTTGCGGCTTTACGGGCGGGTCCCTACTGCGCATGCGCGAAGTGCGCTGAGCATTCGGTTTGGCTCCGCGGCGGGGGAAGGAGGAGGGGCCCAAACTTCTGAGGGACGGCGCGGTCTCCCGGAAGTGGGGAAGGGTACCTGTCAGAAACGGGTACCCGTTCCCCCCTCCCCCCTGAAAGGTGTCAAATGTGGCACCGGAGGGGGAGGGGAAGCAAATGAGCCGAAGTTCCACTTTTGGGTGGAACTCCGCTTTAAGGAAACTGCCTGCCATCCCCTATTGCTGCCTAGTGTCTTCTGTTGATAGAATGCTGGCAGTTTATGAAGGAAGCTGCCTTGTGTCATTCTGTTACTAGGACGCAGGCAACAACACAGTACATTTTCACTGTGCGCATGCAAATGTTAGCACAAACGTTTACATGTGTACGACATAAAAATACAATCTATGCGAAGGATGCAAATTTACTGACCTTAAAGCGGAGTTCCACCCAAAAGTGGAACTTCCGCTTTAGGGAGTCCTGACCCCCCGACATGCCACATTTGGCATGTCATTTTTTGGGGGGGGGAGCGGGTACCTAGTTTTGACAGGTACCCGCTCCCACTTCCGCTCGGAGCGCCGCGGCGCCCTGAGCGGAAGTTCTCCTCTCCCCCTCCCTCCCTGCAATCTTCTGGGACACGTCAGAGGTCCCAGGAGATTGCCGGCCAATCACGGCGCGCAGCGCGACTCGCGCATGCGCAGTGGGTACCCGGCTGTGAAGCCGCAAACTGTAACAGCCGGGTGCCCACAGCATGAGCCCTTAAAGCTCTTTTATCAATTGTTTAAAATATGCCAAAACTTTAAAGCTGAACTCCAGCTTTTGTTACAGTTTACATAGTTTGTTTGGGCCAGCTTGGACCAAACTATGTCCCTCACTAACACGTGAGGCCACTGGATGTGCGATATAAACTGTATGTAGCTGCTGCTACATACCACATACAGCACTGTGTTCCAGGTTCGAGCCGAGACCTTCCTGTTTCATATCCAGGAACACAGTAGAGTCTATCTAATTGGAGCCATTCGGGGAAAACAATGAATTCTAGCTAGGTGAAGAAATGTCATCAGCACACCAAGGATTCCTCAAAAGTCTCCAAAGCTTTATTACGTGGTCACATGATAAATATACAGCGACGTTTTGGAGCCATGCAGGGCCCCTTTCGTCAAGCATGTGATGATTTGCCTGACGAAGGGGCTTTGGACCCTTTTCGAGGAATCCTTGGTGGGCTGATGACATTTCTTCACTTAGGCTGGAAACCTTGGATAATCAAAGTGAAGAAATGTCATCAGCCCACCAAGGATTCCTCGAAAAGGGTCCAAAGCTTTATTACGTGGTCACATGATAAATATACAGCAACGTTTCATAGCCACACAGGGCTCCTTCATCAGGCAAGTCGTCACTTGCTTGACGAAGGGGCCCTTCTTGGCTATGAAACGTTGCTGTATATTTATCATGTGACCACGTAATAAAGCTTTGGACCCTTTTCCAGGAATCCTTGGTGGGCTGATGACATTTCTTCACTTTGATTATCCACCGTTTTCTGCCTATGGTCATTACAGCACCCAGCATTACCGAACAGCCGGTTTTCTTTTATGTGTGCGTGGGGAATATTGCATTTAGTATTCGAGCAGGGAATACGAAGCTTCCTCTGATTGGCTGAGTCAGAGAGGTGGGCTAAAGATGTCACAACCTCTGTCTCAGTAGATCAGACAAAGCTTTGTATTCCTTGCTAGAATACATCACTTTTTTTGAATGGCTGCGCGCTATTCAGATAGACTCTATTGAGTTCCGGGCGTTAGTGAGGGACATGGATCCTTTGGGCCAAGCTGGTCCCAAACAAACTATGTAAAGTGTAACAAAAGATGGAGTTCCGCTTTAATGTCCCTAGTCTGGGCACACGTGCACTTTAGGAGAGATCGCTCATTGACTTCTTAGACTTCTTATGTCACTTCCTGGTGACTCATGATGTCTCTACACCAGACTTCCAGTGTCCCCTGGAATGTAGCCATTAGGAAGGATTCTTAGGGCCCATTTACATTCTTGCGCTGCATTGGTGGCGCTTTCCTATTGAATGGCCATCAATGTATCAATACACATATTTTAAACTTGTTTTTTCAACACAATGGCACCATACGTTGTTTTGCACCAACAAGGTGCATTAGGGTGCACCACATTTGTATTCAGAAGCAGGCAGTACATTTTGAGTTTTACCCTGCATTATTGCAGTGCAGTAGAATGAATGGGCCCTTAGGGTAGAATTGTGCTTTGTCTAAGAAGAACGAAGCAACAGGTTTACTTTTATGCCCCCCTCCCACTTAGCTGCTTATACTTCTAATCGCTTCATTTCCCCACTATTGTAATACCTTCACCCCCCCACTATTCCCCCTTTTGGAGCATACAAGAGAAGCCCCATGAAGGACCCCCCCAATTCCCTCTGGTTGGAGCTTACACAGGGCTAAAGGACCTTCTCCACCCCCACGTGACAGCGTGCAAAGGGGATGGTTCCTCCAGAGTCCCATAGACAAATAGGAAGTTGCTGAGTGATTTCTTCCTGTGAAAACTCAAATATCTTTGTAGGGTAACGTTCTCTATTTTGGGTTTCCTTATTTAGATGCAGGTTTCTGTTGCTAACAGCTAAGTTATCTCTATTAACAGATGCCTGGTATCCATTTTAATGCCTTTAGGAGAACCTCTGCTCTCATTATTGTTCTGCAACGGAAAATGAACTAATTGCAATATGGAATAGGAGAGTTCTGCAAATGAACCATTGGAGCGTATGATGGACAACTTGTAACTGTTTCAAGACACAGCTTAGCTGAAGGCAAGATAGATGTGCAGGTGGGAGGATACATTTCATGAAGGGCAACTCCATGCTAAGGTATCCAATTAGAATCGATGGAGCAGAGTTGCATACTGAGCAACAGATGTGAGTTGAGAGCATGTACATTTAAAGGGATGTTGTGTGGCAATGAGGGGGGTGCCACTTGTCTGTCCATTTGTCACCCCACATTCTGTAGACACGCAAATGGAGTTTTCAGAAATCTACAAACTGTGTCCAATATTGTCTGCTGTCAGTGGCAGTTGGCTGATCCCCTTTATCTCCCCACCTGCATTCTCTAAATGATGTCCTCATAATGTGTTGGGCCTCGGGGAGGGAAACCTGGGGCAGCCAGGCAGCTTGGGAACACACGGGGCAGATCCCCAAAAGTAATTCATATCAGGACATTTACGGGACAAATAAATAACAGTAGGGTGACTGTCATTTTCAGGATACACCCAACAGCCCCCCATTTCTCATAGCCCCACCTAACCCCATTTTTTGTCTTCGGTTGGAGTTGCCCTTTAGAAAACTGGGGAACTGAGAGTTTTTTCGACAGTCCTTTATTTCAGTGGAATGTGAGTGTATTTATTAAGGTGTGTGTCTGGGGTCACAGAACAAAGCTTTATTTATTTTTAGGCTTTTGAGAACAAAATCTTCACACTTGTATTAGCAAGCGCACAAGATAATGAGGAGTTTATAAATTCTGTATTGGGGTGATGTATGAGCCAGAAAGAACAGGGCACGCTTTGATTGTAAGCATAGAGCCAGGTCTCCTGCTTTGGGTACATCAAGCTGCTTTGAAATCCTCAGATGTCGCCATCTAGTGGCCATTGAATAGAACTACTGCAGCTTACAAGCTGGTATACTTTACATTCAAAATGTGGGATCCTTGATGGAATTACACTGATCTGCACAACAATAATCAGTCATTTTACCTGCAGAGTACCCGATGTACCTAATCCAATCCCTGCCACTATGATCAATCCCAATTCTCTTCTCTAATTTGCCCAGGGTAGGCTTGCAGGGTGATAAGCAGAGGCTGATCAGTGGAAGCCCAATGTTTCTGTTTCATAAATGACCTATGTTTTCTAACAAATGCTTTAAATTTGTAAAATCTTGAACCTGAAGAAATATGGGGGGTGCCTTTGCTGACCCTCCTATGAAGAGTACTAGCTGCCTGCTATCTCTGGGGTCAGTACATTTTTGGTAACTGACCCTGGACCAGAATGCAGATTAGTAGGTCAAAGTAAAAATCCCTGATTTAAATACTTCCAGGTCAGAGGCTCCAAGTATGGAAGCCACAGGTCTGTTTTCACTTCAGCTTCAGCTTGTATAAGAGCAGTGTGAACAGCAAGCTTTAACAAAGCATTTGCAGAGCTCTCAACAGGCATTGTTAAAGCTTTTAAAGTACCGTTAGGCTCCAGTTTGTAAATGTTGAACACAGATCCTAAAAGATAGGAGTGCTGATTGCCACTTTAAATAAGCTGCTAGCAGGCTTTTAACAAGCGTCATGAAGTGCTGAAGCCTGCTAGCAGCTTGTTTAAAGTGGCAATCAGCACTTCTATTAGGATCTGCGTTCAATTTTACAAACTGGAGCTGAATGGTACTTTAAAAGCTTCCTACAACTGCTTTGTCAAAACTTGCTGTTCACACTGCTCTTACACAAGCCAGACAAAAAAGGAGTGGTCAGCATTGGAAGCCTCAATATTTGAAGGCCTGCTTAAGATGAGCGAATGAGGGCAGATAGGCTGCGGCGTTCAGAGATGGCTCAATGCCGCCTCTGGTTGCAGCAGTGCTCTATTCTATGGCCGCATTCAGACTGGCTGATTAGCTGCTGACAGTTTGTGTGCTGCCAGACATTCCGCCTGTAGACAGAAAGGGTAGGATTTACTAAAACTGGTGCGCACAGATTTTGGTGCAGGAGTGCATGGTAGCCAATCGGTGTCTAACTTCAGCTTGTTCAAGTGTTAACATTAAAACCTTAAGCTGATTGGTTTCTATGCAGAACTGCACCAGATTTTGCACTCTCCTGCTTTAGTAAATCTCCCCATAGGGTTCATTCAGGGGCGGTCAGAGGCTACATTCGCAAGCTCAGATGAGTGTATATATATATATATATATATATATATATATATATATATATGTAGCTCTATATTCTGCTAATCTATGTTTTGCACACCTTTATGATATTTAAGGCTCCCTTCAGACCTATGTGTTGCAGTAATGCATGGTAAAATGCTTTTTTCTCTATCGCCCATTGACAGATGCAGCTCTTGTGCTTCTTAGACCATTGGGTTATGCTGCCCTCTACAGGAGTAGTACTAGGCAGGAAAAAAAAACAGTTTACCACGCCTACGGGGGCTGTCCCTATAGGCATAACCACACACATCCTGCTCCAGTATACCAGTTTCTTTGCAAGCAGTGATAAGACACAAACCATCCCCATATCAGAGGGGCGGGTCCTGTGTCTGTCAATGGACTTCAGAGAAAAGGATTTTACGGTAAGTTCTTATAAAAATCCTTTTCTCTGAAGTCCATTGACAGACGCAGCTCTTATGCTTCTTAGACCAGACCTTTTTTTCCTGCCTAGTACTACTCCTGTAGGGGGCAGCATAACCCAATGGATAAGAAGTATGAGAGCTGCGTCTGTCAATGGACTTCAGAGAAAAGGATTTTACAGTAAGTTCTTATGAAAATCCAGTTTTTACTGTACATTACTGTAACACACAAGATGCTGTTTTTTTTTGCTATTCTTTTAGAATGGAACCAAACACACGGTACACTAGGTGCTGATGGACCTGCATTGTAGTGCACCACAGTGCATATACCATGTGTTTTTAAATGCAGAGATCCATTTTTTGTTTTTATTGCTGTACATTGGTAGCCCATTCTAAAGGAATAGGATACTTTAAAGCCCAACTCTGGAAATTGCAAAAAAGAAAAAGCCTTCCTTTGCAGTGACCCTCCCCACTACAACGGTTAAGGCTCATTAACACTAGGGATAGAGGAATAAGGTGCAATACCTGCCCTATTCCCCATTTCAGCAACCCCTCCCCTGAACTCAACTCCAGTCCTTAAGTACCCCCAACAGGTCATGTTTTCAGGCTTTCCATTATTTTGCATGGGTGATTTGATCAGTTTCTCTACCTTCGTAATTACCACAGCTGGTTCATCTGAGGGAAATCCTGAAAACATGACCTGTTGGGGGTACTTGAGGACTGGAGTTGGGAAACCTTGTTCTATAGGATGCTCCAGGTCTTATTTGCACAATGATGTCTTTAAGTACAATGTAGGGCTAAGAGCCATTGTACATGAGGACGGTGAGGGGTCACCTGCACCCTGGAGTGGAGGAAAGTACTGGATTACGTCAAGTATTAGTCCCTCGTTCACGCTGAATGTGGCTTTGAAATCGCGCACATGAACAGATGTCGATGCAAATCGCACATGAGATTGCGAAAAATTGCGCAGTAACTATTTTTCAAATCGCGCTACTTGAAATCGCACCTGTTAGGACGGTGCCATAGAAAGACATTAAATGCAACCTCAGGTGCGATTTGTAAATCACATGGTGCACCTGAAGTCGCAATGGTGTGAACGGGGGCTCACACACTATTCAGACTTGATGAGCTTTCAACCCTTGCAGTTCGCCACACCATTGTCTGCTTTTTTTGTTATTTTGTCAGGGGCGTAACTACAAGGGTTGCAGGGGTTGCAATCGCTACCGGGCCCCATGCTCCAGGGGGCCCGGTAGCAAACCAGTGGGTGAACTTCCAGAATCGCAAAGGTCACACTTGCAACCGGACCCTGGCATTGCACCACTGTGGGGAGGCCCCAAGATTGCAGGAAGGGGGCCCACTGCAGAACTTGTGAAAGAATCCTGCTGCGGGACCGTAATAAAAGGCCATGCAACGAGTGTAAAGAGCCCCAGGATTAGTGGGAAGAGCCCTGCGCTTGAAGGTAAGGGCCCCGGCCAGGGGTCTGGGGGGCCCTTCATGGTTTCTTGCATCAGGGCCCTGAAGGTTCTAGTTACGCCTCTGTATTTTGTCATTCCTGGCTTTGGGCTTTAATGCTATACAAGTTAACCTGTGACACGCCACACCCTAACGTGCGTGTGCTAACACAAGGGAACAGCACAGTGCGAAGGGGGCCTTAAGAGTGCTGTTGCTGTACTTTTGCAGAGCATTACACTGCCTTTAGATTGTAAATGGAAATTTGCACTGATGACATATTCCTGTAGAGATGTGCGGGAACAAATCTGCATTCACATCATATTGTCAGCCATGTTTGTGTTGACGTCTGTCTTCTGTAGGGCTTGGGATGCTCAGACACCAGATGCAGAGTATTGCACTGTTTTTTATGAAAAAGGTAGGCAAGAAATATTCGTTTTTAGTGAGGTGAATTAAGGGATCAGTTCACCTTGCCTATTATTTCAGTTCTTGGTGCCTGCCAGTTGGGTTGGGATGCTTGTATGCACCCGCCAAACTTCCCAGCTTGAGAAGTCTCACCCGTCCTGCGGCATTTGTCTCATTTACCCTGTATGTCCATCCAAAATGTTTTTGGATAGAGTGGCAGATAGGTTGGGTTGTTACCTCTATCCAGGACCTCTATCCTCTGGCGTTTTGAATGCTTTTAAGTGCAGAGGAGGGGTTTGGGGTCTTTTAGACCCCCAGATCCCTCCACAAGAGTACCTGTCAAGTGATAAAAAAAAAAAGTTTTAAATGTATGAAAATATCGGCCGATACAGAAATGCAATGGCCAAAATATCGGAATCGGCAACGGAAAACCGATATCGGTCGATCACTAGTTCTAATCCTTCCCCGCGCCATCCAAAATGTAAAAAAACAAGTGCTTTTGACTTGCCATACATTTTAATCCCTGGTTCACACTGCCGCGACGTGTCATGCGACTTGAGAGTCCAAAGTCGCATGACAAGTCGCACCCCGTTAGCGGCAATGGGACCGTTCTATTAGGAGCGACTTGAGTCACTCCAACTTTTGGTGCGACTTCAATACGACTTACATTGACTTCTGTTAAAGAAGTCGCATGCACGCCGCGATGGAGGCGCACCAGCGTGTCATATTCAATGTGACGGTGAACCGGGAGCTTAAGCACTGCTCCGGGCACAATAAAGCAGGTAGAGCAGTTATACATTCCGTTACTACAAGGGCACCCCCGTCATGCTGGTTTTATTCCAATCTGATACAGCTGCTCATTTTGCATTCCTGGATTTGTATTGATCCCACTGTACTCCTGACTAGGGAAAGCAGATATATCAAGGGCCGATATGCACTTTCCCTGATATATCGGAATCGACCTTTTGATTTACCGATGTTGCAGGAAAGTGCTGTACCGGAGTGATGCCTGCAGCTAGGGGCATCACCCCGGTAACGGCGTCCTTGGCCTCCATTTCTTTGAATTTGGCACCGCTGAGTACCCGGAATTGATGTCATGACATGACATCACGTCCGGGTACTGGCGGTACCGAATTCAAAAACTTACAGCATTCAAAACAAACTTACAGCATTCAAAACAGCCAAACTTGGCGTTTTGAATGCTTTTAAGTGCAGAGGAGGGGTTTGGGGTCTTTTAGACCCCCAGATTCCTCCACCACAGTACCTGTAAACATTTAAAAAATATCAGCTTATACTGATATCCGATTACCAAAATATCGGTATCGGCGGTAAAAAAACGATATTGGTCGATGACTACTCCTGACCCACTCATATTTAGTACTGCAGGTCTTGGACCTTAGCGCTATGGTCATGTCTCTGCCTCCCTGTCCTCCTGGCCATTCACAAAAGTCACAGTCCCAGGCTTAATCTTGTCAGGGGTCATGAGGAAAGGGTGGCGGGGACATGACCATAGAGCTGTTCTATATGAGACTTGCATTGCTCGCACCTGAGTCGGTCAGGAGTACAGCGGGAGCTCTACTAATCCTGCCATGTAAACAAGCAGATTTTCCAGGTGTGGAATAGAGCCAGCGTGGCGGGGGGGAGAAAATCGACTTTCTGCCAAAAGAATGTAGAACTGCTTTATTCACGGTGAGTTTATTGTGCTCAGAGTTGGGCTGCAAAACCTTTAGATTTCGATACAGCTGGGTTTGAACCTCTGCCATATTTTTTTTTTTGTTTTCTGCGTTCCCACTTAGGAGATTTCCCCTCAGTTCTGCTCCATGACATTCGTACAATACACAAGAAGTATCAGGAAATGGCCTAGAAAGACTGCATCCACCTCGGAGCTGCATGCAGGCAGCCCATAGAAGTGGATGCAGAAGCAGCATTTGCGCAGACAGTCGCATGCCAAAATGTGACATGCGGGGAGAAGTGGGTGCAAAAATCCGAATGCACAGTGTCTGCATTCCCTTCTATGGGCTGCCTGCACGCAGCTCCGAGATGAATGCACACTAGTGATCGACCGATATCAGTTTTTTGTTGTCGATACCGATATTTTGGCCATTGCAAATCAGTAATGGCCGATATGGGCCGATATTTTTGTACATTTCATTTTTTTTTTTTTTTTTTTATCATTTGACAGGTACTATTGTGGGGGGACCCCTCCTCTGCACTGAAAAGCATTCAAAATGCCAAGTTTGGCTGTTTTGAATGCTGTCATTTTTTTTAATCTGGCGCCAGACAGTACCTGGAAGTGATGTCATGGTTTTTGCATGGAGACCCGATCAGAGCCGAATGCGGCTTTGATCGGGTCTTCGGCGGCCGTACAGGCTGGTTGCCCGGGTCTCCCGGTGGGACAGGAGACCCGGGCTAGCCGCAGAAGGCGGCGGTGGTCATTACAAGACAGCCGACCGTCGGCTATGGACACCGGTACCGGGATGATGCCTCTAGCTGCAGGCATCACTCCAGTACTAGCACTTTCCGGAAATATCAGCAATATTGGCCACCTTGGTGGCCGATTCTGATATATCGGGGAAAGTGCATATCGGCCCTTGATATATCGGCTGATCCCTAATGCACACACATAGCAAAAAATTGTTAAGCACAGAGGTCGGGTCTCCGTGCCCAACTGAATGAGCCCTAAGGGGTCATGGAGAGTAGTAAAAACCTTAGAGGTTTTAAAATGAGAAAAGAAGCAGGAAAAGTGAGACTCCTCGTAAAGCTCAGAGTAGATGGGGAAACTGGCAGGAACCAGGTGGGTTTAAAGAAGGTGTGATTTAAAGCATGGCTACCTAACCATGCAAGATGTTCACTGTGGGTGGAGTGTTAGCTGCTTCTTTGTTGCACTGATGTGATGGCTAAAAGGTTCTCCCAAATCAATGCAATGCCCTCACCCAGCAGTGCTCTGCCGTATGAACAGTGTGTGAGTTTTACATCCTTGCACTGCATTGTAATACTTAATTTCATGAAGATCTGAGATCCACAGTATACTGCTTGTGTATTGCATGAGATAACGGCCCCTGTACTCCAAACCAGCAGAACATCACAGGCCCTGCAATATTGGAACAGACCTGCACTGTTTCTGCATACCTGCAGAACATTGCAATGCTGATAGTGCACAGTATGGTTGTATGTTCTTCCAAATCATTCATATCCAGGGGTCATTACACAGCTATTTTTATGCAGTAAAACAAGAGGAACATCCTATACCTGACAGGTGGATCTATATACACTGTATTGCAGATTATTGCACTGCACTGATATTGTACATTGGCAGAGTCTTGCATTACACCACCGATGGCAGGAATGATAGGGTGATGGCTGCAGATATAAAGGTAATACTGCCCTGCAGAGCATTGTACCCAACAGATGGGAAACATTGCACTGATATCCGCAGATCATTTAGTTCTTTTTGTATACAGCTGCCCATACACTAATAGACCAGGTCACTCGATCTGCAGCAGACCGTTTCATGTTCAATGATGGACATATCTGACAGATCTTTAAATGGCTTAGTAGGTGGATGCCAGCTGCTTTTATTTTAGTGGGGCAATGGAAGAGACCATACAAGAACTGCATGTACACACTGCTGTGGTTCGCAAACTATTGCATCTTCCCTCCATAACGAGTTGCAGTAGATTATTAACATAGAAAGGCTGAAAACTATTCTCTGTCGATAATCTGCATGGGTGTGGGCACTTAGATGTATTAATATCAGGGATGATGCTTTGCAGATTATCACACCTCTGACCGGAGTGATGCTCTGCACTGAGAGTGCCTAGCTGTAGAGCACTTCTGATAGATGTTTAGCAATGCAGATGATTGCACCTGCAACATGGAAGAACACTGAACTGATACTGGTGGCTTGTATGTCATTGCACCCCAGGGGTACCTCTATGATGTCTGTGTGGAGCCTTGTTCTGCAGCACTGGAGAGCTCAGCATATACTGTCTGCATCCACCATGATAACACAAGGGGGATGTGTGTGTCCCCACACTACTGACATGTATTTCTACACTGAATAAACCACTTTAAATTCCTCAGTCTGGTGTCTTTTGTGTTTGTGTTGATGGGAAAGAAGAGTCCTCTGGCTGTTGTAGAATCATAGTATACTGAAGATGTTAGGGTCCCTATCTCACGCCCTATTTGATAGGAGCCATATTTATCTTTCCTAAAGGGACAGGTGCTGATCAGCCTTGGAGCAGCAGGAAGATACACACTCTATATATCCGTGTTTCTCTAAGCATAGTCTGGGCTCCCCCAGGGTGCTGCAAGAACAGGACCCAGTTTATATCAGCATGATGAGTTGCCATAGTGCGGGTGCCAGCACCATAACAACCAGTGACGCTCTAGGGCCTGGACACACAGCATCATGCTTTGCTATAGTGATGTGGATGGCTTGTCCACTCTATGGCCGTTCATTGACTCTGACCTGGAGCAGGTGGCATGCAGGGCGACCCCCACCATTTAGAAAAAGACAAAAGTCCACATCCCACCCTCTGCCTTGCTGTGATAGAAAAGGTAGGACTCTTGATTTGAAGAGGGGACTGTGTAATCGGGTGGGCTCAGGGATGGGGTTGTGTGACTGGGAAGCTCTCTTGTATATGGGGGACTCCAATGTGATGGGGGCTCTCTTGTATATGGGGGACTCAAATTTGATGGGGAGACCTCTGATGTAATAGAACTTTTGATATGAAGAGGGGGGTCTCTAATGTGAAGTTAAAGTGATTGTAAACGGTCACCTTGTAAAACAACCAATTCAGTTTAAAATCAAAATGAAAGGCAAAACAATCATGTGTAGAGAGAAAAAAACATTATAAATATCTTTTTTCCCTTAATTCCCTCTGTTCTCCACTGTATAAGAGCTGGGGGTGGAGAGCCCACGCCGGCAGGGACGCGGGTGGCTTTTGGCTCCCAGAAGTCTCAGAAAGCTGGCAAGGTTTTCCCTTGTCCCGACACTTTTCACGAATTGTGAATGACTAATGGCGGCGCGTTAAGCACGTGTTAGTTGTGCCAAAATGCTTTAAACGCCGGTATCCTTTTGCTGAAAAGGTTTCCAACCGCTGGATGGTGCCACCTAAAGTGGACCATCCTGTCTCTAGATTAAACAAATCTACCCTTGTACCTATGGAAGATTCCCCGGTCTTTACGGACCCGGTGGACAGGTGGGTGGAATCACCTTCCCACCATCTTCACATGTTGGCGGGTTCCATTTTGAAACCGGTGTTTATGTCTGTTTTAATCTTACAGACGGTGACAGAATGGATTAAGGGTTTGCGGGAGTCTTTGGACCCTGAGACTGTTCCTCCAGAACAGCTGGAACTGTTGGACCAGGTGATCCAGGCTCTGGGGTTCCTGTGTGATGCGTCTGTGGGGACGGCTCCCCTGGTGGCCAGGGTCTCGGCCGTGGGCATTGCCTTGAGACGCATGGCTTGGCTGAAGAGCTGGTCGGCTGACCGAGCTTCTAAGAAGGCCCCAGCTGACCTCCCTTTCCTGGGAGAGCGTTTGGCGACTCATTGAATGAATTGATGAAGGGCTTGACTGGTGGGAAGAGTACTCTTCTTCCTCAATCCTCCAAGGGTAAGACTCCCCAGGGCTGCCATAGTAAAAATTAATATTTTACCTCGCATACTTTACTTGTTTCAAACCATTCCCATCCAACTCCCCGCTAGTTTCTTCTTATACATCAAGAAAGCAACCAGATCATTCATTTGGAAACATAAATCCCCACGCATAAAATATACCACTCTAACCAGACCAAAAACAAAGGGAGGTATGGGAATCTTTATGGGAATTTCCTTCTTTACTACAGAGCATCGCACCTCCTACGTGTTGTTGACTGGCACACACAAATACAGAAAAAAGACTGGGTAGCATTGGAGAACTCCTTTTCCGAACTTCCGATACAAAGTTTACCGTGGCTCCCATACCCCGAATTAACAAACTCTTTAAAAAGGCACCCTCTCATCGGCCCTACCCTACGCTGCTTCCATTCCTCCAACTCTGACCAATCTCTAACTAGACAAATTGACCCCGATTTTGCATAACCCTCTATTTCCTCCGGGCCAAACACGTCATTCTCTTCAGAAAACTACTTGTGAAATGGGCTTAAGAATATTCCACCTGTTACACAACGGGAAATTACTATCACACCTTGAGCTAAAAGAAAAATTCCACAATAACTCCTTATCATTCTGGGAATACACTCAATTACATCACTTCATCACCCCCATTATCAACAAATCAAAATCCCTCCCATCAATCTTCACAAAGTTTGAAAAGTTGTGCACTGCAGCTTCTCCGCAACAGCACCTACTCTCTAAAATTCACGCTCTTTTGTGGGACACGTGTCCTGCACACCTTGGCAAGCTGAGTGATGATTGGAATAAAACATTAAACATAGAAATCCAAGAACACCATTGGGAAAAAATATACAACGTCCTCAGAGGTTCAATTAATGTGTCCATACAGGAAAATAATTACAAAATTCTCACAAAGTGGTACCGCACCCCCCATCTATTAAATAAATTTAATAGCAAGGTGCCCGATTTATGCTAGCGCTGTAAAACACATTCTGCAGATATGATTCACATTTGGTGGGAGGGTCCGTCTATCAAACCATTCTGGAACGTGGTCCGTCAACACATTGAAAAAATTACGAAGCAAACAATAGAATTACTACCCGCTCATTTCCTTCTGCATCATTTTGCTACTCCGCCACCTAAATACTTTAGATCATTACCTATGATAATGATTAATGCAGCAAAGATGTGTATCCCCAGATTTTGGGGTACCTCTAAAATACCCTCTTTGCAAAATTGGTTACTCCAAATCGAGCGGATTTCTGAAATGGAGGAATTGATTGCCACCGCCCATGATAATCCTACCCGCTATTCTAATATCTGGAAAGACTGGATCTCTTTTCGTAATTCTCCTGATTTTCAAAAATTGACTGATGTATCTCTGCATTGATTAATCTTCTGCCAAAAGGTTACTGTTCTAACATAAACTGACTGTTTACCCTTATCCTTGTCTCATTACTTGAAATATCCAACTCTAGGAATGTCAGATTTTGCACTGTTTTCCACCAACCTCTCCCTTCCCCCCCCCCCCCCCTTGTGCCGGACACAAGGCAGCAACTTCGTTCCCCTCTACCCCTCCCCCTTTACTTTATCTTACTCCGGAAGCTGTAATTTGCAACGTTATTATTACTTCTCGACATGTATCAAGTGTTATTACAGTTTTTTAAAACTTAGTTATTAAGTTATTAAACTTTTTGGAAGAAAAAAAAAAAAAAAAGACTCCCCATATTAAGCGGGGTCCTTCTTTTAATGCTCACAAGCGTTTTTTCGTGCCTCCGGGGCTCAAGAAAAAGATAAGCAGTTCAGAGCTTCTGGAGGGGCTAAAAAGCATTGGGGCAAACCCAAGATCGGTCAGTCAGGTGCTGCTGACAAGTCCTGTTCAGCATGAGGGGGCGCCCTTACCTGGTTCAGGGGTGGGGGGACGCCTGCGCTTCTTTCGGGAACACTGGACTTCCTTCATTCAGGACAAATGGGTTTGCAAACTGATTTGTTCTGGGTACAAGATCGAATTCTGGTCCCGGCCAGGGGACAGGTTTTTTCAGTCAAATCTTCACCTGTCTTCAGGGCTTTGAAGGATCAGCTTGAGGCTGTGCAAGATCTCCGGCTCAAGGGGTGATTGTGCCGGTTCCTCCACAGGAACGCTCTCAAGGTTTCTATTCAAACCTGTTCACGGTGCCCAGAAAAGAGGGCAAGGGGCACCCAATTCTGGACCTCAATGCTCTGAACCGCTTTGTGCGGGTGCAGAAGTTTCAAATAGAGTCCATTCGGTCAGTGGTGGCATCATTGAATCAGGGGGATTTTCTGGCCTCCATTGATCTCAAAGATGCGCATCTCCACATCCCCATTTTCAAGGGACACCAGCAATTCCCCTGCTTTGTGGTGGCAAAGGAGCACTTTCAATTTGTGGCGTTACCCTTTGGTCTCGCCTCGGCACCCAGAGTATTTACCAAGGTCCTGGCCCCAGTGCTGGCCTTGTTACGTCAGCGAGGTATCTCATTTGTGGGATATCTGGACGATCTCCTGTTGCAAGCAGACTCCCACTCAGATCTGCTGGGAAATGTCTCTATAACGATTCAGTCCCTTCAGGAATTCGGGTGGACGATCAATTTCAAACCATCTGCTCTGACACCTTCAGTACAGGTCACTTATCTGGGGCTGACTCTGGACTCTGCTCTGGCGAGGGTCTTTCTCGCCCTGGACAAATTCAGAAGCTGCAAAAAGCAGTCAGGTTGCTGATGGAGATCGATCAGTCCTCCTTGCGGGCTTGCATGCGGGCCCTGGGTCTGATGGTGTCGACCTTGGAAGCAGTCCCATTTGTTTAGTCTCACTCGAGACCCTTGCAAAAGGAGATTCTGGTGAAATGGAACAGAGATCCTCGGTCGTTGGACCAGAAGATTCACTTGAGCCATCTTACAAAGGCAGCTCTTTCTTGTTGGCTCCAGTCTCCTGTCCTGTCCCAGGGCAAGTCCTTCCTGCCAGTGTTTTGGACGGTGGTCACCACGGACGCCAGCCTGTTGGGCTGGGGTGAAGTGCGGGGAAATCTCTGTGCCCAGGGGACTTGGGCGACGGAAGAGTCTTCTTTTCCGATCAATATTCTGGAGCTGAGAGTGATCAAGCTCTGCCTGCTTCACTGGACGAGTCGGCTACGCGGCTCTCCGGTTCAGATTCAGTCGGATAATGTCATGGCTGTGGCTTACATCAATCATCAAGGGGGCAACAATAGTGCTCTGGCGGCCAAGGAGGTGGCCGAGATTCTGGTTTGGGGGAAGCCAATGTTCCGGCTCTTTCCGCAGTCCACATTCCGGGTGTGGAGAATTGGCAGGCGAATTACCTGAGTCATCAGGTGTTGGATCAAGGGGAATGGTCCCCTCATCTGGAGGTGTTTCATCGCCTGTGTGTTCGGTGGGGGACCCCGGTCGTTGATCTCTTTGCTTTCCGCCCTCAACAGGAAAGTTCAGTGGTTTGTGGCCAGGTCTCAGGATCCTCTGGCTGATGCCACAGATGCACTGGTGGCTCCTTGGAGCCAGTATCGGCTGATTTATGTCTTTCCTCCGCTCATACTCCTGCCACGGTTTCTTCGCCGGGTGGCGATGGAAGGCATTCCAGTCGTTCTGGTGGCACCAGACTAGCCTCGGCGGTCTTGCAACTCAGAGATGGTAAAAATGGTCGTGGATCCTCCATGGCGTTTTCCTCTGCGGGAAGATCCACTATCTCAAGGACCGGTCTTCCATCCTTCTTTATGGTCGCTGGCTTTAACGGCCTGGCGGTTGAAAGTAAGGTGTTAAAGGATAGAGGTCTTTCTGACTCGTTTGAAGGCCAGGAAGTCGACTTCCAGGAAGATCTAACATCGTACGTGGAAATCGTACATTTCTTGGTGTGACTCGTTGCAACTGCACCCTCGCTTGTTTTCTGTAGCTAGGGTTTTGGCCTTTTTTACAAAAAGGGGTTGAGCAGCGCTTGGTGTTGGATACTATCAAGGGCCAGGTTTCGGCCTTAGCTATTTACTTCCAACGTCTGTTGGCTACTAATGGTTTGATTCGCACCTTCGTTCAGGGGAAGCGTCATCATCTGCCCCCCCCCCCCCCCGAGGAGATCCCCGTTACCGCCATGGGATCTCAATTTGGTTTTGTCTGTTCTTCAAAAGCTTCCCTTTGAGCATATTAGGGAGTTTTCTCTGCCTTCTTTGTCACAGAAGGTTTGCCTTCCTGGTGGCTATCACTTCTGCTCGCAGAGTTTATGAATTGGCGGTGCTATCCTGTCCTTCGCCTTATTTGGTGGTCCACAGGGATAAAGTGGTCCTCCAGCCAAAACCGTCCTTTCTTCCTAAAGTGGTGTTGGATTTTCATCTTAAGGAAGACATCGTGTTGCCTTCCTTATGTCCTAAGCCTCAACATCACAAGGAGATTGCCTTGCACTCTCTGGGTGTGGTTCGGACGATAAGGGTTTATCTGATGGTTACTGAGTCCTTTAGGAAATCAGACTCTCTCTTTGTCCGTACGGACGGTCCTTGCAAAGGTTTGGCTGCGTCCGCTGCGACCATTTCGAGATGGCTTAGGCAGATAGTTTTTTCAGGCTTATTCACTCAAGGGTCAGGTTCCTCCTTTCCCTGTGAAGGCATATTCTACTAGAGCGCTGAGTGTTTCTTGGTCTTTTCGCCATCAGGCCTCGGTGGTACATGTTTGTAAGGCAGCAACTTGGTCGTCTATGCACATATTTACCAAATTTTACAAGGTGGATTTGTTGGCTTCTTCGAATGCCTCTTTTAGCCGCAAGGTTTTGCAGGCTGCTGTTTTATAAGAGAATGTTTTTTTCTTATTCTCTTAGGGGTCTTTGACCTGGGTGAGCTCATGTTGTTTTGCTTGAGCTTTCTGTTACCCAGTTGGCTAAGTTTAGCTTTTGGAGTTTACGTTACTTTCTGGTTGCGTTTTTCCCACCCCTCATGCCTATACTGCTTTGGAATGTCCCACACAGCTCATGGAGCTGAGACTGCGTCTGTCAATGGGCGATAGAGAAAACTAGATTTTTGTAAGAACTTACTGTAAAATCTGTTTCTCTGAAGTCCATTGACAGACGCAGCACCCGCCCCTCTGATGGGGATTGTTTTTGTGTCTTCACTGCTTGCAACTAAACTGATGTGCTGGGCTGTGTCTGTGGGGGTTATGTCTGGAGGGACAGCCTCGTGGGCGTGTATATGGTAAAACTTTGTACTAATGTACTGCCTAGACTACTCCTGCAGGTGGCAGCATAACCCACACCGCTCCTGAAGATGAGGCTGCGTCTGTCAATGTACATCAGAGAAAGAGATTTTACGGTAAGTTCTTTTAAAAATCTTGTTTTTAAAGGATACTGCAACTGAAAAATGGTTGAGAAATGCTGCCATATACTGTATCCAGTGTCGGGGCAAGGTCTAGTAGCATCCAAGACAAAAAGCCAAAGGCCCTCTACCTCCCTATGAGCTCTAATCTACTTCAGCGATGTAGGTTGCATGTCCTGCCCTTTTTTGTGCAGGACCTGCAACAAAAGTGCCCACGGTGGCCGTCTCTTCTACCCTCCCTTTGGCCTGGCCTTGACTGTATGAGAGTGTTTGTAGCCTAGGCCTATGGCACTAGTGATCCTGTTTTTGGAGCAACTTATCAAGATTTCTGAATAGAGCAAAGAAAGACCTCACCTTCTTTTTATGATGTTGGTTGAGCTGATTCTTTGTTCTCTCTAGTGATCCTGTTGGCTGTTGAATTGCCACAAGAGACTGGATCAGTAGTGTGTCATAGGCTTTAAACCAGTAGCTTTTGATGCACATTTGGCCATGGACAACCAACGGGGTTGAATTATTGGAGTCTCACTATGGACATTGGAGTGTCTGAGTTTGGCACAGAGTCTTCCATTGACAGAGCAATGCAAATGAGTCCGACCTTCACACTGGATGCTGGAAAGGAACCAATTACATATGAGAATCCAATGTATTCTGATACAAGGGAAGGAGGTGTCAGCATTGTGACGGTCACACAGCCACCAGATGTGACTGAAACCACCAGTGTGCAAAAGTCTGATAGCTTCGAAAACCCATTATATTCAGTTGAAACTCCTCAGACATCAGCAAGTTCTGAAACAACCCAGCCGGAGTCAAAGTGGAATTTCTTCAAGAGGAAGGTTAAACAAAGCACAAATTTTGAAAATCCAATCTACTCGGAGTTGGAAAAAGAGCGACAACAGGAGGCCGAGGAAGACCAATCTCCGTTCACGCCTCCGCCACCCACCAAGCCATCACATAAAAAGGAACCGCATCAAATGGCCTTCTCTCCAACAGAGGACACTTTTATAGACACTGCCAACCTCGTCAAGGAAGACTCAGATGTATAACTCATTCTAGTCCTTCAATGTCACTCTCTTGCACATGTTTTTATATTGGTCAAGAACGTTCATCTCGTTACAGAGTATTTTGTTTTTAGCTGATAGGTGATGTTTTGCCTTTTTTTGAGATATGCCAATTCTTATTTTTATGTACAATTATCACAATGTACTACATGTATATCTTTGCACTGAACTTGTCTGAAAATAATATTATAAATATTGTGTATATTTGTAAATTGTCAAAAGAAAGATTATTGATGTCAATGATTAGGGATGATCGAACTTTTGAAAAGTTCGGTTCGACCAGAACACCCGAACTTCACGAAAGTTCGGTTCGGATTTCAGAACCCCATTGAAATCAATGGGACCCGAACTTCTGTAATCAAAAAACACAATTTTTAAGCCCTAAAACCCAATAAATGCCCCTAAAAAGTGCCTAGGGTTCTGGGTCATGCCCCAGGGACTATTAATCACACAAAAAAAAGTTCTTAAAAATTGTCGTTTTTGATAGATAGCCAATTATTGAAAAAATTAAAAAAAAAAAAAAAAGAGAGATTTCTTTGGATTTAGTGTCTGGGGGGTCTAAAAGGTGTACCTGTGAAGTTTCAGCTCTGTAGCATGTCCAGAACCAGAATTACAGCATACCAAACCTTCAAAAATGACTTTTTTGCTTAACCGCACCTTTCTTTTGCTCCTAATCAACGGCTCAGCCAATGTGTATGATGGGGACATAATGCAGTGCACTGGGAACAAGATTAGAGGTTTTTTTGGAAAAAGGTGCTGTCTCTTTAAATGTGCATATAATTAACGGGTGTATTTCCACAATGGGGCTTTTATTACCAAATGTTTCAAGAAGTCCAAAGATGTATGTAATTGCACTTTATTTCATGTAAAATGGTGTTTGGTGCACTTTAACTTGAAATCTCACAAGAAACAGACATATATGCACGGATACATTGAGGGTTAGGGGTAGGGGCCACAATGTAGTGCAGAGTGAACAAGATTAGAGATGTTTTGGATGAATACTGTTGTCTCTTGACTTTGAATAGAAGTAAAGGATGCTTAAAAATTGGGCATTTGGTGGTGCGGACGATGCCTTGACACCATATCCCTATGAAAGTGCTGGTAATGAAAGCAATAATTGCCTTTGTAAGGAAAAAAATTACAATGATATGCATCTGTGTGACAGGTGCGCAAAAATTGTTGTTTGGGTGTTGGCGGAGCCATACCACTGTAAGCCCAAAGAGCTGGTGTTGAAGAAGGCGTAAAAATTATGAAGGTGTGCACCTGTGGAACAGGTGCGCAAACATGGTAGTTTTGGTGTTGGCGGAGCCTCCCCACCATAACCCCAAAGAGCTGGCTTTGAAGGAGGCCCAAAAATTGTAAAGGTGTGCACCTGTTGAACAGGTGCGCAAACATTGTAGTTTTTGTTTTAGCATAGCCTCCCCACCTTAACCCCAAAGAGCTGGCGTTGAAGGAGGCCCAAAAATTGTAAAGGTGTGCACCTGTGGAACAGGTGCGCAAACATTGTAGTTTTTGTTTTAGCATAGCCTCCCCACCTTAACCCCAAAGAGCTGGTGTTGAAGGAGGCCCAAAAATTGTAAAGGTGTGCACCTGTGGAACAGGTGCGCAAACATTGTCGTTTTTGTTTTAGCATAGCCTCCCCACCTTAACCCCAAAGAGCTGGTGTTGAAGGAGGCCCAAAAATTGTAAAGGTGTGCACCTGTGGAACAGGTGCGCAAACATTGTCGTTTTTGTTTTAGCATAGCCTCCCCACCTTAACCCCAAAGAGCTGGTGTTGAAGGAGGCCCAAAAATTGTAAAGGTGTGCACCTGTGGAACAGGTGCGCAAACATTGTCGTTTTTGTCATAACCAAAATGAGGTTCTGTGAACGTAAAGAGAATGAGAGGAGGGTTTGAGGGTGGCACCATGGTCCAGGCTTAAACTGAGGCTCAACTGCCACATCACAACGATAGCCTAGTCTACAAGGTCTGCATCAGGTGCATCAAAGCTTGATATCCACGACTGATTCATCTTAATGAATGTCAAACGGTCGACTGAGTCGGTGGAGAGTCTAGTTCGATGGTCTGTGACGAATCCTCCTGCTGCGCTGAATGCCCGTTCCGATAGGACACTGGAAGCAGGGCAGGCCAACAACTCCATGGCATACTGGGCCAGTTCTGGCCAGTGGTCTAATCTTAAGACCCAGTATGCCAGTGGATCGGATTCGTCACATGAAAAGCCCTCTGTGTCACTTTGTGCCCTCACGTAATCGTCCACCATGTGATGCAGACGGTGTCGATGCGATGTGGCAGCTGAGAGGCCTGGGCGGTGAGGACTAAAAAAAGACCGAAAGGCATCCGTCAACCGCACGCCTTCTCCAACGCTCCTCTCGTGACCACCAGTAGAATCCATGGTAGGTTGTCCCCGCCCCTGCACCCTACGGGAGTCGGGGAACATGTTCACCAGATTCCTCTTGAGACTGTCCTCAAGGGATTTGATCCTGTGGACTCTATGGGTGGATGGGAAAAGCTCCGAGACTTTACACTTGTACCGGGGGTCAAGTAGGGTGGCCAACCAATAGTGGTTAGTCTCTTTAATGGCCTTGATTCTGGGGTCCTTTCGCAGGCTCTGGAGCATGATGTTTCCCATGCGTCGCAAATTAGCGAAGGCCTGAGAAGCTGACTCCTCGGGGTCACTCATAACGACATTATCTTCAACGGGCTCCTCCTCCTCCCAGCCACGTACTACTCCAAAGTGTCCCGAGGGAGTCAAACTAGGCCTTGCAGATTGCCGCATGTCTTCCTCCTCCTCCTCCTCAAACCCTGCAAAAGTTCCCGCAGAATCGTCCTCCTCCTCCTCCTCTTCCACCCCTGGATCCTGCTCGGGCCTCTGGGAGCTAGGCATAATGGGGTCAGGATTCTCAGGATAAAGGGGGCCTTGAGAGGCAAGGAAGTCCTCCTCTTCCTCCTGCTGCTCTGCCTCCAGTGCCCTGTCCATAATGCCACGCAGAGTGTGCTCCAACAAAAACAGTACCGGTAGGGTGTCACTGATGCATGCGCTGTCCCGGCTGACCATCCTTGTGGCCTCCTCAAATGGCGAGAGGACAGCGCATGCATCCTTAATCAAAAGCCACTGCCGTGGTGAAAAGAAGCCCAGGCGCGCAGAGCCAGTGCTGGTGCCGTACTCGCATAGGTATTCATTGAGGGCCCTCTGCTGCGTGTACAGGCGCTGCAGCATAGCCAAGGTGGAGTTCCAGCGGGTGGGCATGTCACAGATGAGGCGGTGTACCGGCAGGTGAAACTCGCGCTGCACTTCGGCCAAACGTGCAGTGGCACTGTACGACCGCCTGAAGTGACTGCACACCCTTCTTGCCATCCTTAGCACATCCTGCATTCCCGGGTACGAGTTCAAAAACCGCTGTACCACGAGATTCAGGACATGCGCCAGGCATGGCACATGGGTTAACTTTCCCTGACGAAGGGCGGCCAGGAGGTTTGACCCATTATCAGTAACCACCATCCCTGGCTGCAGCTGGCGTGGTGTCAACCACCTCTGGGCCTGTGCCTGCAGAGCCCCAAGAATCTGAGGGGCAGTGTGCTGCCTGTCCCCTAGACACACAAGCTGCAGCACTGCGTGACACCTTTTGGCCTGAGACATAGAATAGCCCTTTGAACGTTTACGTGGTATCTCATCATATTCAAAGGACCATTCTGCAGAGGAGGGCATGGAGGAGGTAGAGGAGGAGGAGCAGGAGGGGGTAGAAGTGATCGATCTACCCGGATCAGCGACACCACCAGCTGTTTGCAGACGTGGGGGCAACACTGGCTGCAGCACCGAGCCCTGGCTACAATCCCTTCCACTGGCAAGCAGTGTCACCCAGTGAGCAGTGACAGAAATGTACCGTCCCTGCCCATGTTTGCTTGACCAAGTGTCAGCCGTCAAGTGTATCTTACGGCTGACTGACTTGGCCAGGGACGACACTACATTGCCTTCCACATGTTGGTATAGGGATGGCAGGGCCTTACGGGAAAAGTAATGCCGACTTGGCACCTGCCACTGTGGAACTGCACATTTTGTGAAGTCACGGAAGGGAGCAGACTCTACCAGGTTAAATGGTAATAGTTGCAGAGCCAGTAGTTTAGCCAAACTACTGTTTAGACGCTTGGCATGTGGGTGGCGGGGAGTATACATTTTTTTTCGTTCCAGCATGTGTGGAATCGAAATTTGGCGTCTAGATGATACAGCTGGTGGTGTGCTGGAGGTAGATGCGACACTGCCTGCTATATCATCATCCCTGCCAGTGGAGGCTGCCAACAGGTGACGAGTGACTATAGCAGGGCCAGGAACAGACTGATGTGCAGGTGGAGCAGATGGAGCATGAGGAGGAGCGCGAGGAGAACTAGGAGGCCGACTGACCAATCTTTGGCCCTTTTGTGGGTTCTTTAAATGCTCCTGCCAACGGGCCGAGTGGTGGGTTGTCAAATGCCTGTTTAGGCAGCTTGTACCCAGGTGGTTGACATTTTTGCCACGTTTTATACCCTTCTTACAAATCTTGGAGATCGCAACTGTTTTATCTGCATGGGATGTCTCAAAAAAGGCCCAGCAAGATGAGGTGTGTATAGTGGCCCGGGAGACAACAGGTGCGGCCTTAGATGGAGTAGGCCGTCTGCTCTCCCCTCTTGCTTGCTCTGCCTCCTCCTCAACCTCAGACCCAACATCTGACTCCATCAAAGACTGAGCATCAGGCCTGGCCTGGGAGACAACAGGTGCGGCCTTAGATGGAGCGGGCCGTCTGCTCTCCCCTCTTGTTTGCTCTGCCTCCTCCTCAACCTCAGACCCAACATCTGATTCTATCAAAGACTGAGCATCAGGCCTGGCCTGGGAGACAACAGGTGCAGCCTTAGATGGAGCGGGCCGTCTGCTCTCCCCTCTTGTTTGCTCTGCCTCCTCCTCAAACTCAGACCCAACATCAGACTCCATAAAGGACTGAGCATCAGGCTGGAGTAGATGGCCGACACTGTGGTCAAACAGCTCAGCTGACTCCTCTGCCATGTCTGAAATTGGGTCTAAGGGAGGACATGAGGTGGACATGGACTCATCTGTATTTGTTCTGACAACTGCAGAAGACTGACCACTTTTCTCTGCCTGGGTCACTGTAGTTGCAGATGATGCCGATGATGAGGGTTTGTTCATATAGTCCACCACCTCCTGTACATACTGTGGACGTATAGCTTGGCCACTGCCGGAGAACAATCCAAATGGTGGCCTGGCTGAGGACTGACCACCACGTCCACCCCTGCCTCTAGACACCCTAGAAGCTGTGCCCCTTTCCGCAGCAGGGCCACGTATGCCTTTTCTTGGTCTACCAGGCATATTTCTCAATGATGCGTTGGCAACTGTGTGCGGTGAAAAACGCACACTGCTATGCGACCCACAGTTGTCGCTGGATACAGCACAGCAGTTGCGGTTCACGCACAGTAGCAAAGCCTTTTGCACAGTGGACCTAACGCTTTGAACAACAGGCGTTAGGTTGTCACTGATGCGTTGGCAACTGTGTGCGGTGAAAAACGCACACTGCTATGCGACCCACAGTTGTCGCTGGATACAGCACAGCAGTTGAGTGTCACGCACAGTTGCAAAGGCTTTTGTACAGTGCACCTAACGCTTTGAACAACAGGCGTTAAGTTGTCACTGATGCGTTGGCAACTGTGTGCGGTGAAAAACTCACACTGCTATGCGACCCACAGTTGTCGCTGGATACAGCACAGCAGTTGCGGTTCACGCACAGTAGCAAAGCCTTTTGCACAGTGGACCTAACGCTTTGAACAACAGGCGTTAGGTTGTCACTGATGCGTTGGCAACTGTGTGCGGTGAAAAACGCACACTGCTATGCGACCCACAGTTGTCGCTGGATACAGCACAGCAGTTGCGTGTCACGCACAGTTGCAAAGGCTTTTGTACAGTGCACCTAACGCTTTGAACAACAGGCGTTAAGTTGTCACTGTATTTTGCTGCCTAGCAAGCACGTATACCTGCTGTGATAGAGCAGCACTGTGCCACGTGCTCACTAAACAGAACCCTCACACTTTCCCTACAGAAACTAAATTTTCAAATCTAACTAATGTAGTACAAAGTTCCCTAACTACACTAGATATCCCTTTCCACTAAATAGAAAGCTCCATACAGCAGAAGACTGACACTGTCCCTTAAGTTTTTTTTTTTCTTTTTTTTTTTTTTTAACTCTAAGAACCAGCACAATCGCTGTATCTAACTACACTGGCTGTAAGCTAAATACAATTCTGCTATATGGAGCTTTAGAACCACTCGATATATAGGAAATGTAGTGTAGCAAGCAGGAGTCAGACAGAACTGCTTCAACTCTCTTCAACAGGCTCTGGATAACTGTGCTAGGGGTTAGGCGGGGCCATCTTATATAGTGTGGGGCGTATTCACTCCTGATTGGCCTCTGGTCCCCGTAGTCACTCCAATCACGTTCCTAGGAGACTCCTGCCCCCTCATTGGCTTTTGCAGACGTTTCTGGGCCAATCACGGGCTTTTAAAGCCCAGTTCCTGTCCCAGTGCATTTTGGGCGGTTCTGGTGGCCGAATACCGAACTTTTGCCGCAAAAAGTTCGGTATTCGGCCGAATATCGAACATCCAATGTTCGGGTCGAACCGATGGTCGACCCGAACCGTTCGATCATCCCTATCAATGATATGTGAAAACTTTTGGGGGTAGCAATTAAATTCATGTTAGGAAATTTTAATAGAGTTCAGAAAACAAAACACTAATATGTACAGGGACCTGCTTTAACATCTTCATTTTTGTAATTGTACAGATGTTTATACAGACTACTATTCAGAAGATTACCTTTATGTAGCTGCCAAAATTTCTATATGTGTATTTGTTCAATTGCATATATTTTCTGACACCTGTTTTTAGAATTATTGGAGTCAGGCTTTATTTTGTGATATACATTGCATCCGGTAAGTACACAAATATTACAACCTTATTTCAAAATGGATTACATTCATTATTTTCCTCAAAATTCTACAAACCATACCCCATAATGACAATGTCAAAGAAGTTTGGTTGAAGTCTTTGCAAATTTATGAAAAATTAAAAACAAAAAAATCTCATGTACATGAGTATTCCATATTCAGTATGTCATGATACTGAAAATAGAGCTCAGGTGCATACTGCTTCCACTGATCATCCTTGAGATGTTTCTACAACTTGATTGGAGTTCACCTGTGGTAAATTCAGTTGACTGGACATGATTTGGAAAGGCACACACCAGTCTATATAAGGTTCCACAGTTAAACGTTCATGTCAGAGCACAAACCAAAGCAGGAAGTCCAAGGAATTGTTTTAAGACTTCCGAGACAGGATTGTTTTGAAGCTCACATCTGGGGAAGGGTACAGAAAGCATTGAGGGTCCTAATGAGCACAGTGGCCTCGGTCATCCGTAAATAGAAGAAATTTGGAACCACCAGGACTCTTTGTAGAGTGGGCCGCCTGGCCAAACTGAGTGGTCAGAGAAGAAAGGTCTTAGTCTGGGAGGTGACCAAGAACCCAATGGTCACTCTGACAGGGCTCCAACTTTTCTCTGTGGAGAGAGGAGAACCTTCCAGAGGAACTGGCCCCAGTGCTGGCCTTGTTACGTCAGCGAGGTATCTCATTTGTGGGATATCTGGACGATCTCCTGTTGCAAGCAGACTCCCACTCAGATCTGCTGGGAAATGTCTCTATAACGATTCAGTCCCTTCAGGAATTCGGGTGGACGATCAATTTCAAACCATCTGCTCTGACACCTTCAGTACAGGTCACTTATCTGGGGCTGACTCTGGACTCTGCTCTGGCGAGGGTCTTTCTCCCCCTGGGAGAACGCCTTACATTTCAAAGCACAACTCCAGATAATTGTATTTTTTTATTTATGAGAGCAGGGTAGGTCTAGAACAGGGGTCAGAAATCTTTTCCACGTTGCATCATTTTACAAGTAGAAGATAACTGGCATGCCAGTGAACAAGAATGCATAGATCCCAGACAGTGTTGGGGTAGTTACTCAAAAAATGTAACTAGTTACTAGTTACTTCTGTAAATTGTAATGAGATTACTTTACTAGTTACTGCATTTGAAAAGTAACTTCACTACTTATTACTTTACTTTCCTCTTTCTTAATTGACCGTGTAGAAGAAGATCCATGACACTCTTTCTGCATAGAGTTTATTGTATAAACACAGGCTTTGGGAAACATGAGAACAAAACCTGAAAAAACAGAATAAAACATAAAGTGCAACAAAAAGTCATAAACTTCATCCCTCTCTATTCTTCGAAATAACGATTGTATCGCACGGCTTGGGTAACGCAGGAAAGCACGATTCCTATAGCCTAGTAAAGTAGTGTAGTTACCAATATTAGTATTGTAACTAGTTACATTACTTAGTTACCAAAAAAAGTAATGTAGTTACTGTAATCAGTTACTTTGTAACTAGTTACCCCCAACACTGATCCCAGATAATCCCAATACCCTGCACCTCCATACCTCTGATCAGCAACAATTCCTGCACCATCAGATCCTAGATCAGGCCTAATTCCTGCACCTCCAGACCTCAGGTCAGCACCAATTCTAGCACCTTCTCCTCTCAGATCAGCCCCAATTCAGACACCTTCACTCCTCATTGGCGCAGGCAACGCGTTTGCGGAGCATGCGCCCCTTCCTCAGGCCTCCATTGCGTCACATCCGAGAGGTGACGTCAGGAGGGAACCACTGTGCGTTCCAGGAACCACGAAGTGCCAGCAAACACCGGCAAGGACTGCGGGAGCCGTGACCGCTGGAGGCCATCCTGAATACCCCACTGGACTGACAGTGTGTACCTATGGACAACCTGTATACTATGGATTATGCTCCACATCATTTATGTTTGTGAGTACTACAGCCTATGAGACAGCCTAATAAACTTTCATGCTGCACTTAGATTGGTGCTTTGTGTTCTCTCTACAGTTCACTACAAGTGTTCCCTTCTCGCTTGCCACAAGAGCTGCCTCTCCAGTGATTGTGCATGAATTGTTTTTTATGGACTTCCTATTTTAAGTTTACTTATGGACTTTAATTTTATTAGTCCTTCTTATTGATAGTATTATTTTAATTATTATAGATTTCTGTGATATCAGAGGGTCCTCTATTTCTGTCCTTATGCGCCAGTTTTTTTTTTTTTTTTTAATTTTGTTAGACCTTAGATCAGCACCAATTCTTGCACCATCAGATCAGCCACAATTCCTGCACCATCAGAGCCTAGATCGGCCCAAATTCCTGTACCTCCAGACCTCAGATCAACACCAATTCTTGCACTTTCAGACCTCAGATCAGCCCCAATTCAGACACCTTCACACCTCAGATCATCCCAACTCCTGCACCAAAAAATCTTAGATCGGTTCCAATACAGACTTCAGATAATCCCAAGAAATCACCTTCAGACCTCAGATCAGCCACAACTCTTGCACTATCAGATCCTAGATCGATCCTAATTCCTGCACCTCCAGACTTCAGATCAGCACCAATTCCTGTAAATTCACACCTCAGATCAGACACCTTCAGACCTCAGATCTTCCCTAATTCCTACGCCGTCACACTTTAGATCATCCCAAATTCCTACACTTTCACACCTCAGATCAGTCCAACTGCTGCACCATAAGACCTCAGATCAATCCAAATTCATGCACCCTCACACTTCAGATCGGCCCAATTTTTGCACAATCAGATCTCAGATCACCCCCAATTCAAGCACCTCCAGCTCTCAGATCAGCCCCATTTCCTGCATCTTTACTCCTCCAATCAACCCCATTCTGTAAGTCAGCGGATGAAATCTATGGAGCGACTGCCAGAAGCCAGCACCCAGAGTTGAAGGATTGGGAGAGTAGTGCTTGCAGTGGCACCCTACCTTCTTGCATTCCATTATTACTTTATTTGGCGTGTTTTTTCAACTCATATCCATATTTCCAACAAACCCAGACACAGCCCATAAAATGGAGAACGGAAATGATGAAAAAGAAAAAAAACAAATGTGAAGCATTTGCAAAACGCATGAAGAACTGGTCTTGCATTGCATTTTAACACACATTTAAAACATGTCAAGAATGCAGTTTGCGCTTTAATGGAAATACTTGTGTGTTTTCCTGCGATGGTGTAAACAAGCTGGGCGTCACTGGCAGAAACACAGCAGCAGCCCACTTGCTAACATGAGAGCAAAATGGAAGTGACATCTCATTGGGTTGTCCATCCAGACAGTAAGACCACAACACATCAGTTGACACCTATCCCTAATTAGAAAACATCTCTCTGAGGCTTGTGTTTTTTTTCTGGGGGGGGGACAGAAAAAAAAACGGTTGAGACACATTTTTACCACCCCAACCACTTCAAGTCAAATGCCCTCTGGAGAACAATCCACCTTTAATCTCTCCTCAGAGGGCAGACACAAAGGAGCCTAAAGTCTAGATTCATACTGTGCATGGTGACTTGAGATTTTTCTGCTCTTGATCAACGCCTGTCAAGAGCATTTAGAAACCAATTGTTTTCTATGTGCCCTACTTACACCACAATTCTGGTGTGATTGGTAGTACAGTGCTGCATTTGTCTGCTACGCACCGTCGACAGCCCCGGTCATCATACACTTACATTTCTGTAAACAGTGCCTATCATTGTTACAACCACTCCACACCCCCCGCTGAGAACAGGCACCAGTCTGCATGCTAAAACGGATGGCATGTGTGTACAAGACCTAAAGCCCCGTACACACGTACCGATCGTCGGCCGACCGATCGGCCGTCTTTTGTCCCCGGGCTGTCCTGTCCGCTGAAAAGTGCAAAAGACTGCACACGAATTTTGTCCGCCGACTGCAGAAGTGATGTCATGTGATGGTTAACTTTCCCTGTGTTTTTTCTTCTCTGAGCATGCCCAGTCTTGCAAATCTGCTGTCTGTCGGCCGAATTCTGTATTGACTGGTGAACAATCGGCCGTTCTGGTGTCGGCATACAAAAATTTTAATGCTTGCACGACAGATTCTGTTCGGCCGAAAGTGCGCTGTCGGCTGTCGGAAGCATCATACTAACAAGCCGAAAATCGGCCGATCGGTCGTCGGCCGAATCTTTTCGGCCGACAATCTGCACGTGTGTACGGCCTTTATTCTCAGTTTCTTCATTCTGTGCAGGATTACTAGGTAGGTTGCTACGGTTCTTTACATTTTCCTTTAAAAGCAGCTCCATTGCTAATTAATAAAAAATAATAATTATGCCTGCAAATGTTTTTTTATGCTTACCTGTCCCACCATGCATTCCTCTGATCTTTGTTCTCTTGCAGAGCTACAGTCCTTTTAACATCCAACACTCCTTTGGGAGTAAACCCCCGTACACACTCACCGATTGTCGGCCGAACGATCGGCCGTCTTTTGTCCGGTGCTGTTTTGTTGGTTGAAAAGTGCTCAAGACTGCACACGAATTTTGTCGGCCAACAACAACCAACTGCAGAAGTGATGTCATGTTCTGGTCTACTTTTCGTGTGTTTTTTCTTCACTGAGCATGCCCAGTCTTGATCATCACATTTTTGTCGGCCTAAATCTGTACTGACTGACGAACAATCGGCCGTTCTTTGTTGGCCAACAAAAATTTTAAAGCCTGCACACCAGATTTTTGTTCGGCCGAAAAGTCGCAGTCGGTTGTCGGAAGCATCATACTAACAAGCCGACAATCGGCCGATCAGACGTTGGCCGAATATTTACGGCCGACAATCGGTACGTGTGTACTGGCCTTAAGAGATCGCCATCCACATCCACTGAAAACTTCTTTCCTTAAGCCCCGTTCACAGGCACAGATTGTTGGCCGTAAATTGTTGGCCAACGTCCGATCTGCCGATTGTAGGCTTGTTAGTATGATGCTTCCGACAACCAACTGCGAATTTTCGGCTGAAAAAAATCTGGTGTGCATGCTATAAAATTTTTGTTGGCCAACAAAGAACGGCCGATTTGTTCCTCAGTCTGTACAGATTTCGGCAGACAAAAATCAGATGAGCAAGACTGGGCATGCTCAGAGAAGAAAAAACACACGGAAAGTCAACCATCACATGACATCACTTCTGAAGTTGTTTTTTGTTGGCCAACAAAAGTCCAGTGCAAGTCTAGAGCACATTTCAACCAACAAACAACACTGGACAAAAGTTGGCCGATCAGTTGGCCAACAATCTGTGCGTGTGTACGGGGCTTTAATTCCAAATTAGCACAATTATTACAATTATTGTGTTTCTCAGTGTACTTAGTGCTTTGGCAAAGAGCACATGGGATTTTTCATAAGCCTTTTTTTAGAAAAGTCCTGGACACACCCAGGAAAACAAATTGCTCTCGCTTCTGACTTATGGTGCTCACAGAGACTGAGCCTAAGAAGATAACAGTAACTGGGCATATGAGCTGTTGCCCGGTGACTGGTCCTCCTACGATAATCCAGCAAAAGAGCATGAAGCTTCCATCTAGGTCCAAGTCACTACATAGAGCACTATGCTAGCTGTGACTATAGTGTTGGGTCTGAAGTGGAGTGGTCCTGTGCAAGCATCAGTTATCCTATGTATCCAGAGCAGAGGCTCATCCCAACACTACCCTATGGAGCTGGTCCTGGGATGCCTTCAGCTGCCCACCTGGACAGCCAGAGACGTATCTGCTGGGCTTTCATCTGCTGGCTGTTTGCTGCTGGAGATCTAGTGCATGACAAGGGCTTTGGTCTCCAGTTGCATACAGCCAGAAATCAAAGCCAGGGTGGTGTAACGCTCCGGCGTTTGTTTAGTGAACTGGATTTGCAGCTGCAGAATTTCCACTCAGTAGTCGTGTAGAGATGTGTTGAATCACCATATCCAACTCTCCAGACTCGTCATTGTGGCCCAGCCTGCCTCAGCATGCAAATATACAGACACTCAGATAAGATGTTCCTGGAGTGATAGGTTGTATACGATAGTATAGAGGTGATGTGCTGAAAGGACAGGCGTGAGTAGTGATAGCAATGATAGGCACTCAATAGTAATGTTCAGGAGTGTTAGCAGATGGTGATAGATAGTATGCAGATAGGTTAGCAATCATGTACAAATAACAGGTGGTAGGGGACAGCAGATGAAGTGTACAGGAATTGCTAACTCAGTGCAAGGATATAGATGGTAGTAGACTCAAGAGCTAGCAATCTATGTAACAGTGCAGATGATAGAAATAGTAATGCATAGATAGCAACAGTCTTTAGTATGCAAGAGTAGATAGTGTAAGTTGATAGGAAGGAATCCCCTGTGGGGTACTTATCACTAGTTGGTTTAGTAGAGAGATGAGGGGTCCGGTAATGAGATAAGGATCAGGTAGCGAGATACAGGATCAGTAGCGAGATACAGGATCAAGTAGCGAGACTCCGGTCTATCCAGATACTGGGGAAATAGCTGGAGGCTTCGGCAGCGTCAGACAAGGCTGTATAACAAGCGGTTTGCACGAACACCTTGTGAGTGAAAGCCGGCGATTGAAATAGCCGCTCAGAGCGGCGCCTAGTGATGACGTCATGCGGCTTAAAGAGATAGGCAGGTATATGCGTTCCACCTAGCTGAAAAGGTGGGACGCAATGCGGAAGAAATGGGCTGGAAGGGTACCGAAGGTACCAGAATCTTACAGTACCCCCCCCCCCCTTAAGGCCGGCTCCGGAAGGCCTATAGCACTGGTCTCTCTGGGTATTTGGAGTGGAACCTTCGTATAAGCCTGGGAGCGTGAACCTCAGAAGTATCCAACCAGGTGTCGTCTTGGGGTCCATAGTTTTTCCATCTTATGAGATATTGGAGTTTCCCTCTGTGGATACGAGAATCCAAAATCTCCTTAATCTCAAATTCTTCTCCGCCCTCAACTTGTACTGGAGGTGGAGGCGAGATGGTAGGTCTTATTCCTTGGTTGGGAACATGTGGTTTCAGTAGCGACACGTGAAAGATGGGGTGTATTTTAAGATCTGCCGGTAAGGTGAGTTGAACTGCAGCTCTCCCAATGAGCTTCTCAATTGGGAAAGGTCCTAGAAACAAAGGCCCAAGCTTTTTACTGGGGATCTTTAACCTTAAGTTTTTCGTAGATAGCCAAACGAGATCCCCAATAGCATATTGAGGAGAAGGTCTTCTACGGAGGTCGTAGTACCTTTTTTGTTGGCTATGAGCATGTGAGATGGTGGTGTTAAGTAAACCCAGAGAGTCTTTTATTTGGGTAAGATAGTCAGAGGCTACTGGGTTACTTGATGGCAGGATGCGTGGTGGAAGAAGTGTGGGATGAAACCCATAGTTTAGGTAGAATGGACTTTGCTTAGTAGTACTGTGGGTTGCGTTATTGTAAGCAAATTCTGCCAGAGGGAGGAGGTCCACCCAATCATCCTGTAGGTATGAGGTGTAGCAACGCAAATATTGTTCAATGCACTGGTTGACTCTTTCAGTTTGTCCATTGGTCTGAGGGTGGTAGGGAGAAGTAAGTTTTCGCTCAATTCGTAGTATATGACATAGAGCTTGCCAAAACTTGGAGATGAACTGTGAACCTCGGTCAGATAAAAGAGTCTTTGGAATTCCATGTAGCTTGAACGCATGTTTCACTAGTAATTCCGCTGTTTCCTTAGATGAAGGTAGTCTGCGAATAGAAATGAAATGTGCCATCTTTGTCAGATGGTCCACTGACACTAGAATGGTAGTAAATCCTTTGGAAGGTGGTAATTCTACTATAATGTCTAAGGACACAACTTCCCATGGAACTTTGGGTATTGGTAGACTGCAAAGTAGACCAGATGGTTTTGTAGTGTCAATTTTGGACTTTGCACAGATGTCACATGAGGAAACAAATTTTTGTACAGACGTCTTCATATCAGGCCACCAAAATTGCCTGGTGAGCAAATTGAATGTCTTAGTCATACCCATATGTCCTGCCATAGGTACGTTATGTGATAATTCCAAGAACTTGGTACGCATACCAGGAGGTATGTAGAGTTTGTCGTTAAAGTAGAGGAAGCCTTCTGCATCAGCACTTAGTTGTGGTGGTGGTGAATCCAGTCCTATACTGTGCAGAATCTCTTCCTTCAAGGAACGAACAACACCAATAATACGGTCATGGGGTATTATAGGAAGTGAAGGGATTTCGGCGCAGTTATCTTCGGTTAGCCGTGATAGCGCATCCGCTTTTTTGTTTTTGTCTGCAGGCGTGTAGGTCACTAGGAAGTTGAATCTTAGGAAGAATAATGACCAACGTACCTGCCGGTGGGAAAGAGTCTTGTTGGTCTGAAGGTATTGGAGATTCTTATGATCTGTATATATGAGTATTGGCAATCGAGTACCTTCAAGTAAATGTCGCCAATTTTCTAGTGCCAGTTTTATGGCAAGCAACTCTTTTTCACCCACTGGGTAATTCACCTCTGGGCTACTTAGTGATTTAGAGAAAAAAGCAACTGGGTGGAGTGGTGAAGTATTCGTTGGTCGTTGGGAAAGAACTGCTCCTACAGCCATATTTGACACATCTACCTCCAGGATGTATTGGAGGGATGGGTCTGGATGGCGTAGTATGGGAGCAGAAGTGAAGCTTGATTTTAACAAGCGGAAAGCTTTATTTGCTTCTTCAGACCATTTGAATGGTTTCTTTACACTTGTAAGTTGTGTGAGCGGTCTCACAATAGAAGAGAAGTTCTTGATGAACTTCCTATAGAAGTTTGAAAATCCAAGGAATCGTTGTAATGCCTTACGAGTTGTTGGTACAGGCCAATCCAGTATACACAATATCTTGCTCATATCCATCTTGATACCGTTCTTAGATATGATGTATCCTAGGAATAGTACTTCTTCCTTATGAAATAGGCATTTTTTCAATTTTACGTATAAATTGTGTGCGAGTAATCTGGATAGCACAAGTCTTACATGTCTTACATGTTCGGACAAGGACTGAGAATAAATGAGTATATCATCCAGATATACCACAACACAAACATCAAGTAAGTCTCTGAAGATGTCATTTATGAATCGCTGAAATGCTGCGGGAGCATTACACAAACCAAAAGGCATCACTAGATATTCGAATAATCCGTATCTGGTTCTGAATGCCGTCTTCCACTCATCCCCATTACGGATTCGGATGAGGTTGTATGCCCCTTTTAGGTCCAATTTTGAAAAGTAGGTAGCTCCGCGCACTTGTTCAATGAGTTCGGGAATGAGAGGTAAAGGATAGTGATCCTTTATCGTAATGGTATTTAATTGCCTATAGTCAATAATAGGCCTGAGACTTAAATCCTTATTGCGGACAAAGAAAAGTCCTGCAGCTGTGGAAGAAGTAGAGGGTCTAATAAACCCTTTCGCTAAATTCTCATCCAAGTATTCCTTGAGATGAGAAAGTTCATCCTGAGAAAGAGGATAAACATGACCGAAAGGTAGTTTACTATTAGGGAGTAGATCAATAGAACAATCGTAGTCCCTATGGGGAGGCAATACTTGAGCATTTTTCTCAAGGAAGACTTCTGATAGATCCTGATAACATGGTGGTGGTGAAATTTCATCTGACACCATGGACAGGATTTTTTTATATGATTGGAGGTTACACGTGGTCTCGCAGTAGTGAGAGGGGAAGGTTAGAGTCCGTGTTTTCCAATCAATGGTTGGTTGATGTATGTGTAACCAGGGAAGTCCCAAAATAATGGGAAAATGTGGTGAAGGTAATACATCAAAAGTGGTGGTCTCAGCATGAGACTCGTTAGCAGTAGCAAGGAGTGCTTGTGTCTGATTGGTAATTGGACCAGAAGATAACGGAATACCGTTAATAAAACTAACAGAGACAGGTTTAGATTTTGAAATAATAGGTATTTTATTTAAAGCAACAAAGCTAGTGTCAATGTAGTTCCCACAAGATCCTGTGTCGATCATAGCCTTGGTGGTGATCCTATTGTGGTCCCACTGTAAGGTCAAATGAATAAAAAGATAGGGATTAGAAAAAGAAATCGTTAATCCCCCCAGCAAGACATGTGAACACTCACCCTCTTTTTTGCGGACAAGGGGACAGACGCTTATCAAATGATCCGGGGAGGCGCAGTACATGCAGAGATTTTCAGATCTTCTCCTGGCTCGTTCATTAGACGATAATGGTGGGCGTATGGTTCCTACCTCCATAGGAGTAGGGTCAACGGGCGAAACCCGAGAAGGATTGGATAATGGTACTCCCATTTTCTCAGCCTTTCTTTCTCGCAGTCGCCTGTCAATATTGATGCTGAGTTGTATTAAGGCATCCAAAGTGCCAGGTAAATCCACTCGGGCGAGCTCGTCTTTAACGGCTTCTGATAACCCGAGTCTGAACTGGGTTCGCAAAGATGCATCATTCCACCTTGAATCAAGGGTCCATCTTTTGAACTCTGCTATGAAGTCTTCAACAGGTCTCCTTCCTTGTTTTAAAGCCCTCAATTTGCTGTCAGCAGTACTCTGCCTATTTGGGTCTTCATATAAGCTAGCGAGTTCTGCTAAGAATAAAGGATAGGAGTTAAGAAGAGGGTAATTTTTCTCAAAGAGAGAGTCTGCCCAAGCCCGTGGATCACCCGACAAATATGAGATAGTGGTGCAGACTTTAATTTGGTCTGTAGTGTAAGTATGAGGTTTTAAATTAAAAAGCAATTGACATGCGTTTTTAAATTCACGAAATTTTTTCCGATCACCTGTAAACACTAGAGGAGGGTTTATTTGGGCTCACGAGGTTGAGCAGCAGTGAGCTGTGAAACACGGGCTATCTGCTGTCTCAAAGTCTGATTTTCATTTTTCACTTCAGCAAGGGAAAGGATTAATGCATCTACCTTTTGTGTTAGTTGTATCACACGAGTGGCTAATTCTGCTGAATCCATTTTTTTTTCCTGGTTCGTGCAATCTGTAACGCTCCGGCGTTTGTTTAGTGAACTGGATTTGCAGCTGCAGAATTTCCACTCAGTAGTCGTGTAGAGATGTGTTGAATCACCATATCCAACTCTCCAGACTCGTCATTGTGGCCCAGCCTGCCTCAGCATGCAAATATACAGACACTCAGATAAGATGTTCCTGGAGTGATAGGTTGTATACGATAGTATAGAGGTGATGTGCTGAAAGGACAGGCGTGAGTAGTGATAGCAATGATAGGCACTCAATAGTAATGTTCAGGAGTGTTAGCAGATGGTGATAGATAGTATGCAGATAGGTTAGCAATCATGTACAAATAACAGGTGGTAGGGGACAGCAGATGAAGTGTACAGGAATTGCTAACTCAGTGCAAGGATATAGATGGTAGTAGACTCAAGAGCTAGCAATCTATGTAACAGTGCAGAGGATAGAAATAGTAATGCATAGATAGCAACAGTCTTTAGTATGCAAGAGTAGATAGTGTAAGTTGATAGGAAGGAATCCCCTGTGGGGTACTTATCACTAGTTGGTTTAGAGAGATGAGGGGTCCGGTAATGAGATAAGGATCAGGTAGCGAGATACAGGATCAGTAGCGAGATACAGGATCAAGTAGCGAGACTCCGGTCTATCCAGATACTGGGGAAATAGCTGGAGGCTTCGGCAGCGTCAGACAAGGCTGTATAACAAGCGGTTTGCACGAACACCTTGTGAGTGAAAGCCGGCGATTGAAATAGCCGCTCAGAGCGGCGCCTAGTGATGACGTCATAGGCAGGTATATGCGTTCCACCTAGCTGAAAAGGTCGGACGCAATGCGGAAGAAATGGGCTGGAAGGGTACCGAAGTTACCAGAATCTTACAGGTGGCTGCTTCAGTGGAAGATCAGGAGTCAGGTGCAGGGACACAGAAAAAAAGCTGGGGGAGATTAAGGAACAAAGAGCACCTCTCTGCACACTATTTACATAAAAGGGGACCACTTTTTAAAAATTGGTCTATACCACTTTTAGTTTTCAATTTCTCTGAGAGATCTTACACTATCTTCTGCTGCAATCTAACTCACAGTGCATTTTCATTGCAAATCTTTTTTAGACTAGTTTCCGCTAACAACAGTGCCAGCAGCAGGTAGCCCAGGTCCTGACACAAGTCCCCCTGTTGAGGAGCGGCCTCTGGATGCTCCACCTTGCTTTGAACCCGAAAGTCCACATGGGTGCAAGATAAGACCAAAAAGGTTACCTCTTATCAGTATCTGGGGACTCTTGATCTCTTCAGTCCAGAGTCTTTCAACCCACTGGATGACATACCCCCTGGGTCTGGTAACCGGCTTTGCGCCCCACCACTGGGGTCTGGAAGCTGACTGGCTACCCCACTGGCCAGATCCCTGAAAAGGCACAAGATTTGGAGCTTACAATTCCCTTATGCAACACACATCCCAACAATAAGACTCCAAAGGCCACTTTAAGGCTTAATAACGAAATCCCTGGTCCGTTTAGGCACCCTGACACCAGGGTTTCCCATCGCAACTGGGCCTTCCACAGCTGGATTGCCAGAAACTGCTTTGCATTTTGACAAGCAGCAATGCATGTCTACCCAAGGCTAGGGATGAGCTTTGAGTTTGAGTCGAACGTAAGTTCGTCTCGAACATCGGGTGTACGTTCGTTCGCAAGAACAACGAACAAACGTGGCCGTTCGCGGGAAATTCGCCCGCCATAATGCAATGCTTGTGATTGGCCAAAGCATGCACCTTGACCTGTATGCTTTGGCCAGTCACAGCACAATATCCTGTCAGAGCCATGATTTGCCAAAGGCAGGGTGCCTTTAGCCAATCATGGTTCAGGTGCTAAGTCCACGCCACACACTATATAAGGCTGCTGCTTACACGGCAGCTGTTGTAGTGTGTTAGAGGACGAGATAGGAGTGAGATTAGGCAGGTAGTTAGTGGATTGTGGCCTTTTATTTATTAATAGATCAGCCAGTGTAGTGTGTATATGTATGTATATAGAAAAACTGAAATATCACATGGTCCTAAGTATTCAGACCCTTTGCTCAGTATTTAGTAGAAGCCCCCTTTTGATCTAATACAGCCAGGAGTCTTTTTGGGAAAGATGCAACAAGTCTTTCACACCTGGATTTGGGGATCCTCTGCCATTCCTCCTTGCAGATCCTCTCCAGTTCTGTCAGGTTGGATGGTAAACGTTGGTGGACAGCCATTTTTAGGTCTCTCCAGAGATGCTCAATTGGGTTTAAGTCAGGGCTCTGGCTGGGCCATTCAAGAACAGTCACGGAGTTGTTGTGAAGCCACTCCTTCGTTATTTTAGCTGTGTGCTTAGGGTCATTGTCTTGTTGGAAGGTAAACCTTCGGCCCAGTCTGAGGTCCAGAGCACTCTGGAGAAGGTTTTTGTCCAGGATATCCCTGTACTTGGCCGCATTCATCTTTCCCTCGATTGCAACCAGTCGTCCTGTCCCTGCAGCTGAAAAACACCCCCACAGCATGATGCTGCCACCACCATGCTTCACTGTTGGGACTGTATTGGACAGGTGATGAGCAGTGCCTGGTTTTCTCCACACATACCGCTTAGAATTAAGGCCAAAAAGTTCTATTTTGGTCTCATCAGACCAGAGAATCTTATTTTTCACCATCTTGGAGTCCTTCAGGTGTTTTTTAGCAAACTCCATGCGGGCTTTCATGTGTCTTACACTGAGGAGAGGCTTCCGTCGGGCCACTCTGCCATAAAGCCCCGACTGGTGGAGGGCTGCAGTGATGGTTGACTTTCTACAACTTTCTCCCATCTCCTGACTGCATCTCTGGAGCTCAGCCACAGTGATCTTTGGGTTCTTCTTTACCTATCTCACCAAGGCTCTTCTCCCCCGATAGCTCAGTTTGGCCGGACGGCCAGCTCTAGGAAGGGTTCTGGTCGTCCCAAACGTCTTCCATTTGAGGATTATGGAGGCCACTTTGCTCTTAGGAACCTTAAGTGCAGCAGAAATCTTTTTGTAACCTTGGCCAGATCTGTGCCTTGCCACAATTCTGTCTCTGAGCTCTTCAGGCAGTTCCTTTGACCTCATGATTCTCATTTGCTCTGACATGCATTGTGATCTGGAAGGTCTTATATAGACAGGTGTGTGGCTTTCCTAATCAAGTCCAATCAGTATAATCAAACACAGCTGGACTCAAATGAAGGTGTAGAACCATCTCAAGGATGATCAGAAGAAATGGAAAGCACCTGAGTTAAATATATGAGTGTCACAGCAAAGGGTCTGAATACTTAGGACCATGTGATATTTCAGTTTTTCTTTTTTAATAAATCTGCAACAATGTCAACAATTCTGTGTTTTTCTGTCAGTATGGGGTGCTATGTGTACATTCATGAGGAAGAAGAATGAACTTAAATGATTTTAGCAAATGGCTGCAATATAACAAAGAGTGAAAAATTTAAGGGGGTCTGAATACTTTCCGTACCCACCGTATATATATATATATATACAGTATATATATATATATATTTTGCTTTTCAATTTTTTTTTGCAGCGTCAGGTTCTGTTGCTGCAATATTAGTTTTTTTTTTATTGCGCAGCAGCACTAATAATATTAAGGGCATAATTGCTGTACCCCCTTGTGCATCTCAGGTACCCTTCCTTCTGCTCCAGACGTGGGTGTTTTTGTTGTTGGCGCACCAGCACTAATAATATTAAGGGCACAATTGCTGTATTGCCCCACACAATTGCCCTTTGTGCATCTCAGGCGCTATTCCTTCTGCTCCAGACGTGGGTGTTTTTGTTGCTGGCACACCAGCACTCATATTATTAAGGGCACAATTGCTGTACCCCCTTGTGCATCTCAGATGCTATTCCTTCTGCTCCAGACAACGGAAAATTGATATCAAATACTTACCGTAATTTTCCTTTCCTGATGGACTCCATGGCAGCATACGTTCGGGTAGGCTCCGCCTCCTCTCCTACCTCATAGGACCCCACTCCCATAAATCTTTGCTCCCTTTCAGCATCAGTGTTCTGTAACTAGCCTACTCAGGAATTGGGAGGGGACTCCTGCTGCCATGGAGTCCATCAGGAAAGGAAAATTACGGTAAGTATTTGATATCAATTTTCCGTTTTCCTGACAGACTCCATGGCAGCATACGTTCGGGAAATAACTCGCTATACACTCCCGGGTGAGAAGATGCTGAACAAAGAAAAAACTTTAATTGGCACTGTCAATTGACAAAACTTGAACGCCAAAATTAACTGAAGATAAAGCAGCAGGTTCTACACAGTAATGTGTAAGAAAGGTATTCACAGACGACCAGGCGGCTGCTTTGCAGATTACGTCAGGCGCGACATGTTTAGAAACAGCCCAGGACGTAGCGATGCTTCTGGTAGAATGAGCTGTAATCGCCTCTGGAGGAGCCAAGCCTTTTGCTCTATATGCCCATTGTACAGCCTGAACAATCCATGCAGCCACTGCTCTTGAAGAAGCACGCCTTCCTTTCTTATTTCCATGGAGAAGAACGAACAGGAAATCTGATTGACGGAAGGAGGATGTGGCTTCTAAGTATCGACTCAGAGTGTCGCCCACGTCCAGAGGATGGACTGAGGACTGCTCATCTGTTCTGAAGGTGGGAAGAACTATCTCAGAATTTTCGTGGAAGACAGATGTTACTTTAGGGTTTGACCCCAGCATAGGGATTAGGACCACTCTATCTTGAAAGAAGGTCAGAAAAGGCTCTTTGCAGCCCAGATTGTGTATCTCTGAAACCCTCTTAGCAGAGGTGATAGCCACCAGAAATACCGTCTTCAGCGTAAGCTCCTTGATGGACATGGAAGCAACATCTTTTGAAGTAAAGAAGTCCAAAACCAACGGAAGATCCCATTTCGGGAATCTTGGCTTTCTCTGCGGCCTTAGCCTGACTGCACCCTTAAAAAACTGTTGGATCAGTTGATGTCTTGCCCACTGAATCCCGGTGAAAGCAGAGATGGCAGAAACTTGTACCCGGAGAGAACTAACCGAGAGGGATAGATCCAACCCGGACTGTAGGAAACTCAAGATTTGCTGAATAGTAGGGGCGCCTGCTGAACCCAAACTCCGAGCTTGATGACTCATAAACCTTGCCCAGATCCTCTCATAAACTCTGTTGGTACTGGCTCTTCTAGAACTCATAAGAGTGGGAATCACCTCTTCTGGACATCCGAGAGCCTCCAACCTCCCCCTCTCAAGAACCAGGCCTTGAGGTGTAGCCGCGCAGGGCATGGATGAAGAGTAGGACCCTGCGATAGAAGGTCTGGCCTGAGAGGAAGAGGGATCGGATCCCTGAAGCTGAGAAGGGACAGCAGAGGAAACCAAGGCCTGTTGGGCCAGAAGGGAATTATTGCTATGACCTCCACTTCCTCCATCTTCAGTCTCCGAAGGAATTGGAGTACTATTGGCACCGGAGGAAAGGCATAGGCAGACTGGAAGTTCCATCTGTCTGTGAGGGCATCCACTCCGAAGGCTCGGGGATCCCTGAACCTCGTATAATACTTCTGAAGTTTCTTGTTGCGTGGACTCGCAAAGAGATCCACCTCCGGTGAGATTCCCAGAGACAGAACCCAATTGAACACCTCCTGATGGAGGGACCATTCGTTGTTGTCCAACTGAAATCTGGACAGGAAGTCTGCTTCCGTATTCAACACTCCTGGTACAAAGACCGCCGAGAGATTGGCCAGATGTTGCTGGGCCCAGGACATAATTGGTTCTGTTTCGTGGAGTAGAGACATGCTGCGGGTTCCGCCTTGCCTCTTGACGTATGCCACTGCCGTGGTGTTGTCCATCCTGAGTAACACTGAGGCTCCCTGAGTCAGATGGTGAAAAGCCTGAAGGGCTTTGAAGGCGGCTCGCAACTCTAGGATGTTGGATACCACTCCGTGACTGGAGAAATTCCACCTGCCTTGTGCCACTTCCGCCAGGCAATGGGCTCCCCAACCGGTACTGCTGGCATCGGAGGTTATCGTCACCCAGGAAATTGGAGCAATTGAGTGGCAGTTGGTTAGATTCGCACGGCGTAACCACCATGGAAGGCACCCCTTCATGAATGGTGTTAGGTAAATGACTTGTGATAAGTTCTCTGTCGTCCATTGATGTAGAAACCCTTTCTGGAAGGGTCTCAACTTCCACAGAGCCCACTTCACCATGGGCGAGGTAGCTACTAGAGTCCCTACCACCTTTAGACACTGACGAGCAGTGAGATGGGAGGCAGCAAGAGCGAAAGCCACCCTGCTCTGGACTACTGGGATTTTCTCCTCTGGTAGAGATATGGTGCAATTCAACGTGTTGAACAGTGCTCCGAGAAATACCAGGGACTGCGTGGGTACCAGATGGCTCTTCTCCAAATTGAGAATCCAACCGAACTCTCGAAGAGTAAGGATCACCTGCTCCAGATGTATCAGTAGCTGGGACCTGTCCTGGGACAGAAGAAGAAGATCGTCCAGGTAGTGATGTAATCTGATACCTCTGGTTCTGATGAGGGCCACAATTGCCAACAGCGTCTTGGAGAAGGTGCGAGGCGAAGTCGAGAGCCCGAAGGGAAGACATGTAAATTGCATGTGGACATGATTGACAGCAAACCTGAGGAACTGATGGTATTCTCTTGCCACAGGAACGTGGAAATACGCATCCTTTAGGTCTATTGATGCCAACCAATCCCCTGGAAGGACCGAATGTTGTATTGTGACCAGAGATTCCATTTTGAATCTCTCCCGATGGATAGATCTGTTGAGATATGTAAGATCTATTACCGGGCGCCATGTGCCATTCTTTTTCTGGACGAGGAAGAGAGGTGAATAGACTCCCTGACCTCTTTCCGCTTCGGGAACTGGTACGACAGCTCGCTGATCCAGTAGGGTATCCACATAACTGAGAAGAACCTTCTTCTTTTCTGCTGCAGGAGGGAGGGAAGTTGCAACGAACCTGGGTTTGGGGACGTTGTCGAACGCCCAAGAGTGCCCTTGGGACACAATATTTAAAACCCAGGGATCCTGGATCGAGGCCGCCCAGACGTCCCGAAATTGGAGCAACCTGGCCCCTACCGGAACAGACTGGACGGGCCCAACCTCAAAAGGATTTAGTGGCCTCCCGGTCACCGGACGAAGAGCCTTTGGAATTTTTCTGAAAGGAGGTTTGTCTTGACTTCCAGCTTCTTCCATAAGATTTTCCTGGTCTGTAGCTGCGCGCTTCCCTCGAACGATTAGTATTCTGTCTTCTTGGGAAGGAACGCTTCTGAGCGCCTGGGCGTTTATCCTGAGGGAGGAACCCAGATTTTCCACCCGTGGCCCGAGTTATGGCTGCATCCAACTTATTCCCAAAGAGGGAAGAACCCTCAAAGGGAATTCGGCACCAAGCCTGTTTGGAGGCAGCATCGGCTACCCAAGGACGAAGCCAAAGGGCACGTTTAGCCGTAACAGAGGACAGCATAACTCGGGCCAAGAGGCGAATGGTGTCCAGAGACGCCTCCCCCAAGAAGCCCGCGGCCATCTTCAGCTCCTGAATCGGGGAGCTCCGAAGAGCTTCTTCCGAAACTCCTCCAAGAGTATCCTCAAGGGCGTTGATCCAAACTTCCATTGCTTTAGAAATTGTAGCCGAGGCCAAAGCTGGCTTACAGGCCATACCGGCTGAAAGATATGCCCGTTTAAGGTCAGCATCAATCCTCCTATCCAAAGGATCCCTAAAAGATGCTGTATCTTCCATTGGAAGAGTGACATGCTTTGCAAGACGCATCACTGCGGCATCCACACTGGGGGAAGACTCCAGATACTTCACCTCTTCCTGTTTAAAAGGATACATCTTTGTCATTTTTGTGGTCATGGAATTTTTCCTCTCCACCTTGTTCCACTCCTCAGAGATTATGTCTCCCAGCTCTCCTAAAAATGGAAAGTTTAACCGCTCCTTACACAGCTGCTTGAAATATTTCTTCTGCTTAGGCGAAGAAACAGCAGGATCTTCCCAGTCAAGGGCCTCTCTAACCGCCTTCACTAACGGGGAAACGAGGCTGAACTCAAATCCAGAACCGGAGTCATCTGAATCGGATTCGGAATCTGACGGAAGAATAGAAGGATGGCTGGGCTGGGAAGACTCAAACGGATCCTGAAGCAAAAGATCTCTATCAGGGGAGTGGGACGGCCCTGCAGGAGCATTTGTCTTGTGAAAATCAGCGAGAGAGTCCTTGAGAACCCTGCGCACCACCTCCTCAATATGTTGGTCTGATTTTTCTCTTTCACCCGTAGCTTGGGCATAACAGGTTTTACATAGGGAGGAACCTTCCGGTATCACAGTGCGACATCCCCAGCATTTTTTCCCCTGCTGGCGTTCCACTTGGCCATAATGTGTGGAAGAGTGGCCATCGCGTCCCCTACTATGGGGGGAGCTGCGTTTAGATTTGGATGAGGAGCGCCGGTGCTGCGATTTTGTATGTCTGTCTTCGCTGCGTGCACGTGGCTGTTGATCAGGCCTAAAAGAGCTGGAGACAGACACATACAGCAGAGCATAAGAGACACTACAAAGACACTCAGATCAATCTAGCTACAGGTTCCAGCACATACCTTGAAAGAGCTGGCTGGCCACTAGGGGGCGGTGATGAGGTATCCATAGTATAAGCAGACTTTGTACTGAAGCTAGCTGGAGGGAGGACAGAAGACTATCAGTCTCAAAGCCATACAAACAGACCCCAGAAAAGGAAGAATCTTACCTCAATAAAGTATACCAGAGACTGGGGGAGGCTATCGATCTGCCGACCTTCCCACCAGCTCTGGTCAATTACCCTGTTTAAATATGCTGCCCCGAGGTGATCCCGAGGTACTGCGCATGCGCACGCGACGTCAGACATCGCGTCTGCGCATGCGCGACGAAAAGACCTATCCGGAGCACACTGCGCATGCGCAGAGGCGCCGGACAACCCGGAAGCGGCGGATACGATCGCGGCCATGGCCGTGAGAAGCGGAACCGACAAGGAAAGAAGAAACCGGTATGTTAACAGGTGAGAGACAAACTAGACCCTATAATAATGGCACTACTGTATACTACAGGAAGGAAACATAGACATGCATTTTGGCAGTACAAAAGACACACAATAAGTAAAAAGGATAAGAAACTTGGTCCCATATCAGGGCTTACCACCCTGCCGACGGCATAATCGAGTCCAGGAGACGCAGCACCAGCTTAAATCTTCAGGCAAAAAAAGGGCCACCCGCAGCAGCAAGGCTCTCTCGGCCAGACCACAGAGCTCCTGCTAAGGGTCTCTTCCATTGCCCCCTCCATACCCCGCTAAGAGCCAGGGCTTATCGGAGACTCCATGACTCAATCTGCCACCGTTTTTCATATAGGACCGAAGAAAGTAGGAACATAAAACTATATGTATGAGGAGGACGAAAAAAGAACACTGATGCTGAAAGGGAGCAAAGATTTATGGGAGTGGGGTCCTATGAGGTAGGAGAGGAGGCGGAGCCTACCCGAACGTATGCTGCCATGGAGTCTGTCAGGAAATGGGTGTTTCTATTGTTGGAGCACCAGCTCTAATAATATTAAGGGCATAATTGCTATACCCCCTTGTGCATCTCAGATGCTATTCCTTCTGCCTCAGCAGGGATTTTCTTTTTTTTGGCTTTATTAATTTTTTCTTTATTAATAAAAAAAATATAATAAAACTGTTTATAGTGCACCAAGCACAAAAGTATTGCACCCAAGCACCATATCCCCTTTCCATACTCTATACTAAAAAGTAAAAAAAATCCCCCCCAAAAAATAAAACACAATAATAAAACAGTTTATAGCATCGTATTTCCATCCCACATTCTATAATAAACAGTTATACCCCCCCCCCCCCAAAATCCACATCATATCCGAAAAGGCCAACAAGGAAAGGCAGACACTCACAGGTCACTAAGAGGGCAAGCAGCCTGTGTCCACAGTGAAAAATGGTGGCCACAGACATGGTGCATCCTCTGCAGATGGGGTACGCTTGTCCTTTTTTTTCCAGTGCTGGTCGTGTTATTGGTTCACAACATGCAGAAGAGTTGGTGGAGGGGATAACTAAGCCGTCCTCATCCTCCTTGTCCTCTGTCACACAGGCTCATACTAGATTGGGCGCAAGTATCTGCGGCACTCATTGCTATACCATCATCCCTCTCAGTGCAGGTTTTTGAGAAGACATGAGGTATAGTAGGGGTAGAGATCCCAGATGAGGAGCAAGGTGAAGTATGTTTTTCTTATGATGTTGGTCTTTCAGGTGCTGTTGCAAAAAGGACTGCATGGCAGGTCATCATATGTCTTGTCAAGCATGTGGTGCCCAAGCGGCTGGTGTTCTGGCCACGCTTGATCCGCTTCAGACAGAGATTGCAAACAGCAAAGCTGCGGTCTACTGCACATGTGCTGAAAAAAGCCCACACCAATGACCTTTTGGAAGTCAGCGGGAGTTAGCAGCGTCCTGAACGTGTGGTGTAATGCAATATGGTGGCTGCCCTTAAGGCGGCCACTAGAGCACATCCTGCCTCGTTGGAGTTGTGCCACCTCCTCTTCGTCCTCACTTTCCTCCTCTATTCTCTCAGGCATCCAAGTACAGTCAGTGACCTCATCATCCCCTCCCTCCTCATCATTAGAGCAAACTTGGCAGTATGTTGCACAGTGGTATCATGACTGCTAGTTTATTGTCCATCATTGTCACCTCCATTCTCTATGCTCACGTTATTCCCTTCCTCAACCTGCGAACCAGCATCGGATCATACAATTTGCTGCCCATCCTCCAGCATCATGTAACTGACACTATGATCAAACAATTCAGGTGACTCCTCTATACATGATGGTGAGGCTATGGAAGGAGTAGCTGTACACTAGGAGCCTGTGGAACAGGCTAGAAAAGTCTGTGGCTATTTCCAGCAGTTATATAATGCCAATGCTCGGCTACCTGACATTCAATGGGAATTCAACCTGCCCACCAGCTGCCTCATTTGTGACATGCCCACCGGGTGGAACTCAACATTGGCAATGCTGTAGTGGCTGCACACGCAGCAGAGGGCCATCAATGAGTACCTGTGTGAGTATGGCACAAGGACAGGCTCAGGAGAGCTTGGCTTCTTTTCGCCAAGCCAGTGGCTGCTGATAAAGGATGCATGCACTGTCCTATCATCATTTGAGGAGGCCACAAGGATGATGAGCCGGGACGATACATGCATCAGTGACACTGTCCCTCTAGTCTTCCTGCTGGAAGACTAGATTCCACATGCTTTATGGAATCATGGACAGGGCATTTGAGGCAGAACAGCAGGAGGAAGCTTTATGCAGATAACATCCCTGTGGGGCCACAAAACACACAGGAGGAGGAGAATTGTGGCAGCATGGATGTAGAGGATAACATACAGCAGTCTTCAAGGGATGGTTACGTATAACTCCCCAGAAACCCAAGGAGTTATACGTGGCTGGGGAGAGGTTGCTCCTGACAATGTCATCCTTAGTGACCCAGAGGACTCATAATCGCATGCCTCCTCAAAATTACGCTGCATGGGCTCCCTGATTCCGCAAAGCCTGCGAAAGGACCACAGGATTCGTGGTATCAAGGACAGGGATTATTACTGGTTGGCAACCCTTCTTGAACCACATTACAAGGGTAAAGTTGCAGAGCTCATCCTGCCTTCACAGAGGTGCAGAGGATGAAACATCTTGAGGACGCCTTGAAGAAAAATTTGTGTAACACCTTTCCAGAGACTGGGAGGTTAAGGTTCTCTGGACATGTTTCTGAGGCATCGTTCAGCCAAAGGATTAGAGATGGAGAAGGCGGCCGGCTGACCGATGCCTTTAAACAATTCTTTAGTCCTCAGCGCCCAGGGCTGTTAGGTTTAAGCAACCACCGGCAGCATCTCCATCATATGGTGCAGGATTATCTAGGGGCAAGAGCAGACTTCGAGACCTTTCCTACTGAGTATCCACTGGGTTGGGTCTCGAGGATGGACCACTGGCCAGAACTTGCTCAATATGCAATCGAGCTACTGGCCTGTCCTGCTTCCAGCTTGATTTCTGAGCGGATATTCAGTGCTGCTGGAGGTTTTGTGATGGATAAAAGAGTGTGCCTGTCCACAGACTCTGTTGACCAGCTGACATTTAAAATGAATCAGTCCTGGATCAACAGCAGCTATCAAGCCCCTGATGCTGATGTAACTGATTGAGTTTGCTAGGGATCTGGCGTCCCTTGAAGACTGCATATGCTGCCTATCCTATTCCTGAATCTTGATTATGCTAGCTTCCAACAATGTTTTTGGTTTAGGGCACGACCTACACACAAGGCCCAATTTTTCTGCACCTGTATGACAAGAACATGCGATTTACATTTTGTTTGGAATTTTTAACAGCAGGGCCCCTTCCTGCGCCCAGCAAGAGTAACTGCGAGGGGTTGCGTTGTTCAGGCACCACCAATACCCAAAGCCCAATTTTTCTGCACTTGCTCGTTTTTTTTTTTTTTTTTTATAAAATTGGCATACCAGATCCAAATCCATACCAGACCCGAAGGGAATGGGGGGGGGACCCTACGCCTTTTTTTCATGTTTTTTTATCTGTATTGCCGAGAGCCAACAATACATTACAGCCGAAAGCAAGTTTACATTCAATTTTTTCGTTTAGAAATGTCAGTATTGCTGCAGCAGGCTTCATACATTATACAAATGCTCCACTTTACAGGCACATCAAGGGGACCCCCCAAGCACGATATTTAAAGGAATTTTTAAAAATTCCTTTAAATCAGTTTAAAAATATTTTTGTGCATTGGTACATGTCCCCCAGGGCAGTACCCAGACCCCCATACACTTTTTTTAGGCAATAACATTTAAGTCTTTAAAATGAGGACTTTTGATTTTTCATGTTCGAGTCCCATAGACTTCAATGGAGTTTGAATGTTCTAACTAACTTTTCCCCCGTTCGGGGTATTCTGGTCTTTGGCCCATCACTACCCAAGGCATGGTCCCCAAATGCACCTGGGATTGCAGAAATACTGCCTAGGTCAGGGCACGGCTCAGATGGAACTCTGTTCTTCCCCAGATTACCCCTACTACTGTGGCTAAACTGGTGAACGCAGCTCTCACATCCAAAGTGTGTAGCTCTGCTACCAGGCCGTGGGCAAGAGAAACAAAGAGCTGCAAAAGGAACTTAGAACAGGCAGCAATAGTGATCTTTGACCAAACAGGTAACCCATGCCAGGCATACAACAAATATGGAGACGCAACAATTATAGACCCAACAGCTGATGAGACTCAAACCCTGGTTCCAAAGACTAGGTTGGCATTGAGTACAAAATCTTTAGAGCAGGGCTTAAAATTTAAAGTCCTGAGCTACTAGCCAAGCCTTAAGGGTTACTCGCCACCAGTTGCCCCACCCAACTATTACCCTGCCCCGCCCCTAATTTCGCCCCTAAACACGCCCTCATAAATTATCTCATAAAATTACACTGTTAAATGTTTTTGCATTAATGTATAAGTTACAAAAATAATTAATAACAAAGTTTTCAGTGCCCATCAGTGCAGCCTCCTCAGTGCCCATCAAGGGTCTGGAGGGCGGGGGGCTGAAGAGCACTGGGGGGAGGCTGGAGGGGGGGCTGAAGAGCACTGGGGAGCTGGAGGGGGGGGCTAGAGAGGGGGGCTGAAGAGCACTGGGAGGGCTGAAGAGCATTGGGGGGGCTGGAGGGGGGCTGAAGAGCACTGGGAGGGCTGAAGAGGGGGAGGCTGAAGAGCACTAAGGGGCTGGAGAGGGGGGGTGGCTGTACAGCACTGGGGGGCCAGCAAGAGAAAAAAAAGAAATTAAATTGGAGGAGCTGTGGGGCGGCTGAATATAGGGGAATTGATCTTTCCATATTCCTCCTGCAACCGCTGAATGCGGTTGCAGGAGGAATATGAAAAAATCAATTCCTCTATATGCAGCCGCCCCACCGCTCCTCCTATCCAGTCACACAGGGAGGCTGCTCAATCCTTGGGCACTCACCTTCTTCCAGCCCCCCGAGCAGCGCAGCACAGACCGAGGGAGAAGCTGCCTTAACATGAGGATATGATCGGCGCGAGTACCAGCTTGACACCCCCCATTGGTATGCCACTGCTGGCCGGATAATGACAGAGCGTGGATCATCCCACTGTAACAGCTTTAATTGTAATTGCCGGGTGCTCGCCGACACACACAGTCCCGCCTTCTAGCCCGGCTTCTTTGATAGACGTCACATGTCCTGGTTGGCCAGGTGTTCTGTCTATCAAAGAAGTCGGGCTAGGAGGCGGGACTGTGTGTGTCGGCGAGCGCCCGGCAATTACAATTAAAGCTGTTACAGTTGGATGATCCACGCTTTGTCATTATCCACTGGCTTTACTCTCTCCTCTCTTCCCCTGAGCGGCTCCCGGAGCTCACCCTACATAAATTTCCACTCACAAAATGCAAGCAGGCGAGTGGAAAATTTGAGGGCTGCTTTAGAGGTAGGCTGGGCATGAGGCACATGGCCATAAGAGGCAGGCTTGGCATCGGGCACTGGACCATCAAGCTGGGCAAAACCACCAGGCTGGGGATTTGGCACGGAACCATCAGGTTGGGCATCGGGCAGAGGATCAGTGAAGTCAGGCAGAGGATCAATGGAGTCAAACTAGTCGGTTAGCAGTAAATCGACGGCATTAGACTGGATACAGGTAGAAGGTCGAAGCTCAGCAGAGTAGGACTGGGAGGCTGGAACATGGACTTGATGCATAGTGGCTTTGGGAAATGGTTGAGAACCCCACTTGGCTGAATGAGTCTGTCCCAAGGATGAATAGAACTTCTTAGGCTTAAGCAGATATAATTGCCGTAGGATGAGGTCAGGTTACTGAAAGTCCTGAATATGAAAAGGCAGAAGGCAGGGCTGAGGATGAGGCAGGGCTGAGGATGAGTCAGGAGTAGACTGACCCATAGTTGAGGCAGTGGCAGGTACACCGAGAGCAGAAGGCTCCATGGACATGAGCTAGACTGGAGTAACAGGTATGGTGGCAGGCTTGACTGGAACAACTGGGGTGGCCCTTATCAGCAGGCGTGGAGGCGGACTAGACCCCATCAGCAGACATGAAAGGGGGCTGGACCTCATCGACAGGCATGGAAGCGAACTGGACCGGATCAGCAAGCGCGGGGGCAGGAACTAGCACAAGATCTGAGTGAACAATGTCTGCGTGTCAGAGAAGTCATGTCCATAGGACAGATAGAGTTCCTCTGCGCATGCATACACGCATGCGCCGACCAGCAACTGGTCAAGCAGAAGTTCTTGTTCGTGGGTTAGGGAACAGCATAGGCTTACATGCATGCGCATTAATGCGCACACCTATCACTAATGATGGCGCCAGGCTGGCTATTTAAATTGGCCTTCTGCATGGACTCATTGCTGTTTGGTCTGAAGCTTCTGTGTGCTTTTCCTGATTCCGTGTAACCTCTGATCTTGATCCGGCTTATCCCTAACCTGTAATTGTCTGCTTCATACCCCGACCCTGGCTTGTCTACTGGACTTCGCTTATGCCTTCCGATCCTGCCTTACTGTTCTCCTGGTACCGACTTGGCTTGTGACCCGACCATCCTGCTGTCTACCGTTTATGTCCATCTGCCGACCATTACCAACCTGGCTTGTCTGACCCTGCATCCTGCCTGCTACAACTATCAGCCCAGCAAGTCTTGCTTCCAGCTGCCTTCTACCAGCCTGTTTGCTACTACATCTCCCTGCTGACTGTGGCCACGCAGACTACTGGACTGATTACAGGCACTCCTACGTCACCGTGCTCCTGTGGCTGCTGTCTCACTATCAATGGCCCTCAAGCCTGAGTTGTTCGAGAGGCCCTCCTCTACACGTAAGGCTTACTGACCAAGGTACGTGACACTGCCACAGTGGTGGTATGGGTTGGGTATACCTTCCTTTTTTTTTATGTTTGGACATTGGTCTCTTGCAACTGATTGCAGGGCTATGAACAGATTGAGAGGAAGTGATAAAAGGGTAGCAGTTGCAAAGGATGATTTCTGAAGGGTTTCCAAGGGCAATGGAGCAGTAGAGGGAGTCTTCAATGGATTAAATATAGGAAAAGTGCAGCTGGTGGAGACAGGGTACTGATGTATAGCTGAAAGCAAGGTACTCTGAACTGCAGTTGTGGTTATTATGGGTAACGCGGAGATAGGGAACCTTGAGCAAACTGGTATCTAGAGGCAGTAGTGGATTGATGCATAAGGGCTGAGGCTGAGTTGGACATACACTATATTACCGAAAGTATTGGGACCCCTGCCTTTACATGAACTTTAATTGCATCCCAGTCTTATGCCTCGTACACACGCAACGATTGTTGGCCGTGAACTTTCGGCCAACATCCGATCGGCCGATTGTCGGCTTGTTAGTATGATGCTTCCGACAACCGACTGCGACTTTTCGGCCGAACAAAATCTGGCGTGCATGCTATAAAATTTTTGTTGGCCGTCAACAGAACGGCCGATTGTTCGTCAGTCAGTACAGATTTCGGCAGACAAAAATCAGATGAGCAAGACTGGGCATGCTCAGAGAAGAAAAAACACATGGAAAGTAAACCAGCACATGACATCACTTCTGAAGTTGGTTGTTGTTGGCCGAAAAAATTTGTGTGCAGTCTAGAGCACATTTCAACCAACACAACAACACTGGACAAAAGACGGCCGATCGGTCGGCCAACAATCGTTGCGTGTGTACCAGGCATTAGTCCATAGGGTTCCATATTGAGTTGGTCCACCCTTTGCAGCTCTAACAGCTTCAACTCTTCTGGGAAGGCTGTCCCCAAGGTGTGCCTATGGGAATGTTTGACCATTCTTCCAATAGCACATTTGTAAGACCAGGCCCTGATATTGGACGAGAAGGCAGTCTCCGCTCTAATTCATCGCAAAGGTGCTCTATCAGATTGAGGTCAGGACTCTGTGCAGGCCAGTCAAGTTCCTCCACCCCAAACTCGCTCATCCATGTCTTTATGAACCTTGTTTGTGCACTGGTGTGCAGTCATGTTGGAACAGCAAGGGGCCATCCCCAAACTGTTCCCACAAAGTTGGGAGCATGAAATCGTCCAAAATGTCTTGGTATGCTAACGCCTTAAGAGTTCCCTTTACTGGAACTAAGGGGCCAAGCCCAACCCCTGAAAAACAACCCCACACCATAACCCCCCCCCCCCCACCAATTGATTTGGACCAGTGCCCAAGCAAGGTCCATAAAGACATGGATAAGCGAGTTTGGGGTGGAGGAACTTGACTGTCCCTGACCTCAACCTGATAGAACACCTTTGGGATGAATTAGAGCAGGGACTGCAAGCCAGGCCTTTTCGTCCTCATCAGTGCCTGACCCCACAAATGCGCTTCTGGAAGAATGGTCAAACATTCCCATAGACACACTCCTAAACCTTGTGGACAGCCTTCCCAGAAGAGTTGAAGCTGTTATAGCTGAAAAGTGTGGTCCAACTCAATATTGAACCCTACGGACTAAGACTGGGAGGCCATTAAAGTTCATGTGCGTGTAAAGGCAGGTGTCCCAATAGTTTTGGTAATATAGTGTGATATAGGAATACAAGAGAAAGCCAACTCTGCACAAACTTGAGTCAGGGGCTGAACTTCAACAGTGACATCTCTGCCTTGATTGTCAAGCGAATGTGCCAGATGGATGCGTTCCTATAACTGTTCCCTAGTATGCGCCTTAGGTATTTGGTGGCAATATTCCCTGTTCTCTGTCACTAGCAATGCATAATACAAAACCTCCTCTGAGTGCTTAGTGCAGCAATTAGCAAATGCTGAGACCAGATACTTCCCTGTTCCCAGATGCAGCCGATCTAATCGTTAGTGGCTTCAGTAGGGATACCAAATGCAGGAATCCAGCAGGAATGAGGAGATCAGTGGGCTACATCTTAAAGAATCAGAAACCAGACCAAGTATGACTAACCCCTTCACCTCTCACACCTGTTCACCCTCTATGGAGCAGAGCAATTTTTACAATTCTGCTATGGACCTGTTTATTCGGCAATAACTTTCTCATTACTAAAGATAACAACGTAATACATATATTGTTATTTAAAGCGGAGTTCCACCCAAAAGTGGAACTTCCGCTTTAGGTATTCTAACCCCCTGACATGCCACATTTGGCATGTCATTTTTTTTGGGGGGGGGGGAGCGGGTACCTAGTTTTGACAGGTACCCGCTCCCACTTCCGCTCGGAGCGCCGCGGCGCCCTGAGCGGAAGTTCTCTTCTCCCCCTCCCTCCCTGCAATCTTCTGGGACATGTCAGAGGTCCCAGAAGATTGCCGGCCAATCAAGACACGCAGCGCGACTCGCGCATGCGCAGTGGGTACCCGGCTGTGAAGCCGCAAACTGTCACAGCCGGGTGCCCACAGCAGTGATGCCGGCGCAGAGGGAGAGGATCGAGGCTTCGGGCGGCCGCATCGCTGGACCGTTGGACAGGTGAGTGAAATGGCTGGAACTCCGCTTTAATAACAAAGAAGGCTTTCTTTTCATGATATTGTCTTGCAACAATGATCTTTTTTTCTCGCAATCTTAGACAATAAAATATAAAAAACTGGACAAAACGCACTTTTTCTTTTTCTTTTTTAAATAATAATATAATAAATAGTACTTCTGCACATAAAATGTATGCATTTTGTTCTGTAATTTGTCTTGCTTAACCACTTCAATACCGGACACTTTCATCCCCTTCCTGCCCAGGCCAATTTTCAGCTTTCAGCGTTGTCGCACTTTGAACAACACTTGCGCAGTCACTCAGCACTGTACCCATATGACATTTTTATAATTTTTTTTTTTTTTTACACAAATAGTCATTTATTTTGGTGTATTTAATCACCTCTGTTTTTTTTATTTATTTATTTAATAAATGAAAAAAGACTGAAACTTTGAAAAAAAAAAAGTGTTTTTCTTAGTTTCTGTTATAACATTTTGCAAATAAATAATCTTTCTTCATAAATTTAGGCCAAACTGTATTCTGCTACATTTCTTTGGTGAAAATAACCCAAATCAATGTTTATTATTTTGGCCCCTTTCACACATACGGTCCGTTTGTCCGTTTTTCATCCATCCGTTGACGGATAAAAAACGGACATCAATGCATCTCTATCGAAAAACGGATGACAACGGATGATCATCCGTTAACATCCGTATTCATCTGCTTCTGTCAATGTCCGTTTTTTTGAACGGATGAATGCCCTATTTTTCATCCGTCAAAAAAACGGATCTGATGAAAAACGGATGTTAACGGACAAACGGTCCGTTTTTCATCCGTTTTTGCATTGTACTGGATGTAAAAAAAAAATGGATGAAAAATGGATGAAAAACGTATGAAAAAGGACAAACAACGGATGGAAAAGGACGAAAAATGGATGAAAAACGGATAACTGATAATGGAGAACTGATCGGGACTTTTTTGTAACTGTTTTTCACTGAATTTCACTGTTATAAGCAACAAATTTTTACTGAATCAAATTGATTTATTCAGTGTGTATTGTTGTGATTAGCTGTGATCGGCCACAGCTAATCACATGGTACAGATGGGCTGTGATTGGCCCTGTCTGCACCATGTGATCACTTAGCAGTTGTTGTAAGAGATGTTGCTGCCCGACCCGACAATCCGATCTCCATGCCCCAAACTGCGCCGACCCGACAATGAGACAGTGGGCGTGCGCGTGCGAGTAGGGAATAGGATTGTCCCATTGTTGGCTCGGCGCAGTGTGTGCCATGGAGATCGTATGTATGTTTCTTATAAGAGATGTCGCTGCCCGATCCGTTGGTGCGCATGCGCCACCTCATGCGCAGTAGGACTTTTGCCTCACCCCTTACAATGTTATCAAAATTCCCTACCTATTCCGCGCATGCGCAGTAGGACGTGTGTCGCGGCTACAGCTGGTGCATGACGAACCAGCACCGGAAATGACGTAGGTAGGGAAATCTGATGGGGTAGGGTTTTCTGATGGAACACTGGTGCAGGGCATTCTGGGACGAAGAGGACACGGAAGAGGACACCGAAGAGGACGCTCCGGCTTCAGCTGCCCACACCTGAGATGGCAGCGCTGGACAAGAAATTTTCAAGGTAAGTATTTCTTCTAAAAGGTAAGTGTGACCTGGGACAGATCAGAGGCTATCCATTGTGGAATGTACTAGCCCTGACTGTCCCGGGGGTATTTTTATTGAAAAAACCTTTCCGAGGCCAGAAATACGTTTTAACTTCACTACGGACACTATTATTTCAACACTTTGTTTGCATTGAAGGATTATCTTCTTTGTGTCAGTTTTGTTGCAATTGGACACTATTTGTTGTATCACACACTGAGGCCCCGTTCACATAGGGGAGATCCGACTTCGGGTGGCGACCTCCGAGGTCGCGGTGCGAGCAGCGCGCCGCGACCTCGGAGCGGCCGCCACGGACTTCATAACATTGAAGTCTATGGCGGTCGCCTCCGGGTCGCCCCAAAGAAGCTCCGGACCCTTTTTCTAAGTCGGAGTGACTTGTGTCGCTCCTATTAGAACGGGTCCGCAGCTTCCCTATGGAAGGCGACCAGGTCGCTTCACAGGTCGCCTTAGTGTGAACGGGGGCTTAATCTATTGGGGAATACCTCTGTGGAAAAAGGACACCTTTTATATATATTTTCTTTCTATACACAAGGTGGATCTTTATATTGGATATTTGCACAGCATTTGGACCTTTTGTTTGATCATGATGCAATTTTACAGCTATTTCTATTTATCTTTTTATTAATATTAGGTCATAATTTAATGAATGTGATCACACATAGTTGAATTAATATCCACATCTCACCTGAGCACAGCACTGAATGTAATTACCCACTAATTTAGTATACTCAATCACACCTGTTTTCTACACTCTATGTGAGTTTCAAAACTGTTTCAGTTTACACTTGCGCAGCACTTTTTCTTTACATTTTATATCAGTCACACACTCACCTTAACCACTTAAGCCCTGGAAGATTTTACCCCCTTCCTGACCAGGGCCTATTTTGCGATTCGGCACTGCGTGACTTTAACGGACAATTGCGCGGTCGTGCGAAGCTGTACCTAAACGAATTTGACGTCCTTTTTTTCCCACAAACAGAGATTTCTTTTGGTGGGATTTGATCACCTGTGCGATTTTTACTTTTTGCACTATAAACAAAAAAAGAGCGTAAATTTTGAAAAAATAACAATATTTTTCACATTTTTTTATATGAAATTCCCCAAAAAAATGTAAAAATCAAAATTTTTTAACATTTTAGGCCAATTTGTTTTATGCTACATATGTTTGGTAAAAAAAAAATCGCAAAAAGCGTATTTTGATTGGTTTGCGCAAAAGTTATTGCGTTTACTAACTAAGGGAAAGATTTTTGTCATTTTTGTTGTTTTTTTTTTAACGCGTAATGGCGGCGATCTGTGATTTTTTTTTGCGGTACTGCGACATTACGGTGGACAGATCGGACCCTTGACTGACATTTTTGACACTTTTGGGGTTACCAGTGACATTTCTACAGTAATCAGTGCTATACATATGCACTGTTACTGTAAAATGACACTGGCAGTGAAGGTGTTAACTTTTTTAAGAGGGAGGGGTTATGTGTGTCCCTAGGGGCGTGATTCTAACTGTGATTGGCTGTGGCTTGAGGTGTAGGAACAGTGATCAACGGTCCTACATAGTAGAACCGTATAATCACCATTCCTACACAGGGGAGAATGACAGGCTGCTTTGTTTACATTAGCCGCCTGCCTTTCTCCTGCTCTAACGGACGATCGCGAGTGACCGGCGGACATCGGGTCCACCGGGCACATGTGCAGGGGGGGCCCGTGACCGCGCGGGAGCGCGAGCGCGCCTCCGGCGGCGCGCACTCGCTCCCTAGACCATCACAGGCTAGCGACGTAGCCCTACATCGCTCTGCCTGTGAGGGGCTGACTGCCGATGTAAATAGTCGTGCGGCGGTCGGCAAGCGGTTAAGAGGAGTGATTGGTGCTAGCAGCATAACTCTAATTTCACCCATAGTAGCTCGCAGATTACATTACCATTTTTGTTCCATGGGGGGGACCATATAATGTAAAGGGGTTTGTGTAATTTGAAGGGGTCCAGAGGTATGGGGGCTATGTAATTTGAAAAGGTCCCGAGGTATGGGGGCTATGTAATTTGAAGGGGTCCAGAGGTATGGGGGCTGTGTAATTTGAAGTGGTCCAGAGTAATTGGGGCTGTGTAATGTGAAGGGGTCCAGAGGTATGGGGGCTGTGTAATGTGAAGGGGTCCAGCAGTATGGGGGCTGTGTAATGTGAAGGGGTCCAGCGGTATGGGGGCTGTGTAATGTGAAGGGGTCCAGAAGTACGGGGGCTGTGTAATGTAAAGGGGTCCAGAAGTACGGAGGCTGTGTAATGTAAAGGGGTCCAGAGGTACAGGGGCTGTGTAATGTAAAGGGGGTCTTCCTACAAATCCTATAGATTTCTATTAGGTTGCACGTTTTTCTGCATTTTCTGACAGCGCACCAAAAGTCCCCCATGCTGCATCTTTGGCGCACTTTCAGAAAACAGGAAAATAACTTTTTTTTTTTGGGGGGGGGGGGGTGACACCATGGTTTACTGCACTAGGTGACACCAACCCTAGTGATGCCACTAGCAGTAGCACACAGTAAATGTGCCACTGCCAGTTACATATAGTTCTGTCTGGCGCCTCAGGTCAGTCGACGCCGTTTTTGCAGAGGAGGGGGGACCTGGCCGCCAGGCGGAGCAGAGGGAGGAGGATTCTTTTGGGTTCCGGGCCGCAGTGTGCCGAGGCGCTACACGTGACATCACTTGGCGACACGTCAATATGGGTGCGTCGCCTGCCCGCCTGGGGGGGTGCCAGACATAGAATCCGCCCCAGGTGCCAAATGCTCTAGGTACGCCCCTGCCCACATCCATTATTTTGTATCATGAAAATTAAAACTAAAATAAAATATATCAGGAAGTGAGATTTACATGCAACGGCATCTTGTCTATATGCAAAATTATATGACATACCACCATGTTACCTCTTTCCCATCTTGGCGCCATAGGACATCCATGGGTGCAGTGTGTGTCAGCACAGTGGGCCCCCCCATCCCTCAGGGCCTGTTGCACCCATGGATGATATGCCACAGGGATAGGACAGTGTATGGGCAGGCTAGTGCAGTAAAGGGGCAGGCTAGGATAGTATAGGGACAGTATAGGGGCAGGCTAGGATAGTATAGGGACAGTATAGGGGCAGGCTAGGATAGTATATGGGCAGTATAGGGGCAGGCTAGGGTAGTATAAGGGCAGGCTAGGGCAGTAAAGGGTCAGGCTAGGGCAGTATAAGGTCAGGCTAGGGCAGTATAGGGTCAGGCTTGGGCAGTATAGGGGCAGGCTAGGGCAGTATAATGGGCAGGCTAAGGCAGTATAAGGGCAGGCTAGGGCAGTATAGGGCAGGCGCTAGAGCAGTATAGGGGCAGGCTAGGATAGTATAGGGACAGTTTAGGGGCAGGCAAGGGCAGTATAAGGGCAGGCTAAGGCAGTATAAGGGCAGGCTAGGGCAGTATAGGGCAGGCGCTAGGGCAGTATAGAGGCAGGCTAGGATAGTATAGGGACAGTATAGGGGCAGGCTAGGGCAGTATAAGGGCAGGCTAGGGCAGGCTCTAGGGCAGTATAGAGTCAGGCTAGGGCAGTATAGGGGCAGGCTAGGATAGTATAGGGACAGTATAGGGGCAGGCAAGGGCAGTATAAGGGCAGGCTAAGGCAGTATAAGGGCAGGCTAGGGCAGTATAGGGCAGGCGCTAGGGCAGTATAGAGGAAGGCTAGGATAGTATAGGGACAGTATAGGGGCAGGCTAGGGCAGTATAAGGGCAGGCTAGGGCAGGCTCTAGGGCAGTATAGAGTCAGGCTAGGGCAGTATAGGGGCAGGCTAGGATAGTATAGGGACAGTATAGGGGCAGGCTAGGGCAGTATAAGGGCAGGCTAAGGCAGTATAAGGGCAGGCTAGGGAAGGCTAGGATAGTATAGGGACAGTATAGAGGCAGGCTAGGGCAGTATAAGGGCAGGCTAGGGCAGTATAGGGCAGGCTCTAGGGCAGTATAGGGGCAGGCTAGGGCAGTATAAGGGCAGGCTAGGGCAGTATAGGGCAGGCTCTAGGGCAGTATAGGGGTAGGCTAGTGTAGCATATAGACAAGCTAGGATAGTATATAGACAGACTAGGGCAGTATAAGGGCAGGTTAGGGTAGTATAGGGGCGGTATAGAGAGGCAACTTATACTACCTCTCTGTTGCTCTCTCCCAGTGCTCCCACGGTCTTCAGTGATTAGCCTCATGCATGCACCACAGCAGAAGCAGGCCAGCCAAACCTCCTCTTCCAGTTCCACCCAATAGGAATGCAAGCCTCGCAAGCTGCGCCCGAACATTGGCTGTTGGCGGAGCCAGGTGGGGAAGGGATCTTTCATTGCTCTCTGTCTCCTGTGGGTACCCCGCCCCTGGCAGCACACACAGGTGGGCTCGGGCATTTAACAGCCAGTGTTAGACTGTGTGCAAGCACCTTCTCCCGGCAACTATGAGCATGCGTGCTGAGGGCAGCAGGGCGGCCTTTTTTTTATAGGGCAGTGGAGCGGCGGGGGGGGGGGGGGGCAGTTGTCACACACAAACCTGCTGTAAAAAAAATCTTTGGCTTCAATTTGCTGCCCCTCTCAAAGTGCTGCCTCGGTCCAATGGACTCAGCGGGACCCATAGCAGGGCCGGCCCTGGCTATACCTGCAAAAGGGGCCAGCATGAAGTGATCGAGCAGGACTTCTACTTTAAGAGAGGTTGTAGAAAAAAGCCGAGGTGGGCGACCAAACTTTCAAGCCCTCAAATAGCTGATGGCATTCATCGTTAATCACATGTGCAGCACCATGGCGTCTGATATTCTAAACAGAGACCAAAATTGAGCCTCATTAGCTGCAAAAGGATAGGAGGGTTTAGTTCCACTTGAAGGAACCTAACAAACCCTTCATGCCATTTTGGTAACCAGAGCTTGCCCAGCAGGCCTCCCAAAGGCCGCAACCATCAAAATTCTCCCCCATCAACTTCAAGGCAAGTTGCCTGCAAAGTTTGAGTCCAGCAAATTATCAGAGGAATTTGCTAAGACTAAAGCAAAGAAATTGTTGTCCCATTCGCTCAGCACTAGCTGGCAGGTATGTGATGGTGACAACAGTGGGACATTCCTTAGCTAGGACACCCACCTATAAGTCCCAACTAAAGTATATATGTCAGGGAAATTACACAGGAGACAAGGACAGAGTGTTGTCACCTTTTCTGAGTGTTCTGGGATGGAGAACCAATCTGTGCTGGCATGTGGTCCTCACCAGAGGAGCAGAGCATGTGACATGATGATAACTAAGGAGCACAATTACAGGACAAAGACAGAGCGTTGTCACCTTTTCTGACCCTTCTGGGCTTGCCTCCTGATAGGGGTGGGCCAATCTGTGTTGGCATGTAATCCTCACCAGGAGAGCGTGTGACAAGGTGCCAACCAAGGAGCACGACTGGAAGACAAGGACAGAGTGTTGTCACCCTTTCTGAGGGTTCTGGGATGGAAACCAATCTGTGTTAGCACGTGGTCCTCACCAGGAGAGCATGTGACAGGGTGACAACTAAGGAGCACAATTAGAAGACAAGGACAGAGTGCTGTCACCTTTTCTGACCCTTCTGGGCTTGCCTCCTGATAGGGGTGGACCAATCTGTGTTGGCATGTAATCCTCACCAGGAGAGCGTGTGACAAGGTGCCAACCAAGGAGCATGATTGGAAGACAAGGAAAAAGTGTTGTCATCCTCTCTAAGTGTACTGGGTGGAGAACCAATCTGTTTTGGTATGTGATCCTCACCAGGGCAGCGTGTGATGGGGTGACAACCAAGCAGCACAATTGGAAGACAAGGACAAAGTGTTGTCACCCTCTCTGAGTGTTCTTGGGTGGAGAACCAATCTGTGTTGACATGTGATCCTCACCAGGGGAGCATGTGATGGGGTGACAACTAAGGAGCACAATTAAAAGATAAAGACAGAGCGTTGTCACCTTTTTCAACCCCCTTTCTGGGCTGGCCTCCGGATAGAGGTGGACCAATCTGTGTTGGCATGTAATTCTCACCAGGGGAGCATGTGACAGGGTGACAACTAAGGAGCACAACCAGAAGACAAGGACAAATCATTGTCACCCTCTCTGAGTGTTCCGGGATGGAGAACCAATCTGTGTTAGCATGTGGTCCTTACCAGGGGTGCATGTGAAAGGGTGACAACCAAGGAGCACAATTGGAAGACGTGGACAAAGTGTTGTCACCCTCTCTGAGTGTTCTGGGATGGAGAACCAATCTGTGTTAGTATGTGGTCCTCACCAGGAGAGCATGTGACAGGGTTACAACCAAGGAGCACAATTGGAAGACGAGGACAAAGTGTTGTCACCCTCTCTGAGTGTTCTGGGATGGAGAACCAATCTGTGTTAGTATGTGGTCCTCACCAGGAGAGCATGTGACAGGGTTACAACCAAGGAGCACAATTGGAAGACGAGGACAAAGTGTTGTCACCCTCTCTGAGTGTTCTTGGGTGGAGAACCAATCTGTGTTGACATGTGATCCTCACCAGGGGAGCATGTGATGGGGTGACAACTAAGGAGCACAATTAAAAGATAAAGACTGAGCGTTGTCACCTTTTTCAACCCCCTTTCTGGGCTGGCCTCCAGATAGAGGTGGACCAATCTGTGTTGGCATGTAATTCTCATCAGGGGAGCATGTGACAGGGTGACAACTTAGGAGCACAATTGGAAGATGAGGACAAAGTGTTGTCATGCTCTCTGAGTATTCTGGGATGGAGAACCAATCTGTGTTAGCATGTGGTCCTCACCAGGGGAGCATGTGAAAGGGTGACAACCAAGGAGAACAATTAGAAGACAAGGACATAGTGTTGTCACCTTTAGCCGGCTGCCTGATAGTGACAATGGTGGACCGGTCTGTGTAGACACATAGTCTCCACTGAGGGAGGGTGACTCGGTGACAACCAAGGAGCTCAGTTGGGAGACAGTTGTCACCCTGTAACAGGAAGTGTTTAAACAAAGGACCTTCATGGCGGAATCATCAGGTATTACGTTGAAGAAAGCTGCCAATTTGAAAAAAAAAAAGAATTGTATGTTTTTAATGACAGTATTTTATGAAATGTAGAGATTGGTTTATATATACTTTAAAATATTTATTGCTGATATTCCATATTATGGAGGGTGGAATGCATTGTATTATTTTTAACATTTTATATATAAATTAATCATCACAGTAATTATTTAGAGATTTGTGTCCCCTCCTCTGTGACTGCCTCGCTTATCTATAGGAAATCGCCCTCATACAATTTACTGTAATTATAATGAATTGGATTTTCCTCAATATTTGCAAATAATTTTCTAATTGGCCCCTTCGGCTGTCCATCGTTCCCTCTTTAGCCAATTCAGTGAATAAAACCAGTGTCGACCCCGCCTCTCCAGACATCCCAGCTGACCATTGGTCATCCTCCTTAGCCTTTCCCCGCCCGTTTCCCGCCTATTGGCCCGCTCTTGCGGCAATCACTCCGCTCCCACCTTGTCGTCTTTGTCTCCTGCGACGCACGGTGACTCCTCCCCTTTTGCCCGCCCCCCTCTCGCGGTTGGTGGGCCGGCATCTCTCGGCGCGCCGCCATTGGTGGGAACGCTCGTCGGTCATCGGGTCGCCGTTCTGCCTTCTTTCCCAGAGTGCTCTGCGTGCCGCGGCCTTGTTCGCGCCTTCAGCCCGCTGAGGAGCCGCTACCTCCACCGCCGCCATGTCCGACTATCCCGGAGCTCAGACCGGGAACCGCAAGGACGCCTTCGCCGACGCCGTACAGAGGGCCCGACAGGTGAGGAAGGGAGAGGGGGAAGTGTGAGCGGGAGGGAGGCTGCGTGTGGCCGGCATTGTGTGCCACATATTGTGTGTGTGAGGGGGGAATGGCCGGCCTGGGAGCCGGGATCACCGGGGGAGGAGCGGGCATGGGGAGGACCTGTCCTCACTACATACATTCACATTGTCCTCATATAGGTGCATGGAGGAGGCCTGAGCCAACGTGCAGAGCCACAGGAGGGGGGCCTGAGGAAACGTGCAGGGGATAGGGGGCCTGAGCCAATGTGCAGGGGCAGAGGATAGGGGGGCCTAAACCAATGTGTAGGGGCAGAGGATAGGGGCCTAAACCAATGTGTAGAGGATAGGGGGGCCCGAGCCAATGTGTAGGGGCAGAGGATAGGGGGCCCCGAGCCAATGTGTAGGGGGGTCCAAGTCAATGTGTAGGGGCAGAGGATAGGGGCCCCGAGCCAATGTGTAGGGGCAGAGGATAGGGGCCCCAAGCCAATGTGTAGGGGGGCCCAAGTCAATGTGTAGGGGCAGAGGATAGGGGCCCCGAGCCAATGTGTAGGGGCAGAGGATAGGGGCCCCAAGCCAATGTGTAGGGGGGCCCAAGTCAATGTGTAGGGGCAGAGGATAGGGGCCCCGAGCCAATGTGTAGGGGCAGAGGATAGGGGCCCCGAGCCAATGTGTAGGGGCAGAGGATAGGGGGCCCCGAGCCAATGTGTAGGGGGGCCCAAGTCAATGTGTAGGGGCAGAGGATAGGGGCCCCGAGCCAATGTGTAGGGGCAGAGGATAGGGGGGCCCGAGCCAATGTGTAGGGGCAGAGGATAGGGGGCCCCGAGCCAATGTGTAGGGGCAGAGGATAGGGGGCCCCGAGCCAATGTGTAGGGGGGTCCAAGTCAATGTGTAGGGGCAGAGGATAGGGGCCCCGAGCCAATGTGTAGGGGCAGAGGATAGGGGCCCCAAGCCAATGTGTAGGGGGGCCCAAGTCAATGTGTAGGGGCAGAGGATAGGGGCCCCGAGCCAATGTGTAGGGGCAGAGGATAGGGGGCCCCGAGCCAATGTGTAGGGGGGCCCAAGTCAATGTGTAGGGGCAGAGGATAGGGGCCCCGAGCCAATGTGTAGGGGCAGAGGATAGGGGCCCCGAGCCAATGTGTAGGGGCAGAGGATAGGGGGCCCCGAGCCAATGTGTAGGGGCAGAGGATAGGGGGCCCCGAGCCAATGTGTAGGGGCAGAGGATAGGGGGCCCCGAGCCAATGTGTAGGGGCAGAGGATAGGGGGCCCCGAGCCAATGTGTAGGGGGGTCCAAGTCAATGTGTAGGGGCAGAGGATAGGGGGGCCCAAGTCAATGTGTAGGGGCCCCGAGCCAATGTGTAGGGGCAGAGGATAGGGGCCCCGAGCCAATGTGTAGGGGCAGAGGATAGGGGCCCCAAGCCAATGTGTAGGGGGGCCCAAGTCAATGTGTAGGGGCAGAGGATAGGGGCCCCGAGCCAATGTGTAGGGGCAGAGGATAGGGGGCCCCGAGCCAATGTGTAGGGGGGCCCAAGTCAATGTGTAGGGGCAGAGGATAGGGGCCCCGAGCCAATGTGTAGGGGCAGAGGATAGGGGCCCCAAGCCAATGTGTAGGGGGGCCCAAGTCAATGTGTAGGGGCAGAGGATAGGGGCCCCGAGCCAATGTGTAGGGGCAGAGGATAGGGGGCCCCGAGCCAATGTGTAGGGGGGCCCAAGTCAATGTGTAGGGGCAGAGGATAGGGGCCCCGAGCCAATGTGTAGGGGCAGAGGATAGGGGCCCCGAGCCAATGTGTAGGGGCAGAGGATAGGGGCCCCGAGCCAATGTGTAGGGGCAGAGGATAGGGGCCCCGAGCCAGTGTGTAGGGGCAGAGGATAGGGGCCCCGAGCCAGTGTGTAGGGGCAGAGGATAGGGGCCCCGAGCCAGTGTGTAGGGGCAGAGGATAGGGGCCCCGAGCCAGTGTGTAGGGGCAGAGGATAGGGGGCCCGAGCCAATGTGTAGGGACAGAGGATAGGGGCCCCGAGCCAATGTGTAGGGGCATAGGATAGGGGGGCCCGAGCCAATGTGTAGGGGGGCCCAAGTCAATGTGTAGGGGCAGAGGATAGGGGGCCCCGAGCCAGTGTGTAGGGGCAGAGGATAGGGGGCCCCGAGCCAGTGTGTAGGGGCAGAGGATAGGGGCCCCGAGCCAATGTGTAGGGGCAGAGGGTGGGTTGCCTGAGCCAATGTGTAGGGGCCCCGAGCCAATGTGTAGGGGCAGAGGATAGGGGGGCCCCCGAGCCAAGGGGCAGAGGATAGGGGGGCCCCCGAGCCAATGGGCAGAGGATAGGGGGGCCCCCGAGCCAATGGGCAGAGGATAGGGGGGCCCCCGAGCCAATGGGCAGAGGATAGGGGGGCCCCCGAGCCAATGGGCAGAGGATAGGGGGGCCCCCGAGCCAATGGGCAGAGGATAGGGGGCGGCCCCCGAGCCAGTGTGCAGGGGCAGAGAATAGGTGGGGGCTGAGCCAGTGTGTTGACCAATCAAGGTAACCGGTACAGGACGTGGGGACACAACCCTCTGGTGAGGGTTGGCCAATATGGATGCCGGTTGGAGGAAGAGACTCCATATTGGCTGACATTCAGTGGGTTAGTTGATTCGCTATGTAGTGGAAGAGGTGACCTAACTCTCAGCTATAAGTCAGGCAGCACAGAGGCTGTTTAGAGGATGTGATTGTGAGCCGAGAGTCGGGGACAGCAGGCTGAATAAATAGCTGAAGAGGGGACACGACTCTCAGTTGAGGGTCGGGGAATAATGGTGGCTGATTGGAGGAAGCAGGGGCACTACTCATTAAAGAGTCAATGCCAAAGCTACAGGTGCTGCTCGAGGCTCTGAGGGGTTCTCTTCTGTTATCGGCTGCTGGGAGTTCAGGAAGGTCGGGGGACACCCCAGCTCCGTGGATACCGATGCAAAGAGAGAAGAGTCCCATAAGCTGCATATCACAACAAGACCTTTATGTGTGGAAAGTGAAAACGGCCTAAGCCCGGGTTCTGTGCAGGTCACACCCCCAATGAGTTTGACCCCACCAGCTGGGCGTAATGGGGGGCAACGTGTTGGGGGCGGGGGGGGATGAGACTCTTCTCTCTTTGCATCATCTGAGAGTCGGGCGGCATGGTCATGACTCTTTGCTGAGAGTCGGGCAGCAGACTGGCCGGTTAGAGGAGGGGGGATGTAATACTCAGCTTGGAGTCAGGCAGCAGGCTGGGTAAATGGCAAGAGGGAAACTAATTCTCAGCTGAGAGTTGGGCAGCACGGTTCCTGATTGGAGGAAGGGGAATGCAATTCTTAGCTGTGAGTCGGGCAGTATAGCCGGTGATTGGAGAAAGCAGGGGCACAACTCATCTGAGCTTGTGGCAGCTGCTTGGATGATGTGGGGGACATGATAATCAGCTGAGAGTTGGACAGCACAGTGGCTGATTAAAGGAGGGGGGGGGGGACCCAATTCTCACCTGAGAGTCAGGCAGCTGAGTTTATTACATGGGGGCACTACTCTGAGCTTAGTCAGACAGCATGGCTCAGCATGTAGTTTGGGGAGATTGCTGATAAAGCGGGGACGCAACTCGCGGATCAACTGGCATAGTGGCTGATCAGAGGAAGAGGGACACGACTCTCAGCTGGGGGTTGGGCAGCATGGCTGCTAATAGAGGAAGCAGGGGCACGACTCTTGGCTGAGAGTCAGCCAACTTAGTGGTTGATTAGAAAAGGGGGCCATGACTCTCAGCTGAGAGCTAGGACGCATGCTTGGTGGTTTGTGTATGCAGGGACATGACTCTCAGGTGAGGTTTGGGCAGTATAGCAGCTGAGGAAGTGGGGCCACGAGACTCTAAGAGTCAGGCAGCATAATGGCCGGTCAAAGGATGCAGGCACACGATTCTCAGCTGATAGTTGGGCAGACATACCGGCTGGTAGCGGAAGCGCGTGCAAGACTCTCGGCTTAGGTGGGTAGCAAGCCAGGTGGTTAGAAAATTCAGGGATGTGAATCGGTCAGAAGGCCGTCTGGTTAGAGGAAGTGGCAACATTACTTGGAGAGTCGGGTACCTTGGTGGGTAATTAGAGAAGTGGGGACACCACTCAGCTGGGAGTCTGGTAGAAGACAGAACGGTGACTCTCAGCTTGAGGAGCATGAGGACCGTTGGAGGAAGGAATGAGACACGACTCCCAGCTGAGAGTTGGGCAGAAGGCTGGGTGGTTAGAGGAAGCGAGGGACAGCTTTCTGAGAGTTGGACAGGATGGGGGTTGGATAAATTGTGGGGTAGGGGGTGATATTTATACAGATTGGTAAGCTGGAACAGTGTTTCATGTTGGCTATTCTCTCCTGCATGCATCTTTCCCAAAAGGTATGTGTGAGTTCTGGGTCCAGTAATGGGTGAACAATTCTCAGTATAGTCTACAGCCAGCTCTATCCTCTTAGGTATCTGAGAGTGTCCCTGGGGTAGTTATAAAAATAAGAGAGGACTCTTCTAGGAGAAATTCATTTAGAAGAGGACAAGCCTTTAATAATGAAACAGTGTACCCTTCCCCCGGCATTGCCCAGCCACACACTTTTTTGGCTCCCATCACAGATCCCAATGAGGTTCTGGATTCCATGTTTTGTTTTCCTCCCAACTATCAAATCGCTCACTGCACTGCGTTACTTTACCTGGTAATTGCGCGGTCATGCAACACTGTACACAAACAAAACATTTATATAATTTTGTTTCACACAAATGAAGCTTTCTTTTTGTGATATTTGATCACCACTGGGTTTGTTTTTTTTTTTTTTTTTTTTATATAAATGAAAAATCCCGTAAGTTTTGAAGATAATTTTTTTTTTTTTACTTTCAGCTACAGAACCTATCCAAAATATACATTTTTTTTTTTTTTTTGGGGCCAAAATGTATTCCAATACGTTTTCGATTAAAAAAAATCCCAATAGTGTATATTGGTATGTGTGAAAGTTAGTGTCTATAATATATAGATAGGGTTTTTCTTTTTTTTTTCTTTTACTAATAGCGGTGATCAGTGATTTTATAATGGGACTGTGATAGCGCAACAGACTGTCACTGACCTCACCAGTGGCACTAATACAGTGATCAGTACTAATGCTATACACCAGGGGTCTCCAAACTATGGCCCTCCAGTTGTTCCAGAAATAAAATTCCCATCATTCCTAGTCATGTTTGTGAATGTCAGTTTTACAATGCCTCATGGGATGTGTAGTTCCACAACAGCTGGAGGGCCGTAGTTTGAGGATCCCTGCTATACACTGTCACTGTACTAATGACGCTGGCTGGGAAGGGGTTATCGGGGGCAATCAAGGGGTTTAATGTATGCCTAATAATGTGTGTTTTTTACTAATCTTGGTTTCTTATCCATGCTCAGCAGGGATAAGAAACCAAGATCGTTCCCTCTGTACAGAGCACTGTGTTGATTATCAACACAGAGCTCTGGACTGTGATTGGATACAGCCGATCAGCAGGCCCTGCCCCGGGATCTGCTCTCAGATTTCTGCTGTGTACAATCAGAGCAGGTTTCGATTGGGGCGTCTTTTTTTTTTTTTTTCTTGTGAAAGCACATGTGATCAGCACAGGGCCGATCAGCACTGTCCAGACAGTGTCAGTGTTCCTGCATTCTCATTGGACAGTTGTGGGAGAATGAAAATTCCTCCTACAAGCTTTAACCAGATACTGGAAGTCACACGACTGCTACATACTGCTGATAAAAAAGGTGTTAAGCAGTTTTACTAAAATAATTGCATATCCTTGTTTTGTGTGCTGTGGAAGACCAGATATAGTGACTGCAGGGTCCTGGGTTTAGTAACACTTTTTAAAGATCAAGAATGCAGCGATGCAGTCGGCTGTAGAAGAAAAAAAAGAGTAGGACACTAGGCAGGAGAAAGCTTTACCACGCCTATGGGGCAGTCCCAGGGGATATACTCCCACTGCCTGCTATAGGTACTCTGTTATTTTTTCCTGCCTAGTCAGGAGTAAAGATGGATACACACTATCCAACTTTTGTGGTTAGATTTCCTTCAGATTTACCTTTTCTATGTAGTAGAAAGGCCTGCCAGATTGCATACAAATTGAAAGTGTTTAGGTTTGACCTCATATTATATGGTTTTGGTAAGTCTAAAGGAAAAAGTCTTCAGAAAATCTTAGTGTGTATGGCCATTTAGGATCTAGTTCCTTGCTGGGATATCTGGTCCTGGCAATTTTTTCTTTTTTAAATGGGAAAGTGTTTGTGCTAGGATCTGGAGAGGGAACAGCTTCTCCCTGCATTTGCAGGGGTTGCAGTTTGTCTGTGATCTCTCGCGGGATGCGGCTCCCTTAGTCCCTAGGCTGTCCGTGACAGCAGTGGTCCTTCGCCGCAGGATATGGCTGAAATGCTGGTCTGCAGACCAGACTTCCAAGAAGGCCTTAGCTGATCTTCTACCCTTTGTGGGGGGATCACCTGTTCGGTCCTTCCCTGCAGGATTTCAAAATAAGGGATCTAAGTCTGTAAGGACCTCCACCCAGAGGTTCCAATAGGACCTGGTCTGCTAAGCCAAGAGGGGGGTCCTTCTGGACCTCCCTGATTCATTACAAGTGGGAACACGAGCTGATTCGGTCCGGCTACAGGATCAAGTTTCAGACTTATTCTCCAGAGAGGTTCTTTCTTTCCTACCTGTGTTTATCCCCAGACCGCCCGCGAGGTCTCTTCTGGGCGATGCAAGACTTGCTATTATAAGGGGTGATTGTCCTGAACTCAGAATGAAAACCTTCTTTTCATGGGTTTTATTCATACCTGTTTACATGCCCCAGGAAGGAAAGCGAGGTATGGCCAATTTTGGACCTCTAAGCTCTGAATCACTTGTGCAGGTACAGATGTTCTGAATGGATTCCATTTGTACAGAAGTGGCATCCCTAAATCAAGGGGCTCTTCTGGCCTCTACCGATATCAAGGACGCTTACCTTCATATTCCGATTGTATATGTCGGTCATTCGCACCTCCTCCGCTTGCAGTGGGCTAGAGCTCTTGCCTCGGGTCTTCACAAAGTGTTGGCATTGTTGCGTCAGCGGTGGGTATGCGGTACCTGGATGATCTTTTTCTGCGAGTAGAGTCTCCGACTGCTCTGACGGACAACCGGAGATTACTGTGCGGACACTACAGTAGTTTAGTTGGAAATTTTCCAGGTATTGGTTCTGGTTCCGTCCATGTAGTTGGACTATTTGGGTCTGCTCTGGACTCTGCCTTATGGGCCATACACACTATAAGATTTTCTGAAGACTTTTTTTCCTTTAGATTTACCAAAACCATATAATATGAGGTCAGACCTAAACACTTTCAATTTGTATGCAATCTGGCAGGCCCTTGCACTACATAGAAAAGGTAAATCTGAAGGAAAAAGTCTTCAGAAAATCTTAGTGTGTATGGCCCTTTAGCCAGGTTTTTTCAGCCCATGGGACAAGCTCCAAAATCTGATGGATGAATTCGGCCTGTTGTCCAGCAGTCAGTCGTCTTTCAGGACTGGCATGCGGGTGCTGTGTCTGATGGTGTCTACCTTTTTGAGGCGCTTCCGTTTGTACAATTCCTCACGAGACTTCTGCAGAGAGAGATTCTTGCCATGTGGGGCAAAAATCCAGCCTCTCTAGACAATCTGATCCTGTTGAGTGGGGGTACGAGAGGGTCTCTGATTCGATGGCTTTGCTCTCTGGCTCTTTGACAAGGAAAAATCTTCTTTCCCCTGTACTGGACAGTGGTCGCCACGGATGCCAGTCAGTCCGAGTGGGGTGACGTTTTAGGCAGGGATTGTGCTCAGGGTGTCTGGACTCTGGAAGAATCCAGACTACCTATCGATATACTGGACATTTCCTCCGGAGGTGCTTCATCAGTTGTCTCCTGTGGGGAACTCCTGGGGTGGTCCTGTTAGTCTCTCGTCTCAACAGGAAGGTTCTTAGTTTTGTCACATGGTCTGACGCCACAGACACACTGGTGGCTCCTTTTGTGGCCAGTATTGCCTGCTATACGTCTTTCCTCTTCTAGAGGTTCCGATCCGATGCAGCATCTGTTCTCTGCCGTCTCTACACTGAGAACTGAGCGATCAGACGAGTGAGGGACAGGCTCTCAGCGTCGCCCTGAGAGGCTGAGCCAGCTGCCGGTCCAGGCATCTGGATGGATCTCAACGATAAATGCTTGACTTTGGGATCTCTCCAGAGCCTGGACTGGCTGAATATGGGTCACCCCTTTTTTTAAATCTGCTTCTAAGCTGTGCAAATCTGTCTCAGGTTGTCTGTCCAGGGGTCACAAATACACACAACTGTTCTGCAAGCAGCAGCATCTTTTTTGTCACTTAGCATGATTAGTGTTTTTGCTGGTATGTTCTACTGCACAGCGTTCATGTGTTGTATTCTAATGGCCCGTGTCACAGTACATAGTGCTAAAAATGTTCAATTGCTTGTGTGCATCTGCAAGCATGATGTAATATAGGTGTGCACAGAGGAATGGTGATCTGTGACCTAGTAACGTGGGTTGGGGAAGGCAGAATGAATGGGGTTATTCTATGTTGGTGTGACCAGTGAATTTTACATTGGATGAATAGCAGGTCTTAAAACATTTTTTTTTTTTTTTTCTCCAAATAGTTTTGGTTGGTGGATTGTATGACCTTGTGGCGCTCATTGATATTGGTTTATTTGTTGAATTGCTGTGTACAGACCCTGCACATACAGAGCCTTTCATAGGGAAGTTAGTTATAGTCTGTAGAGCAGGGATTCCCAAACTACGGCCCTGCAGCTGTTGCAAAACTACACATCCCATGAGGCATTGTAAAACTCTGACATTCACATACATGACTAGGCATGATGGGAATTGTAGTTCCTGAACTGGAGGGCCATAGTTTGGGAAACCCTGCTGTAGAGGTTGAAACAGTACTGGTCATAAATAATGGACTGCATAGCCCCCCCCCCCCGCTCTCCCATTTCATGACTTTATTTCTTTAAAGTCTCTAAGTTTAGTAAAAATAAAATCAGTACAGGGGACCTTGGTCAATTCAACGTGTCCCTTGTGCCCCTGACTGCAGATTAAGTTGGTGTTTTTTCTATCTTCTGATTCCCCCCGCTGCCAAATTCTTCTGGTGCTGCAGGGGTTAATGGAGCTTAAGGACCTGTCATAGGCACTCGAGAGCCAATTATGCCCACACTTTCCTCCCCCTCCACCATTCATATAAGTTGGACAATGGCTTCCATGAGTAAATAAAGTTCTATGAATGGATTAGGTGGACCTTTCATTTCCCTTTCCTTTAGAGCGCTTTTTGTTCATGGAAGCTGTAGTACAGCTGCTATGAATGGAGGAGGTGGGTGGAAAGGGCGGGCATAGTTGGCTATTAACCCCTTGCTTGAATAGACTGATGTTTTGGCACTAATGTAGGATTTGTATTGTCTATGGGGGATATTTACATTTTTTTTTTTCTTTTTTTTTTTTTTTTGGCCCCACCAAAAAAAGACCCAAGTCGTCAATAGAACCCTTACAGAATTTCTAACCTTTCCTCACTTTACTGTAATTGAAAATTGGTCCTCTTGCCCTCTCTATCCCCATAAGGGACCCCCCCCCCCTCACATTATCTTACCTCTGGGCACCCCCCAGCAGGACAGGAAGGAAAGGTTATCGCCCCAATGAGGGCTCAGCGATAACAACCCTTTATCTCTATAGTAAAATGTTAACATTTCGTCACTGTTCTGACTCTCTTGTATCTGTAAGTATTTCAGCTTTAGCTATTTAGCTCTGCAAACATGCTTTTTTTTTTTTTTTTTTTTTTCTTTTTTTCTTTTTCTTCCAATGAAGCACCAAGTATGTAAATGCATAAAGTAGTCTAGAGCCGGTCATCGGTTTTCCTTTTTTAAAGCGTGAAACTTATTGTCTTCTGTTAATGACACATTTTAGAAGGCAGAGATTTGCCTACATTCCTCTGGGGCATGTCTCATTTTCCGCTATCTCACATTTCAATTGTATTGTTTGTTTGATTCACTGAAAGGAATTGTAAGAGCAGAAGGTTCTTTTGTGCAGAAGCTTCCCTCCCCCAATACTTACCTCAGCCCATCTCTATCCAGCGATGTTGCGGGAGTGTCCAAGCTGCCCGTGACTCCACCCCCCCCCCCAAACTGGCCGAGACAGCAGTGTGGTGCTATTGGCTCTCGCTGCTGTCAATAAAAATCATTCAGCCAATTGGGGGGGAGGGGGGGGGGTTCAGGTCGCAACTCCGTGTCTGAATGGACACAAGGAGCTGTGACTCGGCTTGGGTGCCCCCATAGCAAGCTGCTTGCTGTGGGGACACTCAACAGGAGGGAGGGGCCAGGAGAGCCGAAGAGAAGAGTGACCCAAAAAGAAGAGGATCCAGGCTGCTCTGTTACCTGCTCTGCATAGGGAAGGTAAGTAAAACATGTTTGTAAAGTGTTTTTTTTTTTTTTTTTTTTTCTTAACAATCACTTTAGTTGCATCTTGCAGAGCAAAATTGCACATTCCTCACCTTCAAAAATCAAATTCTTCATTTGATGAATTCAATATATTAACAGTTGGTATAATTTAGTTGTTAAAACATTTTTTTTTTCCCCCTAAATCCTGCAGCCTTATAGGCCGAGTTGGGGTGGGGTGACCCCAGTGCGTTTAGCTGAAGCCCCCCTCTTCCTTTGGGCATCTGCCGGGCTGGGATCAGTGCACTTGTGGCTGTGCCTCCCCAAAAATTTAGGCCATGGCTTGCGGGCTGCTGCAATGCCACTTTTAGCAATGTGGGACCATCGGGGTACCCTGCTTGCGCACTCGTGCATGGCAGGTGGCCCCCTTTTTAAGGGGGCTATTTTCTATTAGGTGCACTGATGAAAGCGTACATGTCCATTCACATGGCACATGCTTAGAAACGCGTTGTGCTTTCAGCAGCTTCCTGGTGATGCCGCAGACTTCATTCCACCTCCACTTCCGCATTACAGCACTGCCTGGGACCCGGCTATCCACAGGAGGTAGCCGGCTTATTTCCTCCTGTGACGGATGGTTCACTTCGGATGTGTCATTGCATGTGAATGGATGGCACCACCTAGAAGAGCATTGTGCTATAAATTTACATCAACCTCTTCATTCCTTGTCTCTTGTGAGTTGCTACATTTGTTTTAATATACCATACTAAATCAGTCTTCACTTAGAGCGCTGTTCTGTGCTTTCTGTATCCGTTCCATACTTTTCCTCACTTCTGAGAAGAGCTACTTTGTGCAGTTGTATTTCCTATCCAACTGGACTGTTTTTATATTGACATTCCATACTAATTTATTTTGGACTGATTACCCCCCCCCCCCCTTTTCTTAAGCATTTAGTCATTATTTTATGTTGAAGGAACTTTAGCACTTGTATGTATGTGTGCTTTTTATCTCGCCTGTATCTGGGGTGGGGGGATGTCCTAGCTGGTTTCCGGATTCCATGGACCTCCCTGGTATAGGGCACGTGGGGTCCACTAAGTTATCTGGTCAGGCTACCAGATCGAGTTTGGTCTTATCCTCCGGAAAAGTTCTACCCTTCCAACCTGCTCTTGTCCCCAGATCACTTATGGGTCTCTTAAGGTAGTGCAAGATTTGTGCCTTCAGGGGGTGATTTGTTCCGATTTTTGGAAACGTTTTCAGGGGTTTTTACGCAAACCTCTTTTGTATTCTGGAAGGAAGGCAAGGTACGTACAATTCTGGACCTCAAGGCGCAACACTGCTGGTGCGAGTACAGAAGTTCTGAGTGGACTACATTCACATGGTAGTGGCGCCCCTACGTCAGGGGGAATTCTTTTCGCTTCTATCGACATCAAGGGCGCCTAACTGCACATTCTAATATGTGCCGGTCACTAGCGCTTCCTCTGTTTTGCGGTGGGCGAGGAGCATTATCGGTTTGTGCCGTGGACCTTTGGTCTCGCATCCGCTCCTCGGATCTTCACAAAAGTGTTGACCCTGGTGCTGGCATTGTTTCAGTCAGCGGGGGATGGCGGTACTGGGGTACTTGGACGATCTTCTGCGAGCTGAGTCTCCGACTGCTCTGATGGACAACTGGAGATTGCAAAACTCTGAGGGAGTTCGGTTGGATTCTGAACCTTGGGAGTCTGCTTTTGGTTCTGTCCTTAAATACTGGACTATCTGGGTCTGACTCTGGACTCGGCCTCAGCCAGTGTTTCTTCCTCTGGAAAAACTCCAGACATTGCAGCAGGCAACTTGGCTTCTGTTCAGCAGACACTCATCCCCCCGGGCTTGCATGCTGGGTCTGATGGTGTCCACCCTCGAGGCGGTCTGTTTGCACAGTTCCTCACAAGATCTCTGCTAAAGAGATTCTGGTGAAATGGGACAAGGAGCCACGGTTTCTAGAGATGGCTTAGTTCTCTGGCACTTCAACAGGGAAAATGCTTTCTCCCCCCCCCTGTACTGGACGGTTGTCACCACGGATGCCAGCCTATCCAGGTGGGGAGGCGTCCTCAGCACAGATGTGCTCAGGGGGGTCTGGACACTGGCAGAGTCCTAACTGCCGATTTAATGTTCTGCAACTCCCTGATCAGCCTTTGCCTGGCTCATTGGACTATTCATCTTCAGGGATGTCCGGTACAAATTCATTTGGACAATGCCATGGTCTGTCAATCAAGGGGGCACAAGTAATGTCCTGGTGGCTCTGTAAGTAGCAGGCATTCTAAGGTGGGCTAACCGATTCTTTCAGCCCGATGTTCCTTGGGGGCTTCCTCTTAAGGAGGATCTGCTGTCCCAAGGACTGATCTTCCATCCTGCTTTAGTCGTTGGCTTTGACGGCTTGGCTGTTGAACGCCAGGTGCTGAAGGATGGAGGTTTGTCCAGTGTGGAGTGTGTGAGTGTGGAGTGTGTGATTCCTACGGTGTTGAAAGCTAGGAAATCTACTTCTAGGAAGATCTACCATCGTACGTGGAAGACGTACATTGTGTGGTGTGAGTGTCTTGGGGTTCATTCTCGCTCCTTCTCGGTGGATCGGCTCTTAACCTTCAACTGTGGGTACCATCAAGGCCAGATATTGACTTTGGCCGTCCTTTTCCAACAACCTTGGGTCTCCCACTCTCTGGTGCGTACCTTTTTTTTTCTTCTGGGTGTCCTACTTTTCATTCCTTTAGTGCGGGCCCTGTTGCCACCCTGGGATCTTAATGTGGTGCTTTTGGCTCTACAGATTCCTCCCTTTGAAAATATTTGTGAGATTTTCCAGCTTGCACTGGCCTGGAAAGTGGGTTTTTTTTTTTTTTTGTGTGGCTATAGCTTCTGCACGCAGGGTGTCAGAACTGGTCGCGCTATCCTGTCCTCCTTTATGGTGATTCACAAGGGAAGGTGATGCTTTGCCCTGTTCGTGATTCCTTCCTAAGGTGGTCTCTGACTGTCATTTGAAGACATTGTGTTGCCTTCCCTGTGTCCCAGGCTAAACGTCAAGGAAATTACCTTGCATGCCTTGTGGTGCGGGCAATTAGGGTGTACCTGGCAGCTACGGAGTGATTTAGAAAGTCAGACTCTATTTGTGCTCATGGATGGACCTCTCAAAGGGTTGTCCGCTTCTTCTGCGACCCATTTCCAGATGGATCAGACAGATGATGGTTCCGGCCTATTGCATCAGGGGTCAGGTTCCTCCTTTCCCTGTCACGAGCACTCTACTAGGGCGCTTAGTGTCTCCTGGGCTTTCCGTCATCAAGCATCAGTGATGCAGGTTTGCAAGGCGGCCACCTGGTTGTCGGTGCACACTTTTACAAAATGTTTTAAAGTGGATGTGTTGGCATCTGTGCTTTTGGCCGCAAGGTTTTGCTGGCTGTTTAAAGGACCTGGTCTTCTTTGAGGGTGTATTTCTTTTTCAGGTGAGCTTAATGTTACCTGGTTTAGTCTTTGGAATTCTGCTTTTTTTCCCAACCCCTCATGTTTAACACTGCTTTGGGATGTACCAATGGTTAAGAATCAGCATTGTCCATTAATGAACGAAAAAGAAAATGGGATTTTTGACTTGCCGTAAAATCCATTTCTCTGATGTTAATCGGTGGACACAAGACCCAACCCTCTGTGGAGTTGGCTTTCTTCTGACACTACTTGTAACAAAACTGATTGCCTATATATGATAGTGGGAGTATACGCCCTAGGACTGCCCATAGTCGTAGTCAAGCTTTTTCCTGCCTCGTGTCTTACTCCTGTAGGGGACAGTATAACCCAATGATTAAGAATCAGGAGCTGTGAACATCAGACAAATGTATTTTACGGTAATTGAAAAATCCCATTTTTACCCTTACTGACTGAACCAGATCCTCTATTTGTGCATCACACGCTTTCAGGCACTGCAACACAATGGGAGGGTTTCAACAGCAGAGGCAGTGCTGTCAATCAAGAAATCAGTGGGCGGGAATGGGTGTTCGTCTCCCCATCCTACTGTAGTGTAAGCAGGCCCAGCATACATGAGTGACATCTCTGCGCTCAATTTAGGAACAGTTCTGCATCGTCACACCATTGCAGAAAACAGGCATTGAGTGAACTTCACTGGCAGGGTCAACAGATATTTGTAGAACTTTGTGATGCTTCTTATGTGAGTGAGCACTAAGGGGTTGGTCTGGGCCCCGCTGCTTTACTCTGTCCCCCTTTTATTCAAGCTATGTTCTTTGTGTTTTTTTTTTTTTTGTTGATTTAAGGAATCCCTGCTTTGAATTTTGTCACTGTGGTTGAAAATGAAAGTTAATTTGACCCCATTAATGATTAGAAAACAGTGATTTGAGAATCCATTTCCTTTGTCTTACAGATTGCAGCAAAAATTGGCGGTGAGGCCACCGGTGGAGTGAATAACACCCCAGATTTCAACTTTGGCGGACAGAAGAGGCAGCTTGAAGATGGAGGTAAAAAATGTGTTTTTTTTTTTTTTTTTTTTTTTTTTTTTATTTCCGTCTGGAAAACTAAGTAAACAAGGAGGCTTGAAGCTGATCTCCAGCTTGCCCAAATAAACGATTTCCTTCACAAACGTGTGGCTGCTGGGTGTGCTTTATAAACTGTGTGTAGCTGAGGCTACATGCAGCATATCACACTGTGTTCTGGGTGCAAGATGAGACCTTCATGTCTCTGACCCCAAATAAAATGGTTTCTTCTGAGTAGCGCTCAGCCATTCATAGATTGCTTTATGTTCTATCCATGAATACAAAGGTTCCACTGATCAGCTGAATCAGAGAGGCGGGCTGATGTCACAATCTGACTCAGCCAATAAGAGGAAGATTTGTATTCATTGATATACAAAGCTGCCTATGAATGGCTGAGCTCCACTCAGACTGACACTATTTAGTTCTGGGTGTGAGACAGGAAGGTCTCTTATGCTCGGAACACAGAGCTGTAGGCTTTATGTAGCCTCAGCTACAGCACACCCAGCAGCTGCACGTTACTGAAATAGTTTGTTTGGGCCAGCTTGGCCCAAACTAAATTTCTAAACCGAAATTAAAGCGGATTATCAGATTTAGACCCCGTTCACACTGGGGTGACCTGTCAGGCGACCTGGTCGCCTGACAGGTCGCCTGCCATAGAGAAGCTGTGGACCCGTTCTAATAGGAGCGACACAAGTCGCTCCGACTTAGAAAAAGGGTCCGGAGCTTCTTTAGGGCGACCTGGAGCGACCTGCATTGACTTCAATGTTATGAAGTCCGTGCCGGCCGCTCTGAGGTTGCGGTGCGAGCTGCGCGCCGCAACCTGTGAGGTCGCCCCGGCAAGTCGTATCGCCCCAGTGTGAACGGGGTCTAAACATTCATGAAAAATAAAGCAGTATAAAGAGAAACCCTGATTAAAAAAATGAATTGCGCTAGGACTGTACCATTGCTTTGGCATCCAATATCTTTATTTGCTTTTCAGACCAACCGGAATGCAAGAAAATGGCCACGCAGAGCGAACGTAAGTTTGACGCCTGTTTTATCTCTTTTTGGCTCACCACATTACTGAAGTTCCTCACTCTTCCGATTTTATGTTTTGGGGTTTCAGACATGTTAGAAAAACTTTTGATTTTGTATTATATAGACTGGGTAGAGGTCACATCCTCTATTGGATTTATATTTCAGTCTCAAACTATTTCCTTCACTGACATGAATTAATAACATTCCAAAACTAACATGGAGTACTGACCTCAGAAATCATGTTGCAGCACACAGTTCTTCTAGATGATGGAGGTTGTGCGATTAAAGTCACCAAATGATGTTCAGTGAGGGGCAATTTGTCTGATTTCCTGTTGTGAAACCTTTTTAGTAATCAAGGTTAAAGTGCACTTGTACTTTTAGCGCCACGTATCGCCATCCTCTTTAAAACAATTCTAGGAAGCGTTGAGCTTGTTAACTACAATATGTTTGTACAAATTTTCAACATAACATTAATGTGTATTTTGCTTTTTTGGATGAATCCTGATTTTCAAAGTGTATGTAGCATTTAAACAGAAAAAATCTAACCTGTAATGCAGACTTTTTCTTGTATAAATTTTACCTGTTGGTTCTGCCAGTTGGGCATATTCTAGGCTAGATTGACAACACTATTAGACTTGTGAGACTCCAAGTCACATGACCTGTGAAATCCCATGTTCGTCAATGACAGCTGTCTTGTTTAGCACCACTGAAGTCGATATGACTTTAGAAAAGGTTCCTGTACTACTTTAACGGAAGTCCTCTCCAAGTTAGTCTCCATTACAGGAAGATTATCTGGGCATTGCCTGCGGTGTAGCCCCTTCCTCGCTTCAGTAGCTTTGAATTTGTATTCTGGTCGCCAGGAAGTCGCATGGCTAAGTTGCACTGTAAGTCGTGCGACTTTCAGGTCCCAGTAGGGTGAACTGAGCCTTACTGTGTGTGCTTGTTGGAAATTCGAACAGAAATGGTTACAATTTTCTAAAGAATTTGTTCGGAATTAGACCCATGTTTGGCTGCCTTAAGGCATGAATTGATGCACTGAGGAAAAGGTTTGGAGTGCCTTTTTTTTTTTTTTTTTGGAATTTTCCTATTCTTTTGGCTGGGAACACAGATACACTGGCACGATGTAGACACCCAGTGGGATTGATTTACTAAAACTGGTGCACAAAATCGGGGGCAGCTGTGCATAGTATGTCAGCTTCCATCTTTGAACAAGCAGACGTTGGAAGCTGATTGGTTACTATGCACATCTGCACCCGATTCTTTGTGCACCCGTTTTGGTAAATCAACCCCACATGGTCTACATCATGGGTGTCTAACCTTTTGGCTTCTCTGGGCCACATTGAGTGTAGAGAAATTTTTCTCGGGCCGCATATAAAATATATACTATAGTTGTATATAAGTAATAAAATGCCGCTGCACCCTTCCTGCACCGCCGTTCCCCCCGCACTAATTTAACACAACTAGAGGATGATCAAATGAAATGGAATCAGTATACAGAGGTTTACTTCTTCTGAGAGATAGTAAAGGAACACTCTAACCACCATGACCACTTCAGTGATTTGCAGTAGTCAGAAACACTGCACATGCTCGCCTCCCCTCCCCTCTGAGGCAGCCTCTGCCTACCGCTAGTTGGAAGCCGCTGTGGCCATGCCCCCAACCCAAATTCCTTCCTCCCCAGAAAAAAAAATTGTCGGGGCAGTGGGCCGCATTGCCTGGGGTTCCGGGCCGCATGTGGCCCCCGGGCCGCAGGTTGGACATGCCTGGTCTACATCGTGCCTGTGCATCTGCAGCCAAAGGGAATAGGAACATTCCAAAAAAGATTTTTTTTTTTTTTCTGCAAAAAAAGGCACTCCAACCCTTTTTCCTCAGTGTATCAATTCATGCCTTAAGGCTGCCATACATGGGTCGATTTCCGATCAAATTTTCTTTTAGAAAATTGTAAAAAAAATTTTTGGATTTCGTACTATTAGTTAGGCTGATTTTCATGTGGCCATCAAATTTGAGTGACAGGGCATGTTGGAAATTTTTGGAAAAACAAACTAATTTCTAATCCATGATGGGAGAATCATGCGCAGTTCTTTTTCGAATGCATTTCTCGCATTACCTGTGACCTGGAAAGAAAAGCAGTTTCCCGGCCATGAAAATTTTCTGTAGCAACATGAGGTGAAGTTGAAGGCTTGGTTGGTCGAATGTCGAAATCAATGCAAAACGCACAAAATTTCTGATTTTCAAAAGAAAATTTGTCTGGAATTCGACCCATGTATGGCCTGCATAAGTTCTCAACTCCAGGAATTAAAACTACTCTTGCAATGGGAGCACCCACCCCACACTGCAAAGGGGAAAATGCTTATTAACTTACCTTTTTATTCCTCCATTTCAGCTTGTCAGCTGTTCCTCTGTTGCCATATACATTGCGGGCCTGCTGACCTTGCTTTGTAATTTTGATGTCCTTGTTCGACCATGGCCTTGCTGTCCTATTGAAACTTTGGGGGACTGGATACACAGACGTGTGCATGCCAGAGTGAGGAGTATTGCACCTTATTCCTCTACCCCTAGTCTTGACAAGCATTCAACCCTTGTGTGTTGTTTTTTTTTTTTTTCCTCCATGTCTTCCAGGGCAGCATCTGAGAGACGGCTCCCCCCACCTAGAAACGAGAAACCCAATGTCAAAAAAAGTTTGCGTATGCCTCGGTTCTGGTTTCTTTTGGACCTACAGGATCGACTGTTTTCCTCCAGGTCCTGTGCTGGTTGCCTTCTTGCTTTGCTGGCCTTTGGGGAGGTCAGGCAGCTTAGGACAGGGGAGATTAAAAGACCCCTTAGACTGAGGTTTCTTCCTCCTTTGGGGGGGGGGGGGAGGGTTGACAACCATTCCCCCAGCTTATGGCGTCCTGGGACAGCCTCCCTGGTCTCCCTGTGCAGCTGATCCTCGTCTAGGCTCATGGTGTGTGAACAGGGCATCTGTGATCCCTCGGGTGGGCGACCGTTGGCTCTCTCCTTTACCACATGCTCTCCCTGTGCTGTGGCCTTCTGCATAGCTGAGGTGTAGTAAGATGGAGGCGCCTGGATTCTGGGACGTCGATCGTGTCTTTTGGTGACGTGTTTCCGGCCGGTGACATCTTGTCGGTGAATTGAAGACGTTACTCTGCTGGATACTCCCCCATTGTGTCGCTGCCGGTAGCTCCCTTATGGGAGCCTGTGACGTTGGGTTCACTAAAGCAGTGTTTTTAACCTGGAAACATGGATTCCTCACACACCTTGAGGTCTCTGGAAACCAGGCAAGCTGCAATGGAGACAGCCTCATGGCAGGTATGTGTCCACCCATACCACTTACAGGGTGGGTAGGGCCTGGAGCAGGGGCAAGGGAGCCTAAAAGGGCGTTACTTTATTTGCTCACTTAAGCTGACCATGTCAGACGCTGCAACATCCTGCAAGCAAGGAAAGCCCCAAGGTAAACCAGAGCTGCTGGGGTCACCTATGCATTTACCAAACCACTGTGCACCTTGAAGCTTTTCAGTGTAGCCGTGATTTTTGTCGCCTCCAGAAGAAAAAAAGGTTAAGACCAGCAACAAAGCATATGTATCATGCGGTCAGACTATCCTCGGATTGGACAAAACCGATGTCGAAAATGCATCAGCAAACTAGTTGCTAAAGAATCGCGGGGTTTTCAAAGACCTGCTGAGACATGCCAAATGTACCCCACAAGAGAATGTGGGGTACATTTAGTTTTCCAAAGCACAGCGATACACAATCTTCAGACCCCTACTGCCGCAAGTCCTAGCAACTGGCCATCCGCTAGCCAGGCTACTTCATCCTGTAGTGCTGAGGATCCTGCCAGATCTAAACAGGAAAAAGATTGAGTCAGAGGATGGACTAATGCTCTAACTTGGACGTAGAAAAAGAGAATTTCAGAGTCTTCTCTTCCCGTTGGAGAGCACTGAAGAGCTGCTAAGAGCCATTGGGGACACGTTGGGCATTAAAGAACAGAAGGCTGAGCTTTCTCTACATCCTACATGATAAAATGTATAAAGGCTTGCAACCTAAAAAAACAAAACTTTTCTGGTTCACCAAACTCTAACAATATTATCGAGTGGTATGAACGGGGAAAAAAAAATGTTCACTCCTGCGATAAAACGCAGATGCCGGTTCTCGGAGGTTTGTGAGCTAATGTTTTAAAGTTGATATGTCTGTTTCCAAAATAGCCAACAAGACAGACCTCTTCCTTCTTTAAAAAAAAAAAATCCTGAACCCTAAAAGAACTGATGGACAAGAAAGTTCTCACTAAAATCATGGGAAGCTGGAGCAGCAAATTTAAATCCTGCAATCGCATCCACATGTACAGCATGCATGCTCTTGCTATGGCTGAACCAACTCCAAAACCACTTGGAAGGAGGGGCATCCAAGGAAGAACTGCTCAGAACATCCCAACCCTGAACAAGGTAACAGCTTTCCTGGCCGATGCGTCAACTACAGCAGTGAAATCAGAACTACAGCCCTGATCATTGCAGCAAGAAGAGCTCTATGGCTGAAAACATGGCCTGGGGACGTCGCCTCAAAGAATTAGCTTTGCGGCATTCCCTTCATGGGAAGGCTTTTCTCTGGCCCGGAACTAAAGTCCATACTCGATGGATTGGCAGACAAGAAAAGAGGCTTCCCTCAGCTCAAGAGGAAGCAAACAAGAACACCCTTTCGGCAACAAAAATGGGGTAACAAGCAATCAATGACACCTCACAAGTGGGGGGCAGATTAACACCATTTGTCAACCAATGGCAGAACTTCGTTTTTTCCTCCACGCAGGTGGTCTAATATTCTCTTTGGGGGATCTGCTTACGTAAAGTCCCCCACAATAAGAAGGTAAAGGTTTTTACTCTCTCATATTTTCCAGAAGATAACTGTCAGGAAAATTCTGAGTTATACTCAATCTGAAGCCATTCAATAGATCAATCCGACACCCAAAACTCCGGAAGCATATTGCTGCCAGTGGACCTGCAGGACGCTTGTCCAGATATACCGATAAAGAAAAACCAATGTCAATACCTGAGATTTGCAGTCTGGGGACCAGAGACTACATTTCACCTTCAATATTCTACCTTTTTGGAATTTCATCAGCTCCCATGGTATTACATCTGGAAGTTATATAGGAGTTATCCTTTATTTGGATGATTTTCTTTTCTTTGCCAGCACAGCAGAAGCACTGACAAAAAATCTCCAGTCAAGCATCCGTTACCTGAGGGTCTAACGGTAAACTATCTGGGCTATATACTAGACGCCAAGGAAACTAAGATCTTACTTGGGACAAAGAATATCAGAAGAGAGGACTTGGATATGTTGTACCGACTGGATCTCGTTAAGGAAAGTTATGAGAGTGCTGGCTGTTATGACCTTCTCTATACCTGCTTATGTGGTACACAGGTTAGTCCTGTCAATTTATGAAGGTGCTTCTAATGACAACTCGTGTATTAGATACCTGTCAACCGAATCTATCTTCAATTCAAACTTTACAAACCTGAAAAGAGCTGTCAAAGGACCTCAGGGACAAGATTGTAGACCTGCACATGGCTGGAATGGGCTACAAGACCATCAGCAAGAAGCTTGGTGAGAGGACGACAACTGTTGGAGCAATTATTTGCAAATGGAAGACATACAAAATGACAATCGATTGGCCTCGGTCTCACGCTCCATGCAAGATTTCACCTCATGGGGTAAAAAGTTCATGAGAAAAGTGAGATATCAGCCCAGAACTATACGGGAGGAGCTTGCAAATTATCTCAAGGCAGTTGGGACCACAGTCACCAAACAAACCATTGGTAACACAATATGCCACCATGCATTGAATTCCTGCAGTGCCCACAAGATCCCCCTCAAGAAGGCACATGTACAGTCATGCCAATGAAGATCTAAATGATTCAGAGAAGGATTTAGAGAGTTCTGTGGTCAGATGAGACCAAAGTTAAACTCTTTTGGCATTAACTAGATTCACCGTGTTTGGAGGAATGAAAATGCTAACTTTGACCCTAAGAACACCATCCCTACAGTCAGGCATGGAGGTGGAATCATTATACTTTTTGGCTGTTTCTCTGCTAAAGGTACAGGCCGACTTTGCTGCATTGAGGGGCCAATAGTCTTGTATTGTAAAATCTTGGATGAGAACCTTCTTCCCTCTGGCAGCCAGTACACGGAGTCGTGAATGGCTCTTCCAGCATGACAATGACCCAAAACATACCACCAAGGCAACCAAGGAGTAGCTCAAGAAAAACATTGAGGTCACAGAGTGGCCTAGCCAGTCTCCAGACCTTAAAGTGGTTGTAAACCCCCCAGGTAGTGTTTGCACCTATAAGTAAGCCTGATCAGGCTTACCTATAAGTACTGTAAATATCTCCTAAACTTGCACCGTTTAGGAGATATTTACACATGCGCTCTGAAGGAACGGCCGCCTGTTCCTTCAGAGCCCTGTGCCGTGAACGGTGGCTCCCGTGTGCATCAATGACGATATTATGGCTCCGGCCGGATGACGCGAACCTGGAAGTAAGATGGCTGAATATGTCAGCCGTGTTACCCGTGAGCGAGCGGCACTACAGGGGGCTTCCTTCTAAGGTATTTCATAATGAGCTAGTATGCGATGCATACTAGCTCATTATGCCTTTTTGTCTTTTTTCAGGTGTTTTTTTTTCCCCTGAAGTTTACAACCTCTTTAATCCAATAGAAAATATATGGAGGGAGCTGAAGCTTGAGTTGCCCAGTGTCAGCCTCGAAACCTTAATTATTTAGAGAAGATTTGTAAAGAGTGGACCAAAATCCCTCCTGAGATGTGTGCAAACCTGGTCACCAACTACAAGAAACATTTTTACCTCTGTTTGCCAACAAGGGTTTCTCCACCAAGTACTAAGTCATGTATTGTTTGGGGATCAAATACCTACTTATTTTACTCACTGAACTTCAACTCTATTTATAACCTTTGGTATTGTGTTATTTTTCTGGATTGTTGATATTCTGTCTCCATCGTTTAAAATACAAAAAAATGAAGGATCTAGAATTTTTCATAGGTGTAAGTGGACAAACGTACAAAATCTGCCGGGGGTCAAATTTTCCCCACTGTATGAAAAGGTACAGAAAAATAATGGCTTGGTGTACGGAAAGAAGGAAGAGAGGATTAAGTTTAATAATCACTATCCTGGATTTTCTCGCACAACACCCTAAATGTTAAGGTGGCGGCATCGTTCTCTTTTCTTGATACTAAAGTCTCGTACACACGATGAGATTATCGGACAAATGATTGTCCTTCCCTTTTTTTTTTTTTTTTTTTTTTTTTTTTGCATGCTAGTCTCCATATCGAAAATTAAGCGGTTACTAAAGTTAAGAAAATTCTTCTATGGCCAAACAAATTCGGTAGTAATGTATTTTTGGATTTAAAACGACCGATTAGATGAAAATCGCATCATCTGGTTTCGTTCCAGAAACCTTTTTGGTCCTTCAGGAAATTTCATATGAACTGTCAAGATCGGCTCTTGTAAGCAGTGAACTAATGATCAGATAATCCTATCGCTTTGAAATAGTTTTTTCGTCCCGATTTTCTGATTGTGTAGCAACCCTGGACAGGACCCGATTATAAAAACTTTTGTTATTCAGTAGGTAAAACTAGACCTACTGTTAGCAGGAAGTTCCCTTCATGGGATGTATCCATGGTTCTACAAGCATTCCTAGCATCTCTGTTTGAACCCCTAGATCAGTGATGGCGAACCTTGGCACCCCAGATGATTTGAAACTACATTTCCCATGATGCTTATGCACTCTGCATTGAGGTGGAGCATCATGGGAAATGTAGTTCCAAAACGTGGGGTGCCAAAGTTTGCCATCACTGCCCTAGATGAATGTTAAGACAAATTTCTCACTCTAAAAACTCTGCTGGTTTCACTTGTTTCGGCTAGAAGGCTGAGTGACATGCAGGCATCATCTCTGTGCTAACCTTATTGTACTATTCACCTAGATAGACCTCTCACCAAATCAAACTTTTCTGCCAAAAGGCCCCTCTGCATTTCACAGGTCACAAAACATTCTCGCTCCTCTCCCAGCAACCCTTAACAGCAAGAAGAGATACTCCAATATAGATGCAAGAAAAACCCTCATAACCTATTTAGAAAGAACCAAAGATTGGGGGAGATATTCAGCACTGTCTTTCTCTGGTTTAAACAAGGGTCCTCAAGCTTTAAAGAGCACAAAAGCAAGATGGGTCAAAATGGCCAGAACACTTGCATATTAGGCACAAAAGCTTTCACACCCCCTAAGCGGAGTAACAGCTAACTGTACAAGAGCATAGACTTCTTTTGCATAGACGGCTTGTCAAGCCAAGTTCAGACTTTCGATAGGAAAGTTCTCCAGGCTGTGAATCCTCTCCTAGTAAGTATTCCTTGCCCTTGAAGACCGAATTCTAGTAAGTCTTACAGGGCAGCATTCGTTTACTCCTTGGGTGTCGTATTTTACTAACCATAATCAAGGTATTTGTTACCTGTTACTTTTTATGTTACTAAGGCATACAGATATGTGCGTACTTTTATTTTAATGGTGGACATTGTGTTTTCTGTTTCTAGGTAGGAGCCATCTCTCAGAGCCTACCATGGAAGACTTCCTAGAAAATGAATTACCAGGTACTTGACTGTTTGTTTTTTATGTCCATGGAATTGGCCTTTAACCACTTGACGACCGTCCTCAGTACATTTACATCGTTACTTTGAAGTTCAATACCGTTATGGCAGCAGCTAGTTGCCATAACCCCTGTATTGTTTACTGTGGGTGATTATGCGTATGATAAAAGTGGTCCCAGTGGTGGATTCGCCATGGGAATCACTTTTGGAGGCAGCCGGAGGGGGTTTAAGTAGCGTAGTTTGTCACTATTCCTCAAGCGTATGCAAGTTTAAAGCTTGGCAAGTTGGGTATCTATTTACTTGGCGTAACCTCTTTCACATTATACCAAGAAAAAATTGGGTTAACTTTAGTTTTTTTTTTTATCTTTTTTTTTTTTTTTTTTGTCAATGTGTATTTGTGAAAGACTGTTGCGCAAATGCGGTGTGACAAAAAATATTGCAACGATTGCCATTTTTATTCTCTAGGGCCTCTGCTTTAAAAAAAAAAATCCAGTGTTAAGGGTTCTAAGTTTTTTTTTTTTTTTTTTTTTTCTTGCAAAAAATACTAATTTTAAACTTTGTAAACAAAAAGATTTAGGAAACAAGTGGTTAAAGCTGAAGCCAAGTATTGCTTACTTACATTGGTCAACCCTGAGTCAATGTAAGTATGCATATCCTACCGGATGGCCTACTAGTAAAGCTGACCATTATTTTTAGAAGTCGATGCTTCTACAGCAGCGATCTTCCTGGTCCTGTGCTGAGCAAATTCCCCTCTGTACACTGACCACAGAGGGGCACTCACTTGGTATTGTAATAATAAAAACTTTGCCTTGTATGAAGACCTACATTCTGATTGGACAAGGTGTAGTTCGTGATTGCCCATCCTCTGCAGCTCATTAAATTTAGCGATCGCTTTGTATTAAAAATAAAAAATAAAATACAAGGTGTTTTGTGAACCGCAGTTGTGCCTATTGAGACTCCTCCTGTGGTGAGAGGAAGCCACCCAGTGGACATTGTGGCAGAAGGTAGTGGCTATTGCTGTAATAGCATGGACTATTAGGCTCCATTCACACCTGGGCGTTTTCAGCTCCAAAAACGCTCAAAAGAAACACTTCCAAAACGCCCAACAAGTAAAACCCCATTCATTTAAATGGCCCCTGTTCACATCTGAGCGTTTTGCAAAACGCCTGTAGCTGAAAAAAGTACATGAGCTTCTTTTTGGGCTGATTACCAGCATTTTTGATTGATGTCAATGAAAAACGCCTGAAAAAATCGCGGTAAAATCGCGGTAAAAAACGCTACGCTCAAGTGTGAATGCAGCCTTAGTGATTGTCAGCTTCCCCAGCAGACCCTGGGGTATGAAATATGCACATTTACATTATTCCAAGCTGCAAATATGCAATTGGGATCATAGCTGGAGTTTGCTTTGAGACACTGTGCAACCTGAAAACTTCTCATTGGTTAATTGTGTGTGGTAAGAGCGAAATTACCACCAGTGCGGGCTGATACTATTGGCCACACCAGTAGTAACGTAAAATCGTCAATTTGTTCCTCTTGCTCAGGGGTCTTCAAACTATGGCCCTCCAGCTGTTCAGGAACTACAATTCCCATCATGCCTCGTCATGTCTGTGAATGTCAAGTTCTACAATGCCTCATGGGATGCGTAGTTCCACAACAGCTGGAGGGCCGCAGTTTGAGGATCCCTGCTCTTGCTGGTGGTTGTTTGGGGGAGGGGGGGGTGAATTTAGGTGGTTCATTTTTTTCTATATAAATCTTCAGTCTGGTCTGTGATGCTACTTTACATTTGAGCCTTCCACTGCCAATTTCATTTGCCCTACTTTAAACAAGCCTACCTACCTTGAAAAATGTTCCCTACCCCCTCCTAACGCCTATGCTGACGAACCTGCATGTAAAAAAAAATGCATACCAGTTTTCAGCCTGCTGTGGTCTGGTCATGTGGTTCTCCCTCTTGTCAGGCAGCTGCAAGGGAGAGGAGAGCGCACTCTGACAACAGCTAGTAAATCCTTTAGCAGTGATATCACCCATAGGCTCCAGTTGCCCATGCGTTGTAGCACTCCCTCCTCTCCTCTGCAGCCTCTAAAGGCTGACACAAGGGAGCTGGATTACGTGACTGGAGTGGGCTGAAAACATCTTTATTTGCACAGGTTAGTCAGCATAGGTGTTGGGAGGTTGTAGGGAGCATTTTTAAGTCTAGTTGGGTTTAGACTGGAATTTCACTTTAATAAACAGGGCTATTACAAAACTGCTGTAAAACCTGTGCAGTGTCTACCTTCTTCCTTCACAGTAATCTTTACTACTTCTGTGGGATGTTTGGCTTTTGGCTGCAGTTCCTGTTCACTTTCGTTAGTCCGTGAGATGATTAGTGTGAGTCTAGAGGATGCTGAAGGTTCTTAATATTGTAATTTTGTCTTTTTTATATTTGTAGCTATGTCCCAGCCACTTGCGCCAGTCCTCCCTCCTCGGTAAGATTTGTTTCACAGCCGCTGTCACCTGTATTATATCTGATCCTCTTTTGTCGCCTCCTCTGGAGTATAGGGAATATGATAATCTCAATTCTGCTTGTAGGTCGGCTACAATGACTGAAGAGTATCGTGTGCCAGACGGCATGGTGGGACTTAGTGAGTATTTAATATTTCCTGACTCGTTACTGAGGATTTTAACCAATACTGGGCACTTTCACCCCCTTCCTGCCCAGGCCAATTTTCAGCTTTTAGCGCTGTTGCATTTTGAATGACATTTGGGCGGTCATGCAACACTGTACCTAAACCAAATTTATGTAATTTTTACCCCCACAAATAGAGCTTTCTTTTGGTGGTATTTGATCACCGCAAGGTTTTTCTTTTTTGCTAAACACATAAAAAAAAAACGAAAAGTTTGAAAAATTGTTTTTGTTATACAATTTTGTAAATACGTTTTTTTCCTGCACTGATGGGGTGGCACTGGTGGGCGGCAATGATGGGCACTGGTGGCAATGATGGGCACTGGTGGGCGGAACTGATGGGGAGGGCACTGGGGGGCATCCCTGGGGTCATGGGTGGGCATCCCTGGTGGTTCTAGTTTTAGCAGGACTGTGACCTTGCGGCAGACCGGTCTTCTGACATTTTTGACACTTTTGGGGGGGACTAGTGACGTTACTACAGTAATCAGTGCTAAAAATAAGCACTTTTACTGTAATGACACTGGCAGGGAAGGGGTTAACATTGTGGGTGATTAAGGGGTTTACATGTAAGCCTAGAGGAGTGTTTATAACTGTATAGGGGTTGGGCTTTTAAAATGACCAGAGACCTGTGATCCTATATAGAAGGATCACAGGCGCTCTGTGATCTTCCAGAGAGAATGGTCAGCTGTTGTAAGTTCTTCTCTCTCAGCGGGGATTGATCGCAGGTGCCCGGCGGCAATCGGAGCCGCCGGCCCTGTGCATTGGAGTCCCTGTCAGTGGCACGCGCTCGCCCCCTATCTGCAGTCGTGCGACCGACATAAAGCTACGTCGGCTCCTGCAGGAGGGCCAGCATGCCGCAATAAATCTGCGGCGGGCGGTCCTTAAGTGGTTAAGGACCCGGCTGACAAAGACGGAGGCTGTGGCCCGCAATATGTACACCCTGGCAGGTTTGGCACTGAGGCTGGTGTCGCGGACTCTGACCGAATGGGCTAGACTTTTGCGCCATGACCTGGAGAAGGGGTGCAGATCCCCCGTCCCCCCACCCCTCCTTTGCTGAGCTGGCAGCCCAGCTGGTCCAGGGGCTGCAGTAATGTCTTTTTTGATCCGGCTCCACTAATGACTCGGCTCTTTGTTTTCTGCAGTGTTCCTTCAACATGTCTTTTGGCGCAAATGCTGGTCTGCGGACCAGACTTCTAAAAAGGCCTTGACTGACTGATCTCTTTCAAGGAGATCACCTGTTTGGTGCTACCCTGGATGACCACATTAAAGGTCTCACAGGGGGGAAGAGTACCTAGGCTACTAAGGGCAGGGACTCTTGTAGACGTGGGCCCTCCTCGGCTCATAAGAAGTTTTTTCGTCCCTCGTTCGACTGACAAGGGATCGGAGCCCTTTGGGGCCTCCTACGGAGGATCCAAGCAAACTTGGTCTGGCAAATCAAGAGCGGGCTTCTCCAGACCCGTGGACAAGGCCTCTTCAGAATGAAGGTGCGCCCTCACCTGTAACTGGGGGTGGGGGGACAGCTTTGCTGGGTCCTGGACCTGTGGACTCCCCTGGTACAAGTCGGATGGGTCCACAAGGTCATTCGGTCCCACTACAAGATTAAGTTTCGTTCTTACTCTCTCGTAAGGTTTCCAATGTGCGACTATCTCCAGTCTGCTTGCAGGCTCTTTTTGTGGCAGTGCAAGACCTTTTACTTTAAAGGGTGATAGTCCCGGTTCCAACTTCGGAAGGTTGTTAGTGGTTTTACTAAAACCTGTTTACAATCCCCAGAAAGGAAGGCAAGGTGCGTCCAATTTTGGGCCTCAAGGCGCTGAACTGCTTTGTGCTGGTGCAAAAGTTCAGAATGAAGTCCGTTCGCATGATGGTGGCTTTCCCTGCATCAGGGATTTTTCTTGCCTCCATCGACATCATGCTTACCATTACATTCCAATATGTGTCGGTCTCCAGCGCTTCCTCCGCTTCTTTGCCATTGGAGAGGAGCATATCAGTTTGTGGCGTTACCCTTTGGTCTCGCTTCTGCTTCTCGGGTCTTCACGAAAGTGTTGGCCCCAGTGCTAGCATTGTTACGCCAATGGGGGATTGCGGTACTGGGCTACTTGGACGACCTCCTTCTGCGAGTGGAGTCTCCTACTGCCCTGATGGAAAACAGGGAAATTACCATATGAGCTTGAGGGTGTTTGGCTGGATTCTGAATTTTCAGAAGTCTGCTATGGTTCCGTCCACAAAGCTGGACGATCTGGGTCTGACTCCGCGTTAGCTAGAGTGCTCCTTCCTCTGGACAAACTCCAGAAACTGTAGGCTGTAATTCATCTGCTGTACAACAGATGGTAATCCTTCTGGACTTGTATGCCGGTGCTGGGCCTGATGGTGTCGAGAGGTGGTTCTGTTTGCACAGTTCCATATGAGGTCCCTGCCAGGGAGATTCTGGCCAAATGGGACCAGAATCTGTAGTCTCTGGGCAATCAGATCCGACTGAGCAAGGTAACTAAAGAGTCCCTGATATGGTGGCTTTGTTCTTCGGCTGGGCAAATCCTTCCTCCCCTTGTATTGGACAGTGGTCTCCACGGATGCCAGTCTGTCAGGGCTGGGGAGGCGTCCTTGGCAAAACTGCTCAGGACGTCTGGACACTGGAAGAGTCCAGACTACCAATCAATGTCTTGGTACTTGAGCGATCAGACTGTGCCTGGAACATTGGGTGAATCGTCATCAGGCATGTCCAGTTCTCATTTAGTAGGGCAATGCCATGGCTGTGGCTTAGGTCAATCACCAGGGGGGCACAAGAAGAGTCCTGGAGGCTCTGGAGGTAGCCATTATTCTAAGGTGGGCAGAATGGTTCGTTACAGCCCCCTCCGCTGTACACATTCCTGGGGGGTGGAAAATTGGCAGGTGTATTATCTCTGTTGGCGTTGGACCAAGGGGAGTGTTCCCTTCATCCGGCGGTGTTTTATCAGTTGTCTCTCCAGTGGGGCATCCCCGAGGAGGATCTGTTGGTGTCCCGGCTCAGAAAGGTGCAGAGGTTTGTGGCTCGGTCACGGGATCCTCTGGCGGACGTCACGGATGCGCTGGTGGCCCTGTGGGGTCAGTATCGTCTGATTTACGCCTTCTCTCTTAAGCTTCTGCCAAGACTTCTACGAAGGCAGAAGATATTCCGGTCATCTTGGTGGCCCTGGACTTGCCTCGCCGGGCTTTGTACGTCGATCTGGTGCTGCTGGTCGCTGAGGTTACTTGGAAGCTTTCCTCTCAGGGAGGATCTGCTGTCCTAAGGACCAATCTTCCATCCTGCTTTACAGTCCCTGGCTTTGACAGCTTGGCTGTTGAACGCCAGGTGCTTATGGATAGAGGTTTGTCTGAGTCGGTGATTCCAATGCTGTTAAAAGCTAGGAAATTTCTTTCTAGGAAGATCTACCATCGCACATGGAAGATACATTGCGTGGTGTGAGTCTCTAGAGGTTCATCCTGGCTTTTTTTATCAGTGGCACAGATCTTGACCTTCAAGATAGTTTAAGGCCAGTTTCTGCTCAACTATCAAGGGGCAGGTGTCAGCCTTAGAGGTCTTCTTCCCTTGGCCACATACTCCTTGGTGCATACTTTTTTTTTTTCTTCAGGGAGTTAGGCAATTGACCCCTCAAGTGCGGTCTCTGATGCTGCCTTGGGACCTCAGTTTGGTGCTCTGTTCTCCAGAAGCCTCCTTTTTGAGAATCTTCGGGAGATTCCCCTGCTTACGCTGTCCCAGTAGGTGGCCTTTTTTCTGTGCGGAGGGTGTTGGATTGGTGTCGTTACCCTATCCACCTTACTTGGTGGTTCAGTGATAAGGTGGTTCTTCGTCCCCCATCCCTTGCTCAGGTCGTTTCTGATTTTCATTTGAATGAAGACATTGTGTTTCCTTCCCTGTGTCCCAGGCCAAAACATCCAAAAAAAATTGCTTTGCATGCCTTGGATGTGGTCTGGGCGATTTTGGGGTGTACCTGGCAACTATGGAGTCTTTTAGGAACTCGGGCTCCCTATTTGTGCTTATGGATGGGCCTCGGAAAGGGTTGTCCGCTTTCTCTGCGACCGTTTCCAGATGGATCAGACAGACGGTGGTTCAGGCATTTTCCATCAAGGGTCAGGTTCCTACTTTCCCTGTCTAGGAGCACTCTACTCAGGCGCTCAGTGCTTCCTGGGCCTTCCGTCAGTGACGCAGGTCTGCAAGGTGGCCACCTGGTCCTCGGTGCCCACTTTCACGAAGTTCTATAAAGTGGATGTGTTGGCATCTGTAAATGCTTCCTTTGGCCGCAAGGTTGTGCAGGCTGCTGTATGGACCTGGTCCTCTTTAAGGGTGTTTTTTTTTTTTTTTTTTTTTTTTCAGGTGAGCTCCATTTGTTTTGGTTAAGCTCCTGTTTACCTGGTTTGCTATAGTTAGCCTTGGGAATTTTGACTTGCTGTAAAATCCATTTCTCTGATGTTCATTGAGGGGCAGTTATTATTCTCCTGACACTGCTTGTAACAATGTAAATGGGAAAGCTGCGCTACAACAATTGATATACTGTGAATTAAATCAGCGATGACACAGAAAAAAGGTTAGACTACAGTCCAAACACATAGCACAGATTTAACATGTATAATGGTTTAGGACAGTCCAAAGAAAGAGGATTCCAAGGTGCAGATGCAAGGATGGTAAATCCGCCACCAAAAGGTCACTCCAAAAAGCCACGGTGAAGCATGCTGAGGGTGTACGCTTACCAGAAGGAGAAGGGTTAAGGGCCTTGTAAAGTCTCAAGATGTCCAGCTACAGGGGAACACCTCTCCTGACCAGGTCCTATAAGGTCCAGGGATCCTCCACATCGAACCAATGCAAACCACCAGCCTCCTCATCCAACTCAGTGGATAGCCACACGTGTAAAAGAGAGGATACCACAATAGTGCAGATGGTTTTGATATTTTAATAGATATCGTAAAAATAGAATAACACTCACAATTTTGATGTGAATAAGCACTTTGTCAAGAAGTATTCAAAACGCCGCCGCCCGACTTCCGGATGCAGAGTAGTGACGTCAGCACGCCTGTCGGTTACTGCTTGTAACAAAACAGAGTACCTATAGCAGAGAGGGAGTATACCCACTGGGACTGCCCATAGGCGTAGCCAGACTTTTTTTTTTTTTTTTTTTTTCCTTGCCTATTGTCCTGGTGCTGTAGGGGGCAATATAACCCAATGGTTAAGATCAGGAGCTGTCTGTCAATGAACAGAGAAATGGATTTTACGGCAAGTCAAAAATCCCATTTTTCATTATGCAAAATTACAATGACGAAAGGATTGTAAAGATAATGGAACAAATCTGTGTAAAGCCATTTGTATCCCCACAACTGTTGTCATGCAGCCACATTCTGTTCTCACTGTCAGTGATAGGCTCAGGTGGCCAACTGCCAGTGTTTTTCAGAGGGTCATACTGCAGCATATCTCTCAGAAATTTGCAGATCGGCCGCTTCTTTTTTATTTATTTTTTTGATCACCTATATTTACGGAATACATATGGATAGGAAGTCACAAATTTTAGCATTCCGCTCCAGGCATGATAGCTAAAGGGCATTTGCGCACACACAAGAAGAGTTTAAAAATAGTGACCGCTGCTATTGTATTACTGTGAATTTTGGAGGAGAGACAGCCATGTGAATGTGTTGTCTGTACATATTTCTCTTCCAAACTATGAGCCTTTAAACCCAGTCACACACATCGGGATATAAAAGGCTGAAGATTCCATAGCTCTAACCTGAGGCCAGCATCCTGCAGTGCACCGTGCATGTTGTGAGGGAAAGGCCACAACTTTTTTTTAATTTTTTTTTAATTGCATATCGAGAGTTTTGGTTTTCCATTAGGGATGCACTGATATATCAGCAGCCAAAAATAGTGGTCATCAGCATTTAGCCGATAGAAGAAAAAAGTGCCGATAATGGCCACCAATAAGGCGTGCCATTTTTACTGTTTTGCGGTTTTCATAGGTCATGTGACTCAACGCAACGAGTGCGTTTTTTGATGCGCCGTGTTCACAATTCATTTTGGTTGGGGATTTGTGTTTTTGGTGCAGTTTTTAACTGACCAAATAGGCACCAAAAATGCAGCAAGCAGGATTTTTAACACCATAAGGGAAGCGCAACAGACCAGTGTGAAGACGTACATAGAATTTAAGGGGGAGCATTTTTTTTTTCTTGGTTTTCTTGTGCTTTTTTTGTAATGCAAAAGCGTATAAAAAGTGCTCGTTGTGAAAGCAGCCTATCAGCTGAAATGATGCCGGTAATTGGTGAAAATTCATATTTATTATTAAGTTAAATAAAATACTATATATATATATATATATATATATATATATATATATATATATATATATATATATATATATATATATATATATATATATATATATATATTTATTTATTAACTGATTATTTCCGTTTCTGGCAAAGTGCATCCTTTTTTAGTTTGGGTCCAGAATTTTCATTTTGGTGCACCACTAGTTTCCATTCCTTGTGACCCTTGCTTAGGTTAGCTTGAACCCCTTTAAGTGACAGGTTTACTTAAGCAAACGTGCATGTCTCTTCCAGTCATCGGTCGTGGCGGGGAACAGATAAATAAGATCCAGCAAGACTCGGGATGTAAAGTTCAGATTTCTCCAGGTAAGACCTTTTTATCTCAGACTTTGTCAGGCCAGATTGTTACCAAAAGCTTCCAGTCAGAGGATTTAACAGTTTAACAACCCATGTTGCATAAATAGCAGTTCAGTGTGCTGTGGTTGTTTGTTTTTGTTTTTTTTTTCCCCCCCTTACCCTCTCCTTTCTTTCCTGCAGACAGTGGAGGAATGCCAGACAGAATTGTGTCGTTGACAGGCTCTCCAGATTCTGTTCAGTAAGTATGTCTGTACCCCAGTTGTGAGCCATTAGGTGCATATGTATTTATATCCAGAATCTGGTCTGGAGCACCCACGGGCATTAACGTGAACATGTAGGGAGGAGGTTTCCTTTGTTCACAACCATAACCCTATCACGAGCCAGTGTAATGCATTTCTCCTGGTGGCTTCTTAAGTGACCCGAGTACTTGCTGCTTGTTTGAAAGAAGCATGGGCACAGTGAGCAGTTTGTTTCTCGATAAAAATCACACACTGCTCCAGGTGGAAATGCCTTGAAAAATCCGCACAGGTGCAGGGTACAGGCTCAATGTGCAAGCCATATAGAACAAAGTGTGTGTGGACAGCCACACTCCAATGCAAATTTTTATTTGAGGATAAAATACCACAGCAT